>NW_025963824.1:34209023-34809023 GCF_023055435.1 Haliotis rufescens | reverse complement strand
GTAGCTTGTTGCCGTATTGTAGTACAGTCGAACATGGTAAAGTGGCTTGTTGCCGTATTGTAGTACAGTCGAATATGGTAAAGTAGCTAGATGCCGTACTGCAGTACAGACGAACATGGTAAAGTAGCTAGTTGCAACATTGCAGTACAGTCGAATATGGTAAAGTAGCAAGTTGCCGTGATGTATGACAGTCGAACATGGTAAAGTAGCTAGTTGCCGTATTGCAGTACAGTCGAACATGGTAAAGTATCAAGTTGCCGTATTGCAGTACAGTCGAACATCGTAAAGTAGCAAGTTGCCGTATTGCAGTACAGTCGAACATGGTAAAGTAGCTAGTTGCCGTATTGCAGTACAGTCGAACATGGTAAAGTAGCAAGTTGCCGTATTGCAGTACAGTCGAACATGGTTAAATAGGTAGTTGCCGTATTGCAGTACAGTCGAACATAGTAAAGTAGCTAGTTGCCGTATTGCAGTACAGTCGAACATGGTAAAGTAGCAAGTTGCCGTATTGCAGTACAGTCCAACATGGTAAAGTAGGTAGTTGTCGTATTGCAGTACAGTCGAATATGGTAAAGTAGCTAGTTGCAGTATTGCAGTACAGTCGAACATGGTAAAGTAGCAAGTTGCCGTATTGTATGACAGTCGAACATGGTAAAGTAGCTAGTTGCCGTATTGTAGTACAGTCGAACATTGTAAAGTAGCAAGTTGCCGTACTGCAGTACAGTCCAACATGGTAAAGGAGCTAGTTGCCGTATTGCAGTACAGACGAATATGGTAAAGTAGCTAGTTGCCGTATTGCAGTACAGTCGAAAATGGTAAAGTAGCTAGTTGCCGTATTGCAGTACAGTCGAACATGGTAAAGAAGCTAGTTACCGTATTGCAGTCCAGTCGAACATGGTAACATAGCTAGTTGCCGTATTGCAGTACAGTCGAACATGGTAGAGTAGCTTGTTGCCGTATTGCAGTACAGTTGAACATGGAAAAGTAGCTAGTTGCCGTATTGTAGTACAGACGAACATGGTAAAGTAGCTAGTTGCAACATTGCAGTACAGTCGAATATGGTAAAGTAGCTAGATGCCGTACTGCAGTACAGACGAACATGGTAAAGTAGCTAGTTGCAACATTGCAGTACAGTCGAATATGGTAAAGTAGCAAGTTGCCGTATTGCAGTACAGTCTAACATGGTAAAGAAGCTAGTTACCGTATTGCAGTCCAGTCGAACATGGTAACATAGCAAGTTGCCGTATTGCAGTACAGTCGAACATGGTAAAGTAGCTTGTTGCCGTATTGTAGTACAGTCGAACATGGTAAAGTGGCTAGTTGCCGTATTGTAGTACAGTCGAATATGGTAAAGTAGCTAGATGCCGTACTGCAGTACAGACGAACATGGTAAAGTAGCTAGTTGCAACATTGCAGTACAGTCGAATATGGTAAAGTAGCAAGTTGCCGTAATGTATGACAGTCGAACATGGTAAAGTAGCTAGTTGCCGTATTGCAGTACAGTCGAACATGGTAAAGCATCAAGTTGCCGTATTGCAGTACAGTCGAACATCGTAAAGTAGCAAGTTGCCGTATGGCAGTACAGTCGAACATGGTAAAGTAGCTAGTTGCCGTATTGCAGTACAGTCGAACATGGTAAAGTAGCTAGTTGCCGTATTGCAGTACAGTCGAACATGGTTAAATAGGTAGTTGCCGTATTGCAGTACAGTCGAACATAGTAAAGTAGCTAGTTGCCGTATTGCAGTACAGTCGAACATGGTAAAGTAGCTAGTTGCCGTATTGCAGTACAGTCGAACATGGTAAAGTAGCTAGTTGTCGTATTGCAGTAGAGTCGAATATGGTAAAGTAGCTAGTTGCAGTATTGCAGTAGAGTCGAACATGGTAAAGTAGCAAGTTGCCGTATTGTATGACAGTCGAACATGGTAAAGTAGCTAGTTGCCGTATTGTAGTACAGTCGAACATTGTAAATTAGCAAGTTGCCGTACTGCAGTACAGTCGAACATGGTAAAGGAGCTAGTTGCCGTATTGCAGTACAGACGAATATGGTAAAGTAGCTAGTTGCCGTATTGCAGTACAGTCGAACATGGTAAAGTAGCTAGTTGCCGTATTGCAGTACAGTCGAACATGGTAAAGAAGCTAGTTACCGTATTGCAGTGCAGTCGAACATGGTAACATAGCTAGTTGCCGTATTGCAGTACAGTCGAACATGGTAGAGTAGCTTGTTGCCGTATTGCAGTACAGTTGAACATGGAAAAGTAGCTAGTTGCCGTATTGTAGTACAGACGAACATGGTAAAGTAGCTAGTTGCCGTATTGCAGTACAGTCGAATATGGTAAAGTAGCTAGATGCCGTACTGCAGTACAGACGAACATGGTAAAGTAGCTAGTTGCAACATTGCAGTACAGTCGAATATGGTAAAGTAGCAAGTTGCAGTTTTGCAGTACAGTCGAACATGGTTAAATAGCTAGTTGCCGTATTGCAGTACAGTCGAACATAGTAAAGTAGGTAGTTGCCGTATTGCAGTACAGTCGAACATGGTATAGTAGCTAGTTGCCGTATTGAAGTACAGTCGAACATGGTAAAGTAGCTAGTTGCCGTATTGCAGTACAGTCGAACATGGTAAAGGAGCTAGTTGCCGTACTGCAGTACAGTCGAACATGGTAAAGTAGCTAGTTGCCGTATTGCAGTACAGTCGAATATGGTAAAGTAGCTAGTTGCCGTATTGCAGTACAGTCGAACATGGTAGAGTATCAAGTTGCCGTATTGCAGTACAGTCGAACATGGTAAAGTAGCTAGTTGCCGTATTGCAGTACAGTCGAACATGGTAAAGTAGCTAGTTGCCGTATTGCAGTACAGTCAAACATGGTAAAGTAGCAAGTTGCCGTATTGCAGTACAGTCGAACATGGTAAAGTAGCTAGTTGCCGTATTGCAGTACAGTCGAACATGGTAAAGAAGCTAGTTACCGTATTGCAGTGCAGTCGAACATGGTAACATAGCTAGTTGCCGTATTGCAGTACAGTCGAACATGGTAGAGTAGCTTGTTGCCGTATTGCAGTACAGTTGAACATGGAAAAGTAGCTAGTTGCCGTATTGTAGTACAGACGAACATGGTAAAGTAGCTAGTTGCCGTATTGCAGTACAGTCGAATATGGTAAAGTAGCTAGATGCCGTACTGCAGTACAGACGAACATGGTAAAGTAGCTAGTTGCAACATTGCAGTACAGTCGAATATGGTAAAGTAGCAAGTTGCAGTTTTGCAGTACAGTCGAACATGGTTAAATAGCTAGTTGCCGTATTGCAGTACAGTCGAACATAGTAAAGTAGGTAGTTGCCGTATTGCAGTACAGTCGAACATGGTATAGTAGCTAGTTGCCGTATTGAAGTACAGTCGAACATGGTAAAGTAGCTAGTTGCCGTATTGCAGTACAGTCGAACATGGTAAAGGAGCTAGTTGCCGTACTGCAGTACAGTCGAACATGGTAAAGTAGCTAGTTGCCGTATTGCAGTACAGTCGAATATGGTAAAGTAGCTAGTTGCCGTATTGCAGTACAGTCGAACATGGTAGAGTATCAAGTTGCCGTATTGCAGTACAGTCGAACATGGTAAAGTAGCTAGTTGCCGTATTGCAGTACAGTCGAACATGGTAAAGTAGCTAGTTGCCGTATTGCAGTACAGTCAAACATGGTAAAGTAGCAAGTTGCCGTATTGCAGTACAGTCGAACATGGTTAAATAGCTAGTTGCCGTATTGCAGTAGAGTCGAACATAGTAAAGTAGCAAGTTGCCGTATTGCAGTACAGTCGGACATGGTAAAGTAGCTAGTTACCGTATTGCAGTACAGTCGAACATGGTAAAGTAGCTAGTTGCCGTATTGCAGTACAGTCGAACATGGTAAAGGAGCTAGTTGCCGTACTGCAGTACAGTCGAACATGGTAAAGTAGCTAGTTGCCGTATTGCAGTACAGTCGAATATGGTAAAGTAGGAAGTTGCCGTATTGTATGACAGTCGAACATGGTAAAGTAGCTAGTTGCCGTATTGCAGTACAGTCAAACATGGTAAAGTAGCAAGTTGCCGTATTGCAGTACAGTCGAACATGGTTAAATAGCTAGTTGCCGTATTGCAGTAGAATCGAACATAGTAAAGTAGCAAGTTGCCGCATTGCAGTACAGTCGGACATGGTAAAGTAGCTAGTTACCGTATTGCAGTACAGTCGAACATGGTAAAGTAGCTAGTTGCCGTATTGCAGTACAGTCGAACATGGTAAAGGAGCTAGTTGCCGTACTGCAGTACAGTCGAACATGGTAAAGTAGCTAGTTGCCGTATTGCAGTACAGTCGAACATGGTAAAGTAGGAAGTTGCCGTATTGTATGACAGTCGAACATGGTAAAGTAGCTAGTTGCCGTATTGTAGTACAGTCGAACATGGTAAAGTAGCAAGTTGCCGTATTGTATGACAGTCGATCATGGTGAAGTAGCTAGTTGCCGTATTGTATGACAGTCGAACAAGGTAAAGTAGCTAGTTGCCGTATTGCAGTTGAGACGAACATGGTAAAGTAGCTAGTTGCCGTACTGCAGTACAGTCGAACATGGTAAAGTAGCAAGTTGCCGTATTGCAGTACAGTCGAACATGGTGGAGTAGCTAGATGCCGTTCTGCAGTACAGTCGAACATGGTAAAGTAGCTAGTTGCCGTATTGCAGTACAGTCGAACATGGTAAAGTAGCAAGTTGCCGTATTTCAGTACAGTCGAATATGGTAAAGTAGCTAGTTGCCGTATTGCAGTACAGTCGAATATGGTAAAGTAGCTAGTTGCCGTATTGCAGTCATCTTCCCGAGGCAAGAGAGTTAACTGACTATAAAAAACAGTTTCGACCCTTGCCGAACTCGTCTGGTATTATGGAGTCACATTTTGGCTGGACTAACGAATCTGTGCATAGTCAAATCAATTCGCGCAACGAAATCGAAATCCGGTTTGTAATCTGTCGTGCCGATTTCGGTTGATTGCATGATTTGCATAGCATGTGCCCCGCCTTTGATGTTTTTAACCAAGGTGCTCACGTAATTTGATGCACTTCGCGAAGTTAGACTCCTTTTATCACAATATAGATTTTGATTATCGATTAAATCGTCTCGACTGGTCGCCGCCATTTTCTTTTCAACAAATGCAAGTGATTCGAGAGGTGGAATCTGACTGGTACATAGGAGAAGCATGGAAGCGACATCTCTTGTAATAGCCACAAGTTGCGCTTCGATCGAGCCCAGGAATTCCAGCCTAGTTCGGCAAGGGTGGAAACTGGACTTTTAAAGTCAGTTAACTCCCTTGCCTCAGAACGATGCATTGCATCGACAATTGCGAAAATGTTCGTTGCCGTATCGCAGTACAGTCGAACATGGTGAGGTCGGCAATTATATAAACAATACTACCATTGTGGATTCCGTGTTGTAGTAGTAGTTGTAGTAGTAATAATAAAAATAGGGATAATATTTTTATTATATTTTCGATACTATGGCGGTTAATAATCTACCTGTACACAACAATTAGAAGCGCATCCCTAACGGGTAACTGTTACGTACTTACCTGTAGATGTGCCGTGCAGAGTCGCCAGTGAAGACCGGAGTTTCGCCGCCCGGTTTATACAGTCAGGGTGATGAAGGAAGTAGATGCACGATGATAACAGCACGTGTAAAAGGGACATGTGTTGTTACCAAGCTACGCTTTGAAGACAGCAGCATCAAACCACATCATAATTACATCCCCTCCAGCAAACACAATGTATCCGTGTTTAGTGCTGCATGTTGATTCCTATCATCACAGGTGCCCCCGTTATCGATGGTTTATGCCAGTCTCGTCACTACATCTACAGGTGCAGGTCTCTCAGTGCAGAGTTGTGGCACTTGTCGTAACCGGATCCGCCAGTCGTTGGCTCTGTGCCAGATCCGGTCGCAAAATGTCTGCTATCACAGCGCTCTTGTTCGTTTGTTTCGTCAATATGGTAAAACAAGAATAGAAAGTCATGTGATTGTTTTCATTCTGCTGTTCTGGCTTTAACTCGGTTGGTCTACAAGAGTGGGTGGGTAAGTGAGTGAGTGACTGATTGGACGGGTGGGTGGTAGTTTGGCTGAGTGAGTGAGTGAGGTTTTTTCGTTGATTTGAAAAATATTCAAGCCAAAACACGCCTAATATTCTTTACGCTCCAATATTGTCTTGATATATTATTTACCGCCGCAGTAATATTCCACCTATATGTGATTGAGATTCAACCAGGTAATCCAGTGATTGATCTTGTGAACAACGACTAACACCTTCTGTGTATGACAACACACACTCAGAAAAGTCTCCGGGACTGATTAGCCGATCCGTCAAGTCGTTTCCTACGACTACGATGTTGCTAAAAACTAATTCCGGATCAGATGATTACAATGTGTGATCTGTAGGGGTGTAACAATACATCGGACTATCGATGTATTGCTTTGTTTGTTATTGTTTGTTTGTTTCTTGCTTAACGCCACACTCAGCAATATTCCAACTATACATGTATGTCGTAACAGACTAACGGGATTGGGTGGTCAGGCTCGCTGACTTGGTTGATACATGCCATCGTTCCCAATTGCGTAGATCGATGCTCATGATATTAATCACTGGATTATCTGGTCCAGATTCGGTTATTTACAGACCGCCGACATATAGCTGGAATATTACTGGCGAAACGGGATTCGAACCCACAATCAAAGGTTTCTGGCGTGCCCAAGGGACGTAACTCAGCACAGCACATTTTATATAGAATTAATAAAAAAATATAATAACAATTAATACTGCAAATATAATTTGAGATACACAATGAACATTTTTGATAACCAGATATTATGAGCAGAGGGTGTAATATAAACTGACGTCCAAAAGAAACTTTAACAACTTAAAACATAAATTTCCGACAAAGTATAATTTTTTTTCGATGAAGTCTATCCATGATTCTGAAAGCTCGAGTTTTGTACCACACCCAACTTTGGGGGGCTCCGACGTCATTCTCGGTCGCGGTAAGATTGTCATTTTCAGTGTTGATAATGTTCATATAGTGATCTTCTCGATACACTTTACTTCATGCATGTATGTTTTGTTGTTTTGGTGCAAGAGTGATTTAAAACTCTGGAAAAGTTTCTTTTGGACGTCAGTTTATAAGGACCAACTTGCTTACTTGTTGACATGCTTTCTCTGGTAATAAGTGTTCACAGCGATTTCTTTGCGTTGGAAAAACAATCTAAACTCATTGTATGGTTGTACTGCGCGCAACGGCCTCATCGTTACGTCAGCGTGGATGTTGGCCTGAGCTGCTTGAATTACAGTCCGGCAATTTACAGTCTTTGAGTTTCACATCTAGGCTACAACACTACATTTGTATGTCTTACAATTTCAATGTTATTAAGGTTTCTTGTGAAGACAAATCTGTGCTAGCCTCAATAACAAGCAAAACAGGATATTCTCCTCTACACAGCTGTAATATTTGTTCGGGAACGGGTACCCACCTCCCTATTACCCGACCCCACCCGGGTACCCACCCCCTATTACCTGACCCTACCCGGGTACCCACCTCCTTATTACCCGACCCTACCCGGGTACCCACCCCCCTATTACCTGACCCTACCTGGGTACCCACCTCCCTATTACCCGACCCTACCCGGGTACCCACCTCCCTATTACCCGACCCTACCCGGATACCCACCTCCCTATTACCCGAGCCTACCCGGGTACCCACCTCCCTATTACCCGACCCTACCCGGGTACCCACCTCCCTATTACCCGACCCTACCCGGGTACCCACCTCCCTATTACCCGACCCTACCCGGGTACCCACCTCCCTATTACCCGACCCTACCCGGGTACCCACCTCCCTATTACCTGACCCTACCCGGGTACCCATCCCCCTAATACCCGACCCTACCCGGGTACCCACCTCCCTATTACCTGACCCTACCCAGTACCCACCACCCTATTACCCGACCCTATCCGGGTACCCACTGTACGTCTAAAGAGATACAAAATGTCCGATTGTAATTATTTTTTACTACAGCACCTGCAAAACGTATTTAGATACATGTATTAAACGATCTGGTCATGCATACACTGAAGTTGACTTAAGTCATATCTTTATTCAAACATGTGAAAAATCAGAAGGAATGGGTGCATAGTCAGAAAGAAATGTGAACAGTAGTGACTTGTAGTGTAACCATAGAGTTCCAGTTAATTTTTGTCATTAAACAATATATCACATGACTTACCACGGGTCTAGGTAGTCCTGTGGGTACCCGGGTCCTACTCAGTACCAACCCGAACCGGGTACCCGAGTTACCCGTCTCAGCCCTAGTATATACACACGAAACTACATCCTTCATAAATACCCATGCCATGACTGACAAACATATACCGCTGGTCATCATGGACTGTGCCACCAAACATACACATATAGTGGTCAGGGGGACTTCGTCCCCGGGTCAAGTGAATTATTATTATACCCCCGTTTACGAAGTACATCGGGGGTATGTAGCGTTCCATCTGTCCGTCCGTCCGTCCGTCCTTCCGTTCGAGCTTTTGTACGGCCCATAACTTTTTAACCATGCACCCTAGATTCATCAAACGTACTACACACATTTACCACAATGATTACTTTTGCTAGTTTGAAGATTCTGAATTTTTTAATTTTTTCCGTTTCCATGGACACATTAAGAAACATCAAGAATGTATGGTGTCCTAAGCATTGATTATCCCACACTAGATTGAAATATGTTTGCAAAATACGTGTTCATTTCAAACATAATGCATCCTCATTGGGTTACCAAGGAAAGGGCAGTTCCTCTGACTTAAAGCAACAGGTATATTTCATTAATTAACAAACTATTTACTATTTGATGTTGACCAGCGGGGATAACGGGGGTATGTGAGCTTTGCTCACTTCTTTCTTGTTACTTTTGTTTAAGGTCAAGATGATAAATTTGATAGTTCCATTCCCAAACACCACCCTGAAGATTTAATTAATTGTTTACACTGTTTCGATATGTACAAAAACCACCATTATGTTGCAACCCCCAACCAGTAGATTATGTAGTAGATAACTACAGTCATGGCAACGTGTTTCCTGATAAAGTATTACAACTCATCAACTGTGTCATGTCGTCATGTACGCCCTTGGGTGTCGACATCTGTCATAAACAAGCCGGATTAACATCAGATTGACTTTGAAAACCTGGTCAGTTTGTACACTTACCTCTACAGCGGGTACATGTTCTAATTTTGTTGAACCCATTGTCTCCAAGCAAACATGAAACTAAAATCAGACCCGTCACATAGTTGTGGATAGTTGGGTAAATGTATTTTAAGTTGGGAGTGTTCATTATGTTATTTACAAGTGCAGCAAATCCTAATGTTATTCATGTTCAAATCATCATGAATTGACCTTGCCTATAGTACCGCGATGGCTTGCCAAGCACCTATGACGGACACACGGAGTAGGTTGTATAGGTGCAAGATGAAAACCACAGGACGTCATCCAAGTTATCGACTCAACAAAATTATTATGGAGTTAAAGGCGGTACGCCTGCATATTGTATAATCAATTTTTCTCAATGGATGCAAACGTGGCTCGTCAAACGGGAAACCTGGTTTTACTCCGTACCTTGTTTTCAAAGTAGACACAATTTAGGTATACAGTATTAAAGAAGTTGTTATCCATAAATACAAATCTGGAGTTCAGAGCTGAACACTCGCAATAAAGTCAAATCCACAAACACGTATGTTGTAACCGCCCTTTCGTATTGTTTTGTTGTTGTTGATTGGACGAACTAGAAATTCAGGGTATTGACACCCTCACACCAAGAATCCTGTCAGACAATAGATCCCATCACCCTTGCTCTTCCCTCAATCGCTTATATTTACCAATTATAATAAAAGGGCGTGGTTTGACTAACGTGGAAGCTTTTTGTGGGAGGATAATATTGCTCACTGTTGCTCATATGATCCTCTTTCGAGCATATCCAGACTCATGATGAAAACAAGGCATTCTACAGTTTTCTTAAACGAGCCAAGGATGTGGGACATAATCTCAATGCCGGTGTTGACTTTGTTGATGGTTCTATACTGCTGGACGGCACAGAAATGAGTGTCAACCAACCGAAGTGCCATATCAAATCGGCCCAGAATCAGCGTTTTTAAGGAAAGGCTATCTGAACGAACACTGCAACATGTGTAGTGTGTTGAGAAGATAGCAACCCTGCAGAATCCCTCGCTTGGATGAAGTCGTCTGGCCTGAAAAGTGAAACAGACGGCTTTCTGTTTGCTGCTCAGGACCAGTCACTTCCCACTCGAATCCGTCAGTGTGTGTATTTGCATCAAAATGTAAATATAAAATGTAAATAATGTAATAAATTTAATGAGACTCTGCAACACATTGCTCGAGACAGCTGTTCCACTGGTTTTGTCTGAGAGAGCTGTTCCACTGGTTGTGTTCGAGAGAACTGTTCCACAGGTTGCACTCGAGACATGTTCCACTGGTAGTGTTCAAGAGAGTTGATCCACTGGTTGTGTTCAAGACATGTTCAACGGGTTGTGTTTGAGAAAGATGTTTCACTGGTTGTGTTTGAGAAAGATGTTTCACAGGTTGTGTTCGAGAGAGCTGTTTCACTGGCTATGCTCGAGAGAGCTGTTCCACTGGTTGTGTTCGAGAGAGCTGTTCCGCTGGTTATGTTCGAGGCATGTTTCACTGGTTGTGTTTGAGAAAGATGTTTCACTGGTTGTGTTCGAGAGAGCTGTTCCACACGTTAAATTTGAGATCCAGCTGTTTACTAAGTTTGAATGCCCTTGGGACATGGGTGTGCTCGACATGAGCCATCACAGGGCACATAGCTTGTCCCCCTCAAGGAAGGTGACGGGTTGGTCCCCAGTCATTCCCCCGAAAAGATAGTTTCTTCGACAAATATTGTGCAGTGGAATTGTAGAGGAATAAAGACTAATTTTAATGAACTACATCTATTAGTCCAGGATCTTAATCCATCAGCATTCTGCTTACAAGAAACATATTTAAAACAGACAGACAATTGTAACTTACGTCAGTTCAGTGCGTATCATTCGTTTTCTCCTCCAGGCGATTGGGCCACTGGAGGATCTTCAATTATTGTGCGACATAATATTATCCACAGTCCTGTTGTACTTAAAACTCATCTCAAAGCTGTTGCAGTGCGACTTACGTTGCGCGCTGTGTTTACAATGTGCTCTCTTTATATTTTGCCGTCGTCAGTTCTCCAGCAGACTGTTCTTCAAAATCTCTACTATCAACTCCCTTAGCCATTTATAATCATGAGTAATTTGAATGGCCACAATCCGCTCTGGGTGGTACAAACACAAATTCTAAAGGTAAATTGCTTGAAGATTTTACATATTAAATAATCATCTGAGTATCTTCACATTTTTCCGCATCCTGCAACTAGAACTTATTCTTCTTTGTTTTTTTTCTAACTGATTCTAATCTACTTACCGATTTCAACTGGTCAGTCCACAATGATCTTTGTCGTCTATGTTTGTTGATGATTTTAATGTTTCATGTCGAGGTATAAATATGTACAGCTGTGGCTTTGTCTTAATAAAATCAATGTTTGGCCAGAACAGAACTTCTTTAAGTTTTCTAAATCTAAAACAAATTGCTTTCGTTTCTGTCGAAAATATAAACCACATAGGGACCCAGAATTACATCTGACTGGAACTCCAATTAGAGATGTAAAAGAAGCTCAATTGTTCGGAATATTTTTTGATTAACACCTTACTTTCTTACCACATATTAAATATTTGAAAGCTAAATGTCTGAAGGCACAAGATATATTAAAGTTTGTTTCTAAGTCCAAGTGGGGAGGAGATCAGACGACCTTCCTTCACTTAAATAGATCACTCGTCCGCAATAAACTCAATTATGGCTCCATCATCAAGGGTGAAACTTGTAAAGGTTTTGATTTTTCCATCACAAGGGATAAGTAGTTTAAGGTTTCAGCCATCAAGGTTTTATTAATCAGGTAAGTTGTCATTTAATTATTGTTTTTTAAAGGAAATTTCCTGATTGATAATTTTTTAATTGCTATAATTTGTAAATATATAATTAACTTTTACCATTGGTAGTATCAATCAGTAGCTGAGATTATTAGTGGCTATATATTTGGAGGGGGTTAAAGTAGTTTAAAGTTATTGTTCCCCTGAGAGGGTGTGTAAGACCACGTTTTTCAAATTATATTTATTTCTGCCACGTTTTTTAATCGTAGCCCATGTGTAGTTTTAATGTTTGGCTAAATTTGTCAGCCATCGCCAACAACTGAAGGAATGATGTATACTCTCTCAAACAAAGAAACGCAACGCCTATATTTTCAGGATGTTTATATCAATATTCAAGTAATTATAACACATTTATTATTGAAGACAACAATATGAAATTTGGCATGGTGGCAGTACAGTTATGCAAGTTTAAGTCCAGACTTCGACAGTTCTCTCACTAAGATTGTCTTGACGCAAGGGGGCGTATTTCTCAGTACCTCGTATGAGTGCCACGAGCTGCGATCACAGCATTACACCTCCTAGGAACAGAACGGATTAGACGCCGGATTCTTTCATGAGGGATTGCTCTCCACTCCTCCTGCAGTGCAACGGCTAGTGCATCCAACGTCTGCGGCGGCGGTGTACGTGCACGTACTCGTCGGTCCAGATAATCCCAAAGATGTTCGATTGGGTTGATGTCTGGTGATCGGGAGGGCCATGGGAACACGTTGATGTTAAAATTCACTGTTGCATGAGCAGTGTGCGGCCGGGCGTTGTCGTGTTGATAGAGCTCCCTCTGTTGGTCGATAATCGGCAGAAGATGAGGCTGTAAGACGTCATATATATAGCGCTGGGCTGTCAAATTGCCACGGATGATCACCAAGTCTGATCTTTGGCGTTGTAAGAGAAAACGTGATTCGTCACTAAACCAGACGCGCCTCCAGTTTCTGAGGGTCCATATCCGAACGTTGGTACACTACCTGAGTCGTTGGCGTCGATGTTCGTGGCGTAAAACAGGTCCAATAAGTGGTCTTCTTGCACGTAGACCGGCCTCTCGTAGACGGTTCCTAATTGTTTGTGCGGACACTCTTCTCAAACCTGGCACCTGTGTTGCAGTGACGGTAGGTGTGGCTAGCCGATTACGTAGGTGGGTGATCCGGATGAATCGATCCTGAGGTGGTGTGGTAACCATTGCCCTACCACTTCTGGGGCGATCTTCAGTTGCATGAAACTGGGTGTATCGGCTCCAATGTCGGGAAATCGTTGTTTTATGAACATTGAGGTGCCGGGCAACGTTTCCAAAGCTTGGTCCGGCCTCAATACGACCAATGGCGATATTTCGATCTGCAGCACTCAACCGTGGCATGTTCTACCTCGTCTTTCGGTGAAAATGATAGAGTGAATCGCTAATCAACACGTGCTTTTATAAATCTCTACTTCTCCTGCTCTTTCCATGAATTGCACGTGCATGAGGATTTTGGCATGGGCCACGTGAAAATTTTGCTCGCTATGATAAAAGTAACAATAAAATGCCCTTGTGGTCGAAAATTGGTGTGTTTGGGCGC
The DNA here is from genome assembly GCF_023055435.1 of Haliotis rufescens. Taxonomy (NCBI): domain Eukaryota; kingdom Metazoa; phylum Mollusca; class Gastropoda; order Lepetellida; family Haliotidae; genus Haliotis; species Haliotis rufescens. The sequence continues at coordinate 34,795,401 of NW_025963824.1, read as the reverse complement.
TTACGTTAATAAATAGTGTACATGGTATAAGTGCATATCAGAAAAATTGTATTTACAATCAATATTTTTCTTCATGGGGTTTTCTCACATTTTCAGAATGGCGTTGCGTTTCTTTTTTGAGAGAGTGTAAATCCTACAAAGTCCCCTTGGTCCCAAGTGGGGTGATCTGCCTTCAGTTGCTGGCGATCTTTAACCCGTTTTTATATTGTGTTATTGAACGCTGATTATTGTTACATGTTCAACAAGTTTTACATAAATCTGTAATATTCTAGTTATAATACTGTCCTTTGACGACAGAATTTGATACAGTTCAAATATATATTTATTGGCGTCAAATCTTCTCTCGTGGCGGCATGGCTGAAATATTGCCGATGTGACGTTACACTTAAACTCTTATTCACTCACTTTTACACGCTCCGCCATTTACGAAGGAGGCATAATCAAGTTCAGAGCGAATCAATATTCTGTAAAGTTGTATTAGGGTTGCTTGCCGCCAAGGTGACTGTGCATGTCGTGAGAGGTTTAGAATTGGCGACTAACGGGATCGGGTGTTCAGGCTCGCTGACTTGGTTGATGCATGTCATCGTATCCCAATTGCGTGGATCGATACTCACGATATTAATCACTGGATTGTCTGATTCAGACTCGATTACTTCCAGACCGCCGTCATATAGCTGGAATATTACCGAGTACGGCGTAAAACAACAACGTTGATGATGCAGGGCATTGTTTCCCAATTGCGTAATTCGATACTCATGATGTAAAATCACTGGATTGTCTGGTCCAGATTCGATTTCATACAGATTGCCGTCATACAACTGGAATATTACTGAGTGCGTCGTAAAACAACAAACCAAGCGATCGATGCTTATGACGGCCACCATGTTTCAGACTTGATTATTTACAGACCGTCGTCATGCAACTGTAATATTACTGAGTGCGGCGTTAATCAACAACCACCCAACAAACAAACCCCGATAAATAGAGAATCTCACCCGAGTGTCTTTTGATATCAAATATATCAACACGAGTTGATAAAAGTGGAAAAATTCCGAGGCTTGCTTGATATCAAAAGACACGAGATTTTTCCACTTTTATGAACTCGTGTTGATATATACTGAGAGGCAATGAAAACGCAATCAGCATTTTTTATCATAGAATAGTAACAGAGGAGAAAACAAAGTGATTAGTTATTGAAAAATGTTACTTAGCGTGATAATTGCTTTCTGTCGTCGTGTGTACAGACATGTTTGGTTGAGTGCACACCATCCTGAACAAAACGCCAAAACACATCTTCAGCTTTCAGTCCGAAATGCACGTGCACGGCATGAATTTTGAATTGCATGCAAACAGTACATATTGCTCCCCTATAAAATCGCATCATGATTTGAAACTGGTGTCCATATGCACCATGCCGCGGTTAACCCAAGATCAGCGACACCAGGCCATTGGAATGCTGCGAGCTGGCACTCCACAGACTGACGTTGCACAACACTTAAATGTCCATCCTTCAACTGTCAGTCGTCTCAGGAGGCGCTACCAAGTCAAAGGCAGGGTGGAGGATCGGCCACGCCCAGGCGTTCAACGGATGACAGCAGGACGACAGGATCGCCATATTGTCATGCAACACCTCCCACGTCGATTTCAGACGGCTGTACAGACTGCTAACAACACTATCGGAAGCAGAGGAAGATTCATCAGCAGTCAAACTGTGCGTCGACGTTTTGCTGCAGCAGGGATACGGTCACGTCGACCGTACCAAGGTCAGATCTTAACGCATAATCACAGACTTCAACGACAGGATGGGCTGCAGCAGGTGGTTTTCTGGGCAACGTCGGCTGGAGGATTGTTGTTTTCTCTGATGAGTCTCGCTTTAACGTCTCTTACCCAGACGGGCGTCTCCGTGTGTGCCGACGTCAAGGTGAGCGTTATGTGCGACCTTGTGTTATTGAACGAGATCGCTTTGGTGGTGGAGGAGTAATGGTTTGGGGAGCCATAAATGCTGTGTTTAAATCACAGCCTGTTATTGTGCAAGGTAACTTGACGGCACGACGTTACGCGGATACTGTTCTACAGCCAGTTCTTCTTCCTCTCTTAAGACAGCATGGTGGAAAACGGCTAGTGTTTCAGCATGACAATGCTAGGCCCCAAACAGCCATCCTGACACGGAATTGTCTTCAGAGAAACAACGTGGAGGTCATGCAGTGGCCCTCAAAGTCACCAGACATGAACCCAATTGAGCACCTGTGGGACGAACTTGGTAGGCGTGTGAGACGACAGCAGATTCCGCCCGCAATGTTGCTGAGCTCACTCAGGCATTGCAGTATCACTGGAACGCAATCCCGGCTCATTTCATCCGTCGTTTATGTGATTCCATGCCAAGGCGTTTGCAAGCTTGTGTTTGTGCTCAAGGTGGACACACCAGATACTGAGGATCTGTTCAATCTCTCTCCTGTAAATGGGGTTGGAACTGATGATATTGGACACTGCTTTAAGCAGAATTTCTCTATCGCGATCAGTCTTTGCTAATATACTTAATACAAGCTTTGAAATTTTCTTATGTTAATAAAATTCACGTTTGAAAATTGGATTGCGTTTTCATTGCCTCCTAGTATATATATTTGATATCAAAAGACACGAGGGAGAGATGTCACCCAAAATCATTCTTCTAACTTTTTCAATTTAGCAGTGTCTTCAGTGGATAAAAGTACTGCTAACAGCTTCAGTAGCAGAGCCATTAGTGATGTAATTTGATTGTGACGTCATGGTAACCAGTGACATCACAATGGTCTGCAGAGCATTGTGATGTAATTTCATTGCAGCGATATCTACAGTGTAGATTACTTCTGCACACCTTCCCCCCACCCAATGAAATCAGTTGTGTTACGATTGTTGTTTAACGCTGCACAAACCAATATCCCACCGTCATACAAGAAACAAGAAACAGAATAATATATACATGTGTATATCTTAAATCCTAAATCTTGTTCAAGTCGGCCTATGAACAATCCTGCTTCCAACGTTTTCTATGTGTTTTCCCAGTTTCTGAAACAGTGAACAAATATATATACAAGATATTGTACTTAATAAGCCTGGTACAAGATTGTTTATGTGTTGTGTCACTGCAAACACGAAAACGTCATTTTTTAAACGCTGTATGGTGATTGGACGAAAACCGCAGTTTCCTGGACGCATTCATCGGTTTTTCGTCTAAATAACACCGTAATTTGACATCGGTATTTACGGCGAGAGAACGATGTTATCAAGCTCCTCCCTTTCTTAAGTGACATTGTCAGCCAAACAACAGCGTTTACCGGTATTTCTATTTCTATTTCTCAGCCTCCGTTGGTCAGGTCTCGCGTGTCAGATTACAGGCGAGAGTTTGACGTGATGCTCGTGACTGCTACAGAAACTGCTAAATTCTACCGTTCTGCGCATGCGCATTGTTTAATACCTTGCTCAAATTTGCCGATGCTGCGCGTGCGCGTTTTGGCGATTCCCAGCAGGTATATGATGTGACACGTCCCAACTGCACGAAGCTGTCACGCGCTTTTCTCATCAAATACCATGATGATAACGTTGAGATTTTAGTCAGAATAATTATAAGTGCAAAGCTCAGGAACGGCTAAAGTGTAGAAAATGGACATCACTTTCGCAGTCAAATATAACCACTAAATTCGCAAACTTATGTGAAGCTGAAACTGAATAACTTGCCGACAATCACACTATGTCTTTGCCACTTTCCTGAACCTAATACAGTAATCTGCGTCATATCCTTAATGTAGGGGACCGCCTAAAAGTCGGGCCAAGAAAAGTCGGGCCGGGCCGGGCCAGCAGGTAATACTAAAAATGGATTGGAGAATAATAAAACGAAACGTGCATATCTGGGCAGATCTCAATTGTCCATAAACGTATAGTTTTGCTCTTTTAATTGAGTTTGAATCAAAATGCATCTTCAGCAATGTAATAAACTGATTATTATAGCTACATACCGAGAGTCCATACCGAAAAGTCAATGTCTTGACTGTGTCTTTACTTTGATGAGAAGGTTTCTCACCGACCTTAGCGTGCAGGGGTGTGATGTCCTGGGCAGGAATTCGAAATGACTGTGTTTTGACTACACTTCTTTCATTAATTAACGTGTTTAGCATCCCTAAATAACCTTTACTACTTCATGTTAAACCAACACAGGATGTATTCTGCAAGTGGATATTCGCGAATGTCATAGGACTGACACGACACGTGTTAATAACTGTCAACGCGCTTCCAAAATGACAACACATACTTTACATCTATAGACTAATATTATATCTACCTATATAACACTTTAGTGTCTCATATTGCAGTAGCAAACACGGTGCTCAAAAATGAAGCCCTTTTCCTTCTACATTCTCTCTATCAGAAGTGTTTGGCTTGTGTTGGGTCCGACTTGGCCCGGGCGGTCAAAATCAACTTTAAACACACAGATGTACCTTCAAATGTGTTTACATCTATAGATTAGTGTTCTATCTACCTATACACCACTTTATAATGTCCAGGTGTATCGCATTTAAAGAAACCTGCGGCGTTAAAGTGAAAGTCAGAAATGTTCGGTCCGACTTGGCCCAGGTTGTCAAAATCAACTTAAACCTTACAGTTGTATCGTCAAATGGATTCACATCTATAGATTAGTATTATATGTACCTAAATACCACTTAATAGTGTCTCAGATGGCTGTACTTAAAGAAAACAAGGTGCTCAAAGTGAAGCCCTGTTCCCTCTACATTCTCAACATAGTCTCTATCAGAAGTGTTTGGCTTGTGTTGGGTCCGACTTGGCCCGGGCGGTCAAAATCAATTTTAAACACACAGGTGTATCTTCAAATGTGTTTACATCTATAGATTAGTGTTATATCTACCTATATACCACTTGATAATGTCACGGTACATCGTAGACTAAGCTAAGACGCCAAGTTCAAAATTAAAGGGTCTTAATGACGAGAAACAACGCTTCTGTTTGAATTCGTACATGTACCAGGGAATTCTCAGGGTTTTCCCCAGGAATGTGGAAGTGGTCAGTGTTTATGTCATTTCAAGAATACAGTCACTTTCTAGCTCGCCAATTAAATAATTTTAATGAATTTTTAGTCGTTTTTCCGTCCAATGACCATATACGGAAAAAAACGACGTTATCGTGTTTGCAGTGTATTAGTCTTTTAACTTTTGATTTCAATCTTGCCCTCGAAAAATGTGTTAATGTTCTTCTTTGTGCTGCTGACTGTATGAATGTAACTTGTGTTAAAAGTTCAGCCTGAAATACGGGGTTTTATAATAGTGAATGCAGACGAGCAAAACGGGAAGCGAGGCGATACATGAGGAAATTCAGAGAGAAGAAATCTAACGAAAATGAGTTGTTTTTTGTAAAATGAGAAACAAGTATAAACATGTTTCCAGAACAGCAAAATCAAACTATCAATTTATGACACGAACAAAACTAAAGCTATCTTTATCAGATTCAACCACATTTTGGAAAGAGTTACGGAGTATATCAGGTCGTAGGGAAACATAGAATAACATACGTAAAGAGTGCTGGTTTGATCATTTTACAAACGTTTTTCAGAGTACATATGTATTACATGCTGAAGTCGAATATCAATGTGATGAAGATTTTATACTTGATGAGATTGACCAGTGTATTTTGGAGTCGCCGATTACCGACTCAGAAATCCACAAGGCTATAAATCGTTTAAAGAATGGCAAATCCCCTGGTGTTGATGACGTGGTCATTGAAAAGTTAAAATGTTGTGAAAATGTAATAACTCCTTTCCTACGAAATTTGTTCAATAAGTTATTTGATTCTGGATTATTTCCTGAGAACTGGACGAAAGCTATTATCCCTCCACTACATAAGAAAGGTAACAAAAATAATCCAGATAACTTTAGAGGGATATCTCTATCATGTACAATTAGTAAGGTTTACACATGTGTCTTAGACTCTAGACTTACAAACTGGGCTAATATAAGAAGTAAATTACCCGAGACACAAGCAGGCTTTAGACAGGGATATTCTCCTGCTGACCACATATTCACGTTGAATGCAATTGTTAACAAATGTTTATCGAAAAGAAAAGGGAAATTATACGTTGCTTTTGTGGATTTTAAAAAAGCGTTTGATTCAGTTAATCATCTTAAACTATGGGAGTGTCTGCACGATGTAGGCTTGGGTTGAAAGATGATGAGAGCACTTAAGGGAATCTATGCATCCGTGAAAGCGTGTGTGAGATGTAATGATAACATTTATACAGAATATTTTGATTGTCCTAACGGAGTCAAACAAGGCTGTATATTAAGCCCTCTATTATTTTCCTTTTTCATCAATAGTCTCTAATACCACAGATGTCGTTATCTTGAAGAAAACTAAATATATGTTAAAATAGCTACAATTGTATCTATTTTGCATGAAAGGTCACAAACCGTATCTTCAATGAATAAGTAACAGCAAACACATACCTAGGGTATCCACAGTATCCACTTTCACATTAATCGATGCAGCCATTTGGTTCTGTGTTTATCACTTCTACCATAAAGAAGATAAGACTGGCACACAGTTTCTAAATACAGCACAGAACAGGGATGTTATCTCCTGCAGCACAGGCACAATCTGGAACAACGGAGGTTAGGAGATGATACTCCCTGTTCACAGATTTGTGTCACTCTAGAACATTGGATACCTGTATCCTGCATCTACAACCCTACCAGTTATATACACATGTCAAAGTTTAAGTTGCCGTTGCTATACACAGCACCGTTCGCGTCCTTTCATGATTGAAGTAACTACTCGCGACTTCAAGTTAACAGCAACTGAAACCCCGCATTACATGTGTGTAGTTTATTGACCATTATATCATAGACTGCCAGCACTGTCAAATTCATCGTTTTATGGTTGTCATCAACCTACTATTCTTACAAATGGCTTAAGTGCATGGAGGCCTCAACGGTGACCTTGACTAAATTATTGATGCCTTGTTTCCTTCCTACATTCTAACAGCTTTATGCTACTTAGATTACTGGCAATGCAAAAAATCTGTTAATCACTGGAGGCATAGCACAGGGATCATTTCGATCATTACACCTGGAACTTGAGCAATCATGTGTTAACAAGGTCTTAATTAATTCGTCCCTTCTTATACCTTATTGAAAATCTCACGTGAAACGAAATCAGGGATGCAATATGCTGTGGTGTGCTTGAAATATACACAGGTCATCTGCTTCTGTTTCCTGTATGTGAAGACGGATTCTTCTTTAATTTGGCCTCAAATTAATTGACAGGGTTGCAATGGATCATACACTCAGTCAACAAAGTGGAGCCCAAATATTTACTAAACTGGATGTGAAATCACGGCTTCACCGTTCATCACTGTAATTTTCTCTACATACCTGATTCATTACACAAACTGACTCTACTGTTTTAATTGCCTACCCCTTGGTAACTCCTCAGCTCAAGGATATTTACAAATAGGAGTGAGTGAGTGAGTTCAAATTTAACGTCGACAGGGCTGCTAGCAAAGTTGATACATATATAAACTATAAACAAATGACCAACCTTGTAAATATCAGCAAATATAAAAATAGTTTTGGTGTTGCCCATACCTTATCTCCCAAAGGTAAAGTGTAAGTGTACATGTAATATGTTAGATCATTTGACTACTCTCACCCAAAGGTAGCTTATCTAATATTTTATATATATGTCACTCATTGGTTGATGTGTAACATTATACATACATATATATATATGTGTGTGTTTATTTCAATGGTTGGTTATTTAATATATTATATATATGTCGCCCAGAGGTTGCTTATCTCATCTATAATATATATGTACGCCAATGGTTGCTGTGGAACATTGTATATATATATATGTATGTATGCGTATGTATGTGTGTGTTCCAATAGTTGCTTATGTAATATATTATGTATTATATGTCACTGAAAGGTTGCTTATTTAATATACCGTATTTGACCTAATGGGAGCATATTAGAGCGGGGAGCTTATTATGTTAAATACATTTATAAGTGTGTGTCTTCCAATGGTTGCTCATTTAATGTCACCTAATGGTTGTTTATGTGTTTCAAGATGTTGGCCGTATCTATGTCCTTGAAATAAGATCTATTGTTACTTCATTCTTGAAACTCAGAAAGCTGCTGATGTGCTTGACTAACACTTAGTCACTGGAAATATATAATTATTAAAGAACAAAAATAACTCTATCAGAATTGAAAAGGAGACCTAGTACTAGTGAAATGGGAGATTCCAGACCGTGAGAAAAATCTAGACTTGCATTACAGAAAGGGCTGGGCAGAAGGGGAAATATTATGGTTCAGGGAGTGTGAGACACAATACTGATGTGCAACATCACAGTATAAATAAAACAATTCATAGACCAACGGGATTAGGTGACCAGGCTCGCTGATTTGGTTGATGCATGTCATCGCATTCCAGACTCGGTTATTTACAGACCGCCATCATATAGCTGGAATATTTCTGAGTGCGGCGTTAAACAACGAACAAACAAACAAACTAACAAACTTAGGCGGTATTTAAATATCACCAAAATATGCAGCCTGACTGGCCACAACAAACGGTTAGTATTAACAGTCTGCACTTGGTATTATAATATGAAATATTTCCATAAATACAATTTTGAAACACCTATTTATCATATGGCATGACTGAAAAACATGTCTCAAAACAAAAATCCATCATGTTAGGGGGCACGGAATGCAGATGTGCTAAATTCTGACTATGGGTATTGTTGACTTTATTTCAAACTTCCTTGAATGGTATATCAAGCAGTTCATGGAACTACTCCTACATATCTTAAAGATTACACAAGGCAGTGTTTCCCTGCAGGAATGCTTTGGAAAAATCAACAATGCAGGCTGTGGGTTCTGAAATCAAAGTTAAAGACCTTTGGCCCCAGATCGTAAAGCGTTGCTGTTGCTTCTTTGTGGAACCCACTCACTCTCACACTGAACCCATGACCAACACTTCACACCCCGGAGAGAGAGAGAGAGAGAGAGAGAGAGAGAGAGAGAGAGAGAGAGAGAGAGAGAGATATTCTTTATTTCCTCCAGAAGTTAATCCGAAGATTATACATAACTAATCAAACGTATTCACATAAACTCATATTACCTGTACATATATACAATTCAAGACAGTAGCACCAGTGTTATGCCATTCACACAGTACTAAAGGTTAGATCAGATGACATAATCAAGGTAAGGCTTTAGTGTAAGTACATAAGCAGAAAATATCAGTATAACAGATTTCCATGTAACTATATCAATACATTGTGAGAAGTGAGTATCAGCACCAAAGAAAAAGGACAACATATCTTCTTCATCTTGTAATTCCAACTGGACATAGATTTCAACATCAAGCAGATCAATAAAAGTTGAAAACACATCATTTCTTACCTGCAGTAGAGTTTCACAATGTAATATGATGTGATTATCATAACCAAAGGCATGCTTGTTACACATTAAACAGTCCCTGGAAGTTTTGTTTCGTGATGAAACTCTAACACAAAGTGTTAAACTTGACCTCTGTTCTGGGTACATAGATGCTAGTTGCCATAATATGTGGTGAGTAAGCTTTATATGTATTAGCATGAAGCATGAAAGACCTGTATCGACAGAAACGTTTCTGCGCCACATAATTTCTTCATATTCATGAATTGTTTTATTGACCAGTTGCTTCCAGTTTCTCTTTGTAGGAAATACACCACAGCTTATATATGTACAAAGGTTGTTTCGTAGGTTATACTTGTTAAGAACTGATAATAAATCTCCACATACAGATTTAGGATTAGTAGGATTTTCAATGTATGCACAAAAAAGATGTTTAACAAAACTGTTACAGGTTAAGTTACATAAGCGGCCAAGCAGCTGAAGTTTAAAGTTATCAATATAGCCGATCATTGTCCAGAGCCCAAGATTAGCAATAGTGGATTCTGATGGAGATCTTTTATCAAGGCCTTGTACAGTTTGCGCGAAATAGCGTTGAGTATTTTCAATGACATTAATGTGTTGACCCTTAATATAAAAGAGCAGTTCGCAGCAGTAAAAACTTGTTTTTAATATCATTCTTAACCATATTTTTACACTGGTAGCTGGATGTAGCTCAGAATTGTTGAGTCCCACAGATTTTAACGAATTAATACTTTGTCTTGCTTTTTGGCAACATTTTTCAATACTAGATTTACATGACAGGTTATGCGTTAGTAGTATGCCACCATACATGACAGAGTCAGAGGTTGTTATATTTATATCACCAAGTTTGCAGTTAATAACCCCTTTTGTTTTGTCTTAGAGAAGACAACAACAATACTTTTTGAAGGGTTATACGTTAGTTGCCACTTTGAGGCATATGAATGTACTGTATCAAGTACTTTTTGAAGCCCTCGTGACGAGGTGCTCACAAGAGTTGTGTCGTCTGCAAGCAAAACAGTTGGAATATCTAGACCAAATACACAAATACCACTATTTGCTTGTCTAAGGGCTGTTATAAGGTCATTAATGAAGACTAAGAAGAACCAAGCAGAGAGATTCTTCCTTGTCCGACACCTTGCCTTACATGGTATATATCTGACTGTTCACCCTGATATGTAACAAAAGCATGGCTATTTGTATAGCTATGGTGTAATAACGTCCATGTATTTCCTCTGATACCTTTTTGGTGTAATTTATAAAAAAAAAGTCCGTCCTGCGACTCTATCCCTCATAGTTGAGTTTTGTTATATCTGTAGTTTGTGACCTTTGCTTTCTTACAGTTTTGTAAAAGGAATGTATATCAAGTTCAGATGATTTTTCTATTTCTGTAAGGACGTCCTTCCTTTTACCTTTTTTGATTTGCGATATAGGCGTCTAAAACACCGTTTTTCATTTTTGTAAGATATACGTTTATTTGAATCTTTATTTCTCGATCTACCATTTTGAACCCAAGCTCTACGAGCCACCCTCATACGATAGTGTGCGTTATCAAGACCATCTTGTCTCCAAAATGGTTTAAGAAAGGGCTTAAACACACTTTTGGGGATACATTTGTTACCTGCATGTATAAGAATTTAATTTATGATGTCCCATTGGTTTTCTAAATTTTCTGGATCTAAGGAGTGGGGGTCTGGCTTGCCATCATATGCACATTTAATATATCTATCAACTTCTGCTTGAAACATAGAAGTATTAGTCTTATTTGCTTTTCCCCACTTAGGGATAACTTGCTTTATATTTTGATCGTGGCTAGTTAGCCCTTCTTGTGATATAGAAATATGACAAGGAAAGTGATCAGATATTTCATAAGGACAGCTTGCTATAATGTAACAGTCTGTTATGAAGTTCCATAGCCATGACGGTACAAGAATATAGTCTATTAGGCTTCGTGACTCAGGAATACTCCAGCTATATGACGGCGGTCTGTACATAATCTGGACCAGACAATCAAGTGATTGACATCATGAGCATCAATCCATTAATCAAATGGAATATAATGACTTGTTGATTCAAAGGCGGCTAAATGACGTCCAACCAAGGCCGACAACTGCAGCTGAACTGCGTCAGACTTTCCTCAGAGTGTGGGCTCAAGTGCTTATGGCCTTCATCAACCGCTTCATCCATTCCATGTATCGACATTGCATGGCAGTCATCCAAGCAAATGGCGGACACACGAGATGCTGACTTGTGATGCCATTTTCTCAGAGGCTAGTGTTCTGTTTCATTTTAAGAACATCTGACACTTTAATTTCAACCTTGATGATCAGTTTTGCCAAGTTTCATCATTTTAATATGTCTCAAAGTATGTTTACAGTGTTTGGACAAATACGGTTTCTCATATCCATGGTGACGTTTCTTTTGCGGTTCAGTATATATATGAGTGTGTGCTACTAAAACAATTCGTCAGTCTAGCGGTACTGGAACATTACAAACTATTCTGCATGAGTCCACGGCCTACCGTACACCATACTAGATTTGGTATAAAGTAACTTCCTGACGACTGCTTACATTAAACACCACCACATCCCTGATGACTAATCACTGTCCAAAAACAATGCAATGAGCGTCTTCCGAATCTCAACAGAAACAATGTAACACAATTACAATCATTGTTCAACAACAAAATACACTGCCACATAACACTAAACAATGTGAAGATGGAAAATCAGTGTGATTGGTAAACATCCCTATATGTTGGGCATTAGCAGCAAAGACCAGTATGATCAACAGGTGTAGTCCATATAAACTGGTACACCAACCTACCATCGGCACTGGTCGGATAAGCAACGTCAAAGCAAGGTAATTAGGCGAATAAGTTTAACTTTAGCTTCAGGTATATGGATTATCAGATATCGTTCAAGAACAGTCAAATAGCCAAGCCTTTCCAACGAATTGCCCATCTGAACTAGACCTAAGAGACAAGTAAAACCCGTGAGGATCCGGTGAAGAATAGGTCTTCAGCCATACATGCTTGCCATAAAAGGTGACTAATGTTGTCATGAGAGGCGACTGATTGGATCGGGTGTTCAAGTTCGTCGGATTGGCTGATGCATGTCATCGAATCCCAATTCCAATTGATTGGCAAAACGTTCTCCACAAGGCTGTATGATAAAAGGGATGCCTTCATCTTTCCAAAAGCCAACTTCTTCTTTATGTCGAGTAATATTCAAACAGCTCCAGCCTTTGGTGTCTGCATTTCACAACTTCTGAGGTAATATAGAGCATGATATAAAACAAACTTATGCTCACCTTTTCTCAAGTGTTGTTTGGTCAAGATTGCAACATTCAAGGCATCAACAACGCTTTAAAAGTGCTTTATGGGAGACATGCAGAGGACAATTCCAAATTTGACAAACATGATGCCCTATGCAATGCCCTGTTTACAATTGTACAATACACGGTTGCGTGTTATTATCACTATTTGATAGCAATTAACAAATACATGCTTATGATAAAGTCATATAATTTGCGTTTTAGTAGAGCATTCTTATGCTTATGGACATTTTTTATTGACTCTTAGGGTGTTTATTATAACGAATATTATTTAGAAAGATGGACTCGTATAACAGTGCATCAATCTGCATATATTTGGTATGATGTTTCTTCAATATTGCAGTAAAAGTTCATTCACTGCACAGCTACCACTTTCACCCTTATTGGCCAGAATTACCTTTTCTTTGTCGGCAGTAGCTATAGTGACATGTGAAAGGATATATTTCACAATATTTATATTTCTGGATTCACAGGCAAAGTGTAGGATGGTGTCGCCATTTGTATCAACGGACGACAGATTTGCTCCTTTCGTCACAAGGAAGTGAAACACGTTTCTCTTCCCCGTCGAGGCCGCCTTCATTACTGCCGTCCGTCCATATTTTTCTCTGCTGTTAATGTCTACAATATTCTGTGCGAGAATATACTCGACTATATCCAAATTTCCACCCTTCGAGGCAAAATGAAGAATGTTGTTGTCATGGTTATCTACTAATGTCAGATTCGCTCCCTTCTGCACAAGTAAATCAAATGCTTCTTTATTTTCCCTTTCTGCTGCATTCATTAGTGGAGTCTTCCCAAGCCATTCTCTTGAATTGATGTCATCCACAATATTCTGTGTGAGAATATACTTCACCATCTCCACGTTTAATCCATCACAAGCCAGATGAAGAATGTTCTCCTGAAGTGCAGTTACGCTTGTTAGATCAGCACCTTTACTTACCAGCAAGTCAAACACCTCTCCAAGTCCATTGAGTGCCGCCAGCATCACAGGTGTCTTGCCGCGATTGTTTACACTGTTGATGTCCACAGTTGTGTTTGTGATCAAATACTTCGCTATTTCAGTTTGTTTGTTAGTGCAGGCCACATGAAGGACGTTGAAATTATCCTCATCCTGATGTGTCAGATCCGCGCCTCCTCTCACAAGTAAATAAAATACGTCTCTTTGTCCCTTATATGTTGCTATCATTGCTGATGTCATTTCTTCTTCTTCTATGCTGTTGATGTCTACAATGTTTTGTTTGAGGACATACTTCACTATATCCACATTTCCGCCATAACACGCCAAATGAAGGATGTTTTCATCTTCTTCACTCACATGAGTTATATCTGCTCCTTTACTGATAAGTAAGTCAAACACTTCTTTATGTCCCCAACGTGCTGCCATCATTGCTGGTGTCAATTCTCTTTCGTTTTTGCTGTTGATGTCTACAATATTTTGTTTGAGGACATACTTTACTATATCCACATTTCCTCCTTTACACGCCATAAGAAGGATATTGTTGTTTTTTTCCTTCATAGTCAGATTAGCTCCTTTCTTTACAAGTAAATCGAATATGACTCTGCGACCCATCTTTGCTGCTATCACTGCTGGTGTATGGCCATCCATGCCGTTGCTGCTCATTGCATCAGTGTTCTGTTCGAGAGCATATTTCACTATCTCAATATTTCCCCCTTTACATGCCATGTGAAGGATTGTCTCATGATCAGCATGCATTATTGGCAGATCAGCGCCTTTTTGCACTAAGAAATTAAACACGTCTAGTTTCCCGTTAAGTACTGCAAGCATGACAGGTGTCAGCCCGCAGTGTTTCCTGTTTATGTCCACACTGTTCTGTTTCAATACATACTCTACTATCTCAGTATTTCCTCCCCGAATGGCCTGATCCACAAAAGTAGACCCCTTGTCATCAAATAGTGTTAGATCAGCACCTTTACTCAGCAGCAAGTTAAATACGTCTCCGTGTCCCCTTAAAACTGCTAACATGGCTGCCGTCGACCCGTCCCGTCTTCTACTGTTGATGTCTGTCACGTTCTGTTCGAGGACATACTTCACTATTGGAATATTTCTCCCTTCACATGCCACATGAAGGATGCTCATCTCAGCTCTACTCATGATTGACATACTGGCTCCTTGCCCCACGAGAAAGTCAAACACTTGTTTATGAGCATTCTGTGCTGCAAGCATCAGTGGTGTCATGCCGTTCTGTCCTCTTGTGTTGATGTCTGCATGACCCTCAGATAATAAGTATTTGACTCGGCACGTGTCTCCATTCTTGCAGGCATCGAGGAGATGAGTGTTTAACTGACTTTGCTTTTGTGTGTGATTCTGTGTTACTGAAAGAAGACATCAATATTTATCATGCAAAACTGGCTTCCACAGTAGATATCGCTTGGGTGACATCTACATTGAAATTGGATTAGAATGCTTTGTAGATCATTGTGACGTCATTGTTACCATGAAGGCACAATCAAATGACATCACTAATGAAGCTGTAAGCAGTACCTTTAACACTTAAGCCACTGCTTATTACCGTCTACAAACTAAAGAAGTTGGAAGAATGATGTTGGATGATAAATTAGCTTCAGAGTTATTCCTCTTTTATCACCTCGTGATTGATACATTTCATATCAAAAGACATTCGGGTGATATTCTCTATTTGTCATTCGAAACATACATTGAAAATTCTGTATTAATCTTCATCTTATTTTGTTTAGTATGTGTAAAGTTACACACATAAATCAATGTGTGTTCTGTTCAGTGCTAGTTTTTAATTACAGTGGAATTTCAGTAGCATATAATGCAACCCATTTCGTAATGTTGGGATTGATATTATGAGCAAGGACAGACGCAATCAGTGAAATATCAGCTACGTCACGGGATTGATGTCCCAGTCTATGCAGTCGTTTTACCACTGATGACCAATCATTACCAAGTGACCCGTGAAGATCCGGGGTAGAGTAGGTCTTCAGCAACCCATGCTTGCCGTAAAGGCGACTATGATTGTCGTAAAAGGCAACTAACAGGATCGGGTGGTCAGGCTCGGTGACTTGGTTGATGCATGTCATCGGTCCTGGTTGCGTGGATCGATACTCATGTTGTCAATCACTGGATTGTCTGGTCTAGGCTCGATTGTTTACAGACCGCCTTCAATAGCTGGAATATTGCTGAGTGCGGCATTAAACAACAAACCAAACCAAACCAAATCATTACCAAGGACCCGGTTACACTATCAGTTTGAGATGTTTAGGCGTATCAAAGAGAGTATCAAATGAAATTGCACAAACTTATGATAGCGTAGAAAAATGCATTCAGAGAGTTTATTTTATGATTTCATTTGTACAACAGTTTCTGTGAGCATGACTGACAGTAATTTCTTATGATTAAGAAAATGGTTTTGTTCATTATATTTATGAACAAAATCACATGTCAACTTCACTCTACTCCACTAAAGGATAGCAGAGGGAGGCCTAAGTAATAAGTAGAAAATTATTTGACACTTATTTCGTAGGTCATGATGTCAGAAGGATGTGGCAAATGTACTGGCACAGAAATGAATGCACGACCTATAATAAATATACAGGTGCTGTAGAACATAGACTATATGCACAAATACATTCTACATTACTGTTGTTATCCAATGTTGATGTGTCATGGACTAGTCACATTAAGGTTACTATGTAATGGGGATGTATGTCAGTGACATTTCTGTTTCTAAGCTCTAAACGTCAGCCTAGTTCTGTAATAATCATATACAGAGATTAAACAGCAGGGGCGTAAGCTAGGCCCAGATGAATGCCTTTACCTTCGTGATCCTCGGGTTGTGTTACCCATGCCCCAAATGGTGGAACATCCTGTTCACATATCACTTCACTCGATGCTGAAACCAAATTTCAAATGGGATCAGGATGCGTTACTTTTCGTTTATTATATCAAAATATCACTTTAACATCACCGCAAAATAGAACTTAGAATCAAGAACTAGAAACCCAATGGATACTTTGATTTATGATGTTGGTCAAATAACCGAGCTGTTGGTTGCAAGTAATACTCATTTTGTGCGTGTTCCTAATCAGGATCCTGTAGCCTATGTTGACATACTCTTACTTGGCTCATATTTGGTTTCCATTAGTCAAAATAGTAACACTTCAAGCTGGTTTATTAAATTGTGTACATTAGATGTCCCGTTCCTTGTACATCTGAAATCTCCAAATGACAATTATTCTACTGTTATTTTTTGTATTACTCAAACACAAACATTATTTTGGAAATTAGTTTATGAAACATCTCATGCAAAGTCCTTGTTCTCGATACTCATAATAATCCTGTGTAAAGCAGCGAGGGTAGAATGTACACTGGAAAGTCTGGTACCGAAATAACCATACAAGATCAATGCATATTTAATAATTTATATTAAACACACAGGATTAAGTTTCCAATCATTAAACGGGAAAACAATTGGTCATATGTGGTAGCAGCAGTACATAATAGGCATGTTTGCTGGTGTATTGGTGCTTGTAATATATATATATATATATATATATATATATATATATATATATATATATATATATTGTGTATGTATTCTAATATAATGTATATATAATGTATGTATTCATAATATATATGTGTGTATATATATACAAAAATGAGGTAAATGTTCACTCGGTGTACATGTAATATATAATAAAATAATAAAGTCCACGTTAGTCCATCATACATATATATATTGTAATAATTAAATAAGTGAAGCAAGATTGAACACGCTTTTAATTGGCTAGCACTTACAGCTCGTACGAGATATGAGTCTCATCAGGCCATAACTGAATAACGGACATGAAGTTGTAACATATGGTTACGTGACGTCATAACATTTAGGAAAAGTATGACGTCACGATACCAATGACAACTTAACCCTTTACATTTAACTTAGGAGCGTATTTATGAATGAAATGTTGCTATTTTGGAAATAAGGTAGGTTCATGATCATAATTTAGCTTATATAGCGGGAAAACTAAAACGTTGCCGCTTCCACATGTATGTAAATATTCACTGAGTGGACTCGTGCGGTTGTGTGGCTGCTTTATTTGTGAACGTTGAAGATTCATTCTTCATTTTAATTTAAGTTATGTCTTTCCGATATACTTTACTTCGATCCACGTCAAACAATCAAGTAAATAACATTTCTAGTATCACAAGTCATATTTAGTTTTACAGTAGATATAGTGTCCTTTGTAATTTGGACTGAACAGCCTCCAATCATATTGCTGCAAGTTAGGCAACGTTTGTCACCGCACTTAGAAACCTGTGGAGTGATGACAACAGGATCAAATTAAGAACTTGTCAAAATCTTTCAAAGATATTTTGGTTGTCTTTAACTGTTGATAATTTTGTATTTGCTCAATATCTTCTCCATTTTATTACTTTGATTCAAAATAGTCATGTGTCGTTGAACCATGGACAATGTTTATTCATGATTAGGGTTGAGGGTAGATACTAGAAATATTATTCCCCATATTGTTTTCTTCAGACTTTTCTCTCAGTTTTAGTTGCTCAATACTAAGCGCCTTCTGTATGCTATCTTCAATTAGCTTTGCGGGCTAATTTTGATGCAGTAGGAAACACTTAAGTTCAGGAAGGAGGGTAGTTTTAACATAATTCCCGGAAACAATGGTATAAATACGTCTTGCGAGACAGTAAGGTATATTACTTTTGGTATGATACGGGTGAAATGATCCAAAATTCAAATATTGGTGCGTATTCATATCTTTATAAAATATATCAGTTTGTACAAATCTCCCAGATATTAAATTGATTCTTACATCGAGAAAGGTTGAACTGGATTCGCTTTTTCCACAGTGACATTGAGTGATGCATTAAGGAATTTAGAATTTTATGAATGGATGTAAGTTGACTTTCACTGGTTTTTAATATTATAATCCAGTCGTCTAAAAACCATTTCCATGAATGTTCTATTTGTTCTCTCATAGATTCACCAAGAGTATCTCTTACCTTATCATAAAACATATTGTCTAAAAATCCCAACACAAGGGTTGCATAAGTAGGGGCTACCTTTGTACCCATGGCTTCTCCTTTCTTTTGTGAATAGTAAGATCCATCAAAATAAAACATGTTTTTGGTAATAACCAACTTCAATGCATCAAAGCATAAAATCATCCGAAAATCTATCTGGTATTTCATGGCAGTATTCTTTCAGCCAGTATCTGATAGCTTCCAGTCTGAGCTCAGCTTCAATATTGCTGTACAAACTAACAACATCAAAACAAACTGACATAGATCCTTCCGGTACCCCAGTAGGTAATTTACATAAAAAATCAATGTCATCTCTGAGAACACTTTTTACATGTTTACATAAGGGCTAAAGAATTATATCCATGCAAATGCTAAGACGCTGAGTACAGCTCTCGGGTCCTCCCACAATAGGTTTAAATGATAAATCCTCAGGATTTTCAAAATTAATATATTCACAATTTTGATCATTCATTTCCTTTTGAATACATTTACTATTATGTACTTTGAGTAGGCCATAAAAAGTAGCGGTCTAAGGTTCAAAATTGATAAGATAGTCCTTTTTCTTGTCTCGAATTTCGTCATCATAACAATGTCTTAACCTCATTCTGGACAGGTTTTTCTTCTCTTTTACCACAAATGCTATAATGTTGATCATCATTTAATATGGAAATTATCTTTCTTTGTTGAAATAACGATGTCTGTAATTTGTTTAAGATGAGTAAGGCCTTTCAATTCACATTCAGACAGGTATTGTTTTGTATGTTTAATATGAATAGAAGCACTTTCATTTCTATCACAATGAATCCTAAATCCCAAATCATATATATATATATATATATATATATATATACCGAACCTGAGTCACATATATTACAATATTATAATTTGCTGATTTCTTTGACTTGATATCCCAAATAAACAAAAGGATGACATATTGGCCATGGTAAAATAAAGGAAACCGAATACTGATATCTCATATCCCAGCCAACTTTTAACTACTCAATGAGATGTGAGACGTGTTCATAATTCTAAAGGCCAAACTTAATGTATTCAGCGGACATCCTAAAGTGTTGTGTGTTCATTTTTCTTCATAAGTTCTGTGTTAAGCAGTAGGAAGAGTGTGAAGAAGACTGAAATGCTAATATAACTCTTTATTCAAAATCGATTCGTTAAAAGAAATGTCAAGAACAAGGAGGCTGATTATTTTACATTTCAGCAATTACCTTTGACACAGACAGCTTTTCCACTTCGAGTCTTCAGACATTTCATACCCTTGCAAATCTTCAATGCACAGGGGCCGTCTCGGACCTGTACACATGAGTGAATGTTGTCATAACAATGGCATGTCGTTTCAGTTCTTTAATTTGAAGACCATTTTGGTCTATCGCTTTTTTTATAGGCAAAATATATGTATACAAGAAACTCCAAACGTATACAGTCGGTATTTAAAGTCAAAATCGTCGACTTAGTGCCAAAGTATTTGTAATTGTAATGTCATGTGGAAACAGTACACTGCCATGGTTACCGTTAGAGAAAAGCTGTGACCAAATAATATGCAGGTTCGCCAAAACCATATGCGTGGAGAACGCACCACAGATTTAACGTCAGAAATATCGTTAATTACCATAGTTAAACACGTAACTATCGAGTCGATAGCTAAAAGGAATATTCCCATCCGACTCAATACTGAAAGACATATGAAACAACATACCTTTTCGCTAAACAAGGGAAGGATAAAAACCTAAGTCGTCCCGCAAGCGATTTGTTACGTCCGTGACCTTTTCGATAAATCAAGGGCAGCTCATCTTAGTTTATACTCTAGATGGGAGTGGTTTCCCTTTGTATAAGCCCGTAGAGTACACTCTACCTTACCCAGTGTATCAATGTTGTTGAATCGCTGAACTTCCCCTATATTTTGAAGAGTATATTTAGGATTTTATGAAAAGTTCCCCCAAATAGATGACGATCATGGATTTACATGTTATGGTTTTAGGAAATATTATTATTATACATTTTCATTTTCATAATAATTGAGTTGCTAAATAATGTATTTATTTTGTAAACATGAGTAGGTATTTCCCTTGTTGAAATAGAAAACAATTCCTAAATCACGACAGTTTTAATGCCGACAAAAATATATGTCTTCATTCTAGTAATCGTTTCCTTCAAATAATTGGGACCTTTCTTGAAACTGTGCAAAGTGCGATGGAGGGAGGTAGGTGTTGCATGTCGTTACCGGTTCCACTTATTTTATGCGCAGCAAACTATGCCCGTTTCTTGCAAACAACTGTAGACGGGAGTCGAGTTTAAAATATTCGTACCTCCACCGTTGAAGATTTCAATCTTAGCTAAGATCGCGATCTTAACCCCAAGCCGTCTTACAATCGCGCTAAGATCGGTTTGTGCAAGTGGAGTAGGACAATTGTATGGTGATTGTAAAGTTGATTGTAGCCGCCAAAGATCGATTGTAACTAAGATTGTTTTGTGCAAATGGGCCCAGGTCTGCGTCAAATGTCGGACTAGACTGCACAACGCTAGTGACGAACTGTTCATGGTGTCGTTTGAGCACAGGAACATCGCAAACGATGGCAGTGGTGTCAGTTGCACAAATTGTGGCCTCAGCTGCCCTGGAGACAAGTATGGTTTAGCGATGAGCCCAGACTTATGTTCCGTCGGCAAGTG
The DNA here is from genome assembly GCF_023055435.1 of Haliotis rufescens. Lineage (NCBI taxonomy): Eukaryota > Metazoa > Mollusca > Gastropoda > Lepetellida > Haliotidae > Haliotis > Haliotis rufescens. The sequence goes on along the minus strand of NW_025963824.1, from coordinate 34,773,885 downwards.
AATGATGTCTTGTTTTTAGGTGTCATCATGAACACTTTGTAGTCGTCTACGTACAGCAGGCTGACGGATGATATGTCAGCCTCATGATGTTCAGGAAAGCAGAAATGCACAAAGGTAAATTGACCAGACACTGAGCCACATGTTGTTCCCCTTATGGCCAATGCCAAAGTTGTATACCAGGACAACAACGCTTTGCTTTACACATCATCATTAACGGATGCCTATCGACAGAACACCAACATTGATGTCCTACGAAACAAACCTCCCAGCATAAACAACTCAACAAACCTCTCTCAAAAGGCAAAGAACCCAGCTAACCACTTTTCGGCCGTAAGTAGTACTAGCAACTTCAGCCCTAAATTCCAGGCTTAGAACCTAAATTCACCAAATTACCAAAAGACGATAACTTAGACATAAACCAACCATATACTATGGAGGAACTACTATAAGTAACTCATTACAGGAAAAGGTGTACAGGCCCAGACCTCGACCTAAATCCATATCAGATAATGAAACAACTGCCCCCAAAACTCCTCAAATATTATTAAAACTTTACACCCTAATCTTCCAAAACAGCCAGGTCCAAACAACATGGAAACAATCTTAACCGATACTTAAAGAAAACCTAACTACACCTAAGAGACTCCACCCCTAAAAAATAGACAGGGCCATAACTAAATTACAAACAAGACACATCAAACTAAATAGTCACCTTAAAACAATAAAAGTTCACGCTACAGGTAGATGCCAACACTGCCCACACTACAAAACACACAGAACAACACTCACTGAACTCGAACCCTGAATTAACTTTAGTTACAATTGAAAACCCACGAAACAACACGTCTAACTTTAAAGCCATAGGCAAATACCTAATCAAAAGAGACTTAATCAACTGCATATAAACTCTCCAAAAATAAGCATATAATTTAATAGGAAAAACTCCCAAACTCCAACAACACCCACACATCCCTCAGGCTCTCCCCTTGCTGGCATACATTCCAAATCTCTAAATTTCAAAATTCCTATATAAGCAATCCCTGATGTCTCAACTGTACATAACTATTTTCCAGCAAGATACATTTCATTGGTCCCTAGAAACATGTTACATTGTAAACTGACTTGATAAGTAGAATAGCAGTCAGTGTGGTTGGAAATTGACTAAGCCGTCACTACTCCATTAAGTAATTAACAGTGCTAATACCCAACCGACACTAATTGTCCTGTTAATTCCTAATCCACATGAGTTGACATAGAGTTCATCTTGCTAATGAGCTGTTGTGAGCATAGCGAGATAATAAACATCAAAGGTGGGGCAGGCTTGTTTGAGGTTTATTTAGGATTAGCTGCATCCCTTGATGCTACAAAGGCCGCCCTTGGTAGATTATCAGACAATAACCTTCTTGTGGATACCCGCCCACGTAGGAATATACGGTAATGAAAACGCCGATAAAACAGCTAAACTATCCCTCAAAATTCCAGAAATAAGCTTAAACTTACCCATCTCAAAATCAGAAATTGAAAGTGTTGACAAGCAAAAAATCATCAAAAAATGGCATAACCTATATCTAAACTCAAATAGCCAAATCAAATAAGTACTCAACAAACCACTAACCAAACCAAAATTCTCTATCCATAAAAAAAAATCGACAGAGTAATCACTAAACTCCAAACAGGACACGCCAACCTAAATAACCACCTAAAAGAATTTTAAAAAAACACACTACAGGTAACTGTCCACACTGCAAACAACTAGAAACCCCAGAACACGCACTCATCCACTGCACACACTATCTAACACATCGAACCGCATTACAAACCACCATCAATCTAAAAATGGCTCTCTCTAGAAGAAATACTAAACCCATAAACATAAACTTGAAAACTTCAAGGCCTTAGGCGTATTCTTAATCAAAACGGAACTAATAAAACGCATAAAAAAATACAATAATCTACCAAATTAAAATCACATAAACAAACAAACACCCACCATACCCAGCTCCCTTAGTTCTCCTCCCCAACCCCGTTGGCATCTATTCCAAATCTGAAAATTCCCAAATTCTATATAAGCAGCCCCTAAAGCCCCCTCTTGGGTTGCACACACCACTTTAAATGGCCTGGCCGGGCCCGTGTGCGAAATACGCATCAGTCGGAAAGCGCGCGTTAAATCTCCAAAGTAAGTAAGTAAGTAAGTAAGATTATCAGATAGTTTGTCTGGACACAACCTTATGTCTCACCTGGAGGTTTGTGAAGTAGCATAGCTGTAATTTGATTGGTTGCCTTTGATCACGTTCTCAAATTTGACCAATCACGAACCTTGTAGTAGATTTCGGCAAGTAAGCGTCATTAGAAACCAATTTTTATCCAATGAAATCGCATGTTATCGGAACGAAAAAACTCCAGGCGATCTTACGAGCGTCAAGATGAAGGAATAAGCTCTCTCGCGATGTGTCATATGCCAGTCTTCGACGAACGTGTTATTCATATAAAGCCTCGAAAATGGGGGTATTTCTTCATGTTACTGAGCGGACAGCCGCTGTTATCGCGAAATTGGTGATGAGAGATACTATATTTATATTTATAATTCTTTTTAAAATGATTTTCCAATTATGTTAACAATGAAAATAAAACAGAAATAGGTAAGTGGGTTTTATTTAATCTTATATTTGCCGAAAACTGTCAAAGTTTCACTTTCTTGGTCCTTAATCTGGACGTTATCAATGTGTTAGCTCACATCTTTTATTTACGAGCTAAATTAAGTTGTAAATACATTATGTAAATTATGTGATAAACATAAATTTCATCAATATAAACCATAGGATCAGACCTTTCGAATGGTGTATAACATATAGTAGCAAATATATTTTACAAGCAGATATTGTCTTCGATAAATGTTGGCTTCAGCTATCACTCAAGAGTCTCTGGGAACTCGGTGTCCCAGCAGTAAACCCTTCTGGTTGAAAGAGTTAAGATATTCTTCTTCCTTGACATTCTTCTGAGATTTGACTAAATTGTATATTTAGAAAATGGTATTGAAGCGTCTATTTCTGTTTTTGAAGTTTTTGTAAACACCTTACTGTACCAATGTAAAGTCATAAAATCAAATAATCTAAAATAATTCTTTGCTTTGCTTCATTAGAATCACGAAATATAAATTTAATCAGCCATAACATACGTGCTAAACATACATCAAATATACTAATGCCCTGAAAGTTTTCTTACAATTAAGACAGCTCACTGAACAAAGTTTTTAGTTCCATGTCAGTAGGAAAATGACATAGATATTTTTATGTACTGATACTCTATTAGCTGTTTTCTGTGGATGCCATAAGTCTTATATACCTATTTGGGGCAATTATATTCTGTTTCGAACTTCAATGAAACTCGTCTGTCTATATGTTACAAGTACTGATACCGTTCTAAAATAATCTTTTAATCTCACCAGGAACAAAGGCCCAAGTGAGCACAAAGCCAATGACTTTCATTTTTCTGTCAGAGTGAACATGGTTTGATGCCACTTTTAGCAATATTCCAACAAATATTATGATGGGTGACACCAAGTAATGGGCTTCACACATTGTACCAATATGGCCAATCGAACGCTTCAACCACAAGGCAAGACTGACTGACTGACTGAGTATGGTTTTACGCCTCTTTTAGCAATATTCCAGCAATATCACGGCGGGGGACACCAGAAATGGGCTTCACACATTGTACCCGTGTCGGGAATCGAACCCGGGTCTTCGGCGTGACGAGCGAACGCTTTAACCACTAGGCTACCCGACCGCCCCCACAAGGCAAGAAGAAACTGGGAATATGAAGAGGATACCTAAGGATATCATCATACCAGGACTGATAGTTGTACATTTAATACGCTCAAGATTTAAAAAGACATATATATGAAATCGAAAAATATTTTCTCCAAAAGTACATGCCCAGGCTAACATTATTTACGAGAAACAATTCATGAAGAACATTTGCATCCGGATATCTGCAGCAATTTTCAATTTTCTTGGTAAGTTTCAAATATTTTTTTATGTGTTTTGACATTTTTTAAAAAACCTACACTTTTGTGCTTGGATACTCCGGATTGAGGTATCCGGTGAGGTATTCTCTGCCGGATACCTGGATTCCAGAAACCATGCTTTCTGGATGTGTTTTGGGTAAGTATCCGGTGGCATCTGGAAGGGATCCGGAAAATGGATACTGCATTTGTTTGCTGCAAATTTGTCTGGTGTAGGGAAAATGAAGTTCAATGCACTTAAAGATTCAAACCGAATTCTGGAAACTTTAGTCCATGTAGAGCAGTGGAATCATATCAAATGTTGACTGCCACACAGACTGGTGTGGTAAAGAGAATATGCGTTGACCTTACAAAGCTCCAATCAGATGTAAAATGGGAGATTGTATCTCTTCTAGCTATGGATCATACACTCTGCCAACTACGTGGAGCCCAAATATTTACTGAATAGGATCAGGGCTTCACCACACACTGCGGTCATCTTCTCTACACACCTGCTTCGTTACACAAACTGTCTCCATTGTTTTAATTGCCTACGTGTTGGTATCTCCTCAGCTCAAGGATATTTACGAATATGAGGATGGATGATGAATATTATGACATCCATTTTATTGGTCAATAAAATGTCGGCCATGAACGACATGTCAATAAGGCCATGCATAGATTGATGGATGATTAATTGATACCAAATCTCAAAACATGTAAGTTCTCAAAATCTCAATAATTTGGAGGCTTAATACACGTTGGCATCTGACATACACGTTTGGTCACTGGTGCATCGGATTTGAAAATGACCCCACAATGTCATGTCCCCCATACAACTTTGAAGGCTTCACTGATGCCTTACATACTGTAACCCTCATCAAATAACTTTATGAAGTAGACATAATCGTACAATTAACCTTCTTATGTAAAGTCCTTGGTTGCTCTTATTCGGTGATAATGAGCTAACTTCTCGAAAGTAACCTGTTCGAACCTTATTCCTAGTTTGCACAGCTAGAGAGAACACTGTTCAAGTTCACTTGACTACTTACATTTGCTTTGTGTTTTGGTATCAAAGTGAATCTTCCCCGTGTTTCTGTCTTGTTCAGCTTCACCGTCAGCAGATAACAGACCAGGTTGCTAATATCGTAGCCAATGCTCATGCATGAGCTTCTGGTAGTACATTCGTGGCTGCACATCTGGACTCCTAACATATCAATCCTTCCTAACACCGCATTATCAATTTTAAGATCATTTAAATCAGGAGTCATTGATCGAACACTGCCCACCAAGCCCCACAACAGACACAGCCATACAATAAACATGGTCTTTGTCGACCACTCTTTACCAAATTAACAAGGTTTTGAAACAAGAAAACGAGTAGCATGATAGAAGCGAGCTCAAAAGAAACATAATACTATCATTAACATCTAATGCAGGTGTCGTTATCTTGAAGAAAGCTAAATATATGTTAAAATAGCAGCAATTGTACTTATCTATTTTGCATGAAAGGTTACAAACCGTATCTTCTCTGAATAAGTAAAAGCAAAACATATGTAGACTTTTTTTTGGCACAGTATCCACTTTCACATAAAGTGATGCAGCCATTTGTTTCTGTGTTTATCACTTCTACCATAAAGATAAGACTGGCACACAGTTTCTAATTACAGCACAGAACAGGGGTGTTTCCTCCTGCAGCACAGGCACAATCTGGAACAACGGTGGTTAGGAGATGATACTCCCTGTTCACAGATTTGTGTCACTGTAGAACATTGGATACCTTTATACTGTGATATCTACAACCCTACAAGTTATATACACATGTCAAAGTTTAAGTTGCCGTTGTTATACACAGCACCGTTCGCGTCCTTTCATGATTGAAGTAACTACTCGCGACTTCAAGTTAACAGCAACTGAAACCCTGCATTACAAATGTGTTGTTTAGTGACCATTATATCATAGACTGCCAGCACTGTCAAATTCATCGTTTTATGGTTGTCATCAACCTACTATTCTTTCAAATGGCTTAAGTGCATGGTGGCCTTGACTAACTCTTGATGCCTTGTTTCCTTCCTTCATTCTAACAGCTACATGCTACTTAGATTACTGGCAATGCAACAAATCTGTTAATCATTGGAGGCATAATACAGGGATTCATTTCTAAAAAAACTTAAGACAAAACTCCAAACCTTCCGAAATGTACACTCCAAAACTCCAAACGCCAAAAATAGACACCTCACTCGCCTCCGCTGTAAACAAACAAACGGACCCAAACATCTCTGGCACAACCCAAAACTACAAACACATCAAAACATCCTCTTCTCACATACTCTCTCAGTGGACTCAAGGCCCTAAAACATAAAAACACTGAAAAACGCCCTAAACTAATAAATCAATTATTAAAAGTCCATTGAATTAAAAACAAAAACAAAAAATAGATAGAAATCGTTTGGATACCCGCACACGTAGGAACTTACGGTAATGAAAATGCAGACTTAGCAGTTAAAATGTCCCTTAAACTCCAGAAATAAGCCTATATCTGCCAATCTCAAAATCAGAAATTAAAAGTATAACCAAACAAAAAAAACGCCAAAAACTGGCAAACAAATTACCAAAACTGACAGGTAAAAAAAATACTTTAAAAATCCAAAATAAACCAAGGAGCCTGCACCCCTAAAAAATAGACAGGGTTATAACTAAATTACAAACAGGACACACCAAACTAAATAGTCACCTTAAAACAATAAAAAACACTATAAAACACACAGAACAACCTCCAACACTCACTAAACTCAAACCCCGAATTAACTCTTGGGACAATTTTAAACCCACAAAACACATCCGACTTTAAAGCCCTAGGCAAATATCTAATCAAAACAGACTTAATAAACTGCATATGAACTCTCTAAAAATGAGCATATAATTTAATAGGAAACTCCAACAACACCCACACATTCCAAATCTCCAAGTTTCAAAATTCCTATATGAGCAATCCCCAAAAGCCCCCAATCGGACTGCAAAATACTTCCGTCCTTTTCGGCAAATACACTAAATGGCCTGGCGGGCTCGTGTGCGACATACGCTCACAGTCGGAAAGCGCACGTAAAATCTCCAACTTAAGTAAGTGAGCACCACGCCCAGGGATGCCAGTTTCTTTTCGATATTAACTGCAAGTTTTATCGCCTGAATACCCTCATCCAGCTGAACTGTTCTCCAGCGTTGATCTGCGTTATATCTCCATTGCAGGGTTATATCTCTTTCCCTTTCCTGGATCCTTTTTTTAAAGGTTGCGTCCACTACATTTTGTCTGTCTTTCATTGACACAAACTTTATTATAATTGGATTCGGCGCGTTTGCTGTTCGAGCGTTATTACTACTGTGGCGAGGCAGCCTGTGAATGTTGACAAACAACATTGTGTCACTTCCGACAATATCCAAATTTTGAAAAAGTTCTCTACACCCGGCTCCGACTGGCCTGATTCTGGTATTCCGTTTACAAGTAGGTTGGATTTACGGTGATACGTTGCCTGAATTAGTAGCTTTTGTTCTGTCTCCTCACATAATTCATTCACCTCTGCTCTCAGTTTATTTATTTCTGACGTACTCCCGGTTATATGAGGAATGTTAAAATTGGAAAATTTCGTCAGTTTTTGTCTGTAATGTTGTTAATTGACGGTGACTATCGTAGTAGTGATTTCTTTGGTTTGTTCAGCCAGTGATTTGTGAATGAAAGTTTTCATGTCCTCGAGGCTGCTGACCGACATCGTCGATGTGGGATCCGTTTCTTTTCCCCGTGTTCTACTTCTTGTTGTGATGTTTTCATCCAAATTAGAACTTTGTGCGGAAGATTGTACATCATTATAGCTTTTCCCTTTCTGTTTATTCTTGTTACTGGCCATTATTAGTCGATTGAGATGGATTTAGGCAGTAAAACCATACTTACTCATGTGGGGATTCCAGCTGAAAATTGGTCCCCATCAACCTATGCTAGTTGTAAGAGATAACTTAATGGATCAGCTAATCAGGCTAATGTGTCGGGAGAAGACAGCACCTCTATGTTTAATAACGATAAGAATGATTTATGTAGTATTATATCTTCATCATGTGTTTACAATATCGGCCAATGTACCAACGAACATTGATAGTAGCTGACTTAGCTAATTTCTCAAAAACGGGCCACAGAAAGTCCAGTACCACACAACGATGGGTCCACTCGTCACAGTTGTCACAGGATACAGCATGTTGTTGTTTTTCTGACATTCTTCTCGCATGCAACACATCGAAAGGCCATTGTGAATAATTGTGAACTGACATCACCATGTTAGGCCTCTCGAATACAGTTTCAGCTTGACATAGTGTTTTCACAATAAGTTAGCTGCGCCTCCCAATCCGAGTCGGTGAGTAAATTGTAGTAGGGAGCTAATTTCTAAGGTAAACTGGTTTTAACATTTCATAATTATTTCTGTTTATAAGAGACAATGTGAGTTTAATTTTATTTGTTTAACTTCAAAGCATGTTTTCGCAATAAGTGCAGTTGCGTGTATGCTAATTTGGAGGCAATGTCGTTCCACATTGATGTTGAGAGTTTTGAATATTTGTTTTCTAGATATTGCCTTTTATTTCAAGAGCAAGTTTATGAAAGCACTTCTATTTTCAAAATGTTGTTTGTTTCGTTTTATTCTTAATGCAAGTGTCTAAAATGATTATAAATGGGAACTACTACACATATATTACTTGTAGTTTATTAGGTATATTACAATGGCGCTGAACACACCCAAATGGTGCCGGTGTTAGGGTATGTTACCCCAAACTCTATCCTTAGCACTTGGATCCCCTTTACAGTCAATCATCCCTAGCTCTATGATCATTAGGATTATGCGTAGAATAGGTCTTCAACAACCCGTGCTTGCTGTAGTAAGAGGCGACTAACGGGATCGGGTGGTCAGGCTCCCTGATTGTTGTTGCATGTCATCGTATCCCAATTGTGTTGATCGATGCACATGATGTCAAATACTGGATTGTCTGGTCCAGACATCATTATTTACAGACAGCAGACATAAAGCTGGTCTATTGCTGAGTGCAGGATTAAACAACAAACACCAACATGATTCTACTACCTGCTCTTGTCCATACGATTTTGAGGATCCATTACTTCTTTTCACGTCGTAGCTATTGCAATCATCTTGTGTTTCAAACATATTTATTTCGTAATGAACAGGATGAGCAAACAAGCGGATGGCGTATCTAAATGCTGCTCAAATACAAAGTAAGTATTAATTACGAGATTCCATAATTCAATACCATCAGTTTGGCAATAATGTAATCATCAGATTATAAGTAGATAATTGAAGTAGAAGTCCATGTTGATTAATTAAATCTACCAGATTCTGAGATAAATGCATGTATTGATTGAACTATTTCAATGTTTTCCTGCACATAATTTTGAACGTCAGCATAGAAAGCTGTTTTATATCATATCCATGTGCATAATAATACATAGTATTTCTAATTATGGCATAATTCGGACAAACAAATTAGTTATTTAAAGGTATTTCATAAAAGGTGCCACAAGTGTGTGACGTGTATATTTGCATCATGATAGTTTCAACTGTATGTTTATTCCAACAACAGATAACGTGTGTTGAAGTCTTGGCATGTTTATATGGTGTCATACACTACAGTGAGATCAAACAAGGTATACAAGCTTAGATTAATCTCGAGAATGGGGAAGTCAAAAGCATTTACTCACTTATTTTGGAATTATAAATATTGTATAACTAATAACGGGAAGTGGAATGGCATGTAGTACATGCATCGTACTAATAGAGACACAATTAGATGCCAACAACTACGCCCCGTCTACGCAGCCTGCCAGTATCTAATTATTTGGAATAATCCTTTCCGGCGTTTCTTTCAATTATAAAGGCCTCATTTCATACGTAGGGGTCTGTGATCTAAAAACACAACTGGTATGTTTACGTTGACACAAACACGTGGTGTGGTCTGGTATGGTCAGTAACTGACAACCTGCTGATGACAAATGTCAACACACCGGGTCAGTAAACTGACCACCACAATGATCGAAGGATGTGTTACGTCCATGCATCAGTTGTGCAGTTGAAACATTTGCACATCAAAGCATTCGTTTTCTCTTTGTTGAAGTTGACGGATGACAAGGTAGACACAATTTTATGGGTAACTTCTACCTTGTCATTCATTTTTTACCAAGGATTTACGATTGGGAGGCCTCTAAAAGTGTAAGTTATTTTCCTTTACAAAAGAAAAGGATTTCAATCAAAAGGTTACAGTTAAAATGACATATACAACGTTTAAATCTATAAGGTTATGGTGAATTTTGGCTAAGGCGAAACAACCACTACTTTGAGAGTGAGCGTACACGAAAATGCCCTTCACTTTGTATACCTGTTAATACATTTTGATACAAGCCAAACACTTCTGATAGAGACTATGTGGAGAATGTAGAGGGAAAAGGGCTTCACTTTGAGCACCTTGTTTTCTATAAATACTGCAATCTGTGACCTTATGAAGTGGTGTATAGGTAGATATAATACTAATCTATAGATGTAAACACATTTGAAGATACACCTGTGTGTTTAAAGTTGATTTTGACCGCCCGGGCCAAGTCGGACCCAACACAAGCCAAACACTTCTGATAGAGACTATGTTGAGAATGCAGAGGGAACAGGGCTTCACTTTGAGCACCTTGTTTTCTTTAAGTACAGCCATCTGTGACACTATAAAGTGGTATTTAGGTAGATATAATACTAATCTATAGATGTGAATCCATTTGATGATACATCTGTGAGGTTTAAATTGATTTTGACAGCCCGGGCCAAGTCGGACCGAACACTTCTGACATAGATTTTCTTAAGAGAAAACAGTAAAAATGCCTCACTTTGAGCACCTTGTTTTCTTTAAATGCGATACACCTGGACATTATCAAGTGGTATACACGTAGATATAATACTAATCTATAGATGTATACACATTTGAAGATACATCTGTGTGTTTAAAGGTGATTTTGACCGTCCGGGCCAAGTCGGACCCAACACAAGCCAAACACTTCTGATAGAGACTATGTTGAGAATGTAGAGAAAAAGGGCTTCACTTTGAGCGACTTGTTTTCTTTAAGTACAGCCATCTGTGACATTATAAAGCGGCATTAAGGTAGATATACTACTAATCTATAGATGTGAATCCATTTGATGATACATCTGTGAGGTTTAAGTTGATTTTGACAGCCCGGGCCAAGTCGGACCGAACATTTCTGACTTGGATTACTAAGAAAATACTGTAAAAATGCTTCACTTTTAAACGGCGCAGGTTTCTTTAAATGCGATACACCTAGACATTATAATGTGGTATATAGGTAGATATAACACTAATCTATAGATGTAAACACATTTGAAGATACATCTGTGTGTTTAAAGTTGATTTTGACCGCCCGGGCCAAGTCGGACCCAACACATGCCACACTTCTGATACAGACTATGTTGAGAATGTAGAGAAAAAGGGCTTCACTTTGAGTGACTTGTTTTCTATAAATACTGCAATCTGTGACATTATTAAGTGGTGTATAGGTAGATATGATACTCATCTATAGATGTAAACACATTTGAAGATACATCTGTGAAGTTTAAGTTGATTTTGAGAGCCCGGGCCAAGTCGGAGCGAACTGTGTGACTGTTGAGAGTACAGGGAGAAGAGGTCTACTTTAACCAACGTGTCTGCTTTAAATACGATGAACAGTGACGTTATAAAGTGGTATTTACTTAGATATAGTACTATCCTATAATATAAACGCTATGCCGACAGATGGAAATTCGTATCACGATAGCTAGAAGTATTTGATACGTGTCAAATCTTATTTCGTTTAACGATTGCTCTTTTACATGTTACCTGGATCAGCGACGCTAACACATAGCTCCACTTTCTAGTTTTCAAGTGATTTACTCCGAATTACTTAATCATACTGCACGTTTTGGATTGGTGATTGATGACAGTAATGTCATGTGTGTATGTTGCATCAATAATATGTAGGTATGATCGCCGATAATGAAGTTATTAGCCAATAACACTTTGGCCCGTCTTGGCCCGGCCCGGCCCGACTTTTAGGCAATGCCTAAATGTAGCCGCACCGTGCAGACTCCGGGTTAGTATTGGTCTTCAGCAACCCATGTTTGTCGTGCGAGGCGACTTACAGGATTCGGTGGTCAGAATCGCTAACTTGGTTGATGCATGTCATCGTATCCCAATTGCGAGCTGGGGCCTTAAAATAATTTACGGCAATTAGATCGCGAATGCTTATCATAATTATATGTTTTTAATTTAAACGGTTGTTATATTACATTAAGTTCCTATTTGCTCATCTTTGGCGTTAAGAATATTACAATTATGAAGAAATCTGATGCTGAGAGCTATAGTTTCATCCTCCACAAGACAGTTTCATTGTTAAAATAATATACGAACTGTTTGCAAAATAGTACAACATTTCATGTTGCTTCTACAAATACACTCTTTAAAAAAAGCAACACACAGGTAGATATTTAGTCAAATTATTATACCTTATAAAGTCGATATATTTAATTTAATATCATAGATACGAATATGAAATTTTGGAGCTCGATAGTCACATGTTGCCGATGTACAAGGGTACGGAAAACTGTTCATTGTCATGTCACATAAAGCCACAAGGTTGCGCTGAATTCATTTTCTCGTGTGACCGCCCCGGGCAGCAGTCACGGCTCTGCATCTCCCCGGCACTGACTGGATAAGTGTACTAATGCTAGACGTACGCGTCGATCGGGTTCATCCCAGAGGTGTTCGACTGGGTTTGGATCTGGAGGCAAAACATTGATGTTGGCATTATGGAGGTAGTCCACCGTGACATGAACTGTGTGCCATCGGGCGTTGTCCTGTTGAAACAGCTCCCTCTGGCGGTCAGTGATTGGAAGTTGGTGAAGCTGAACAATTTGATTCATGTAGCGATTTGAACCACTACCAAGTCAGATCTCGTGGTGTAGGATATTGCCCCCACACCATGACACTACCGCCACCGAAATTGTCGAATTCACGTACACAATGTGGGGCAAAACGCTCATTTCGACGACGATAAGCACGTTGTCTTCCATCTCGCCGGTGTAGAAGAAACTGTGATACATCACTCGTCCCCAGGGGATGTGAGTGACGGCATGCTTTTTGATACCTAAGACATCAATAGTAAAGCTATATTTCAGCCCCTTTAGATTACTGAGTCATACCCTTTACACAAGGGGTTGATACCATGACCAACAATACATGTCCCTTATACAGGAGACGATGACACATGCCAAACATTCTGCATTAATCTTGTATTATCGCGACCGACGTTACATGTGCAGGTGCTTGCCAATGTAAAAATCCCGAATATGTAGCCACTGTCGTCCCAGTGCGACCGCCCAGTGACGTCTATACCGACACAATGTGTACGTCACGCATCTCACCCCCAACTGGAGACCAGTCCCACTATGTCTGTGACGTGAAGCTGTCCACCAACATACGGTATTGATTATACCAAACAAATATCACCAATGATCGATTATACCCGCACTAAAGACATATTTAATGTCCGAATCGGAATAATCATAATAAAAACAACTATCAGTTTGCTTTATAATTATTGAACCAAATTGAACATAAGATAATTATATAAAAATGTATGTGTTACCTTGACTGTGTATGTATTTATTTTAACATGGCATAAAATTGTCTATGTGTTATTTTGAATCCTGAATCTTGAAGCTTATCCGCAAATAAGTTGGATGTTACGAGGAGCTTAGGTTGGTTGGTCGGTTTGTTGTTTTACGCCGCACTCAGCAATATGGACCAGACAATCCAGAGATTGATATCATAAGCATCGATCAACGCAATTGGGATCGATGACATGCATCAACCAAGTCAGCGAGCCCGACCACCCGATCCCGTTAGTCGCCTTTTACGACAGGCACCGTCGCCTTTTACGACAAGCATGGGTTGCTGAAGACCTATTCTACCCCGGATGAGGAGCTGAGGACTCTGTGTGGTCCAGCATAATGATTACTGCGGCTTCCTTGCTGTAACATGACTCATGCATCACAGATGCATCATAATAACCATAGCACATGCATAAATAACGTTTGTTGATAAAGTATTACGTGAACATTATGGTTTTGAATTTTCAAATATTGTGGTCTGTAATCGGTGCAAATATAACCGAGTTATCATAAAAAAAAAATGCCCATTAAAACATATATAGAGAATACTACACTCATTCTCGTTAGATACCATTTTTACGAAATGAGCGGACTTTCTTTGGTATTTGACCAGCGAAAGCGAGCTCATGAGTTTCGTAAAAATGTTATCTAACGAGAATGAGTGTGGTATTTTATTTATTACCCACGTTAAATAAATATTTAAGTGTAAATACATAACAACTTTCGTCCGTTGACAGACCAAACTGAAACCGGTTATAAAATCTGGCTGCGCTTGAATATTGATATATGCCCAAATATGGGCATTGTTGACATTTCTATGCATATGCATTAAACACGTCCCATTTTAATTCTGGAAACCCAAAAGTCCAGAAACTCTACGGTCTTTTCCCAGTCTCGGTCAAAGGTATTTACAAAAATAAGCATGCTGTTTTTATGGGAACATACTAAGGAAGAAAAAATGAAAAAAGTTTAAAAACTCAATATTTACACCATCTCGCCCATGGGCCTGCCCATCGGCGAAGATTGGCCCATGGGCAGTCCCATGGGCGAGAATATTTTCCTTTACACAAAACTCATGTTTTTGTTTCGCAAATACTTAACTTGTATTCCATCAAGTATCATGACACAAAATTTAATTCATTTTAACTTAATTCAACGATTTTATAGCGATATTGAAATAGTTCGCCCATGGGCGAGAAAAAGGTTTGGCCCATGGGCGAAAATATTTTCCATTACTCAAAACTTATGTGTTTGTTTCGCAAATATATTTTAATGCATTCCTTTACGTATCATGAAACAAAATGTTACTCATTTCAACGATTTTAAAGCGATATTGAAATATTTCGCCCATTGGCGAGAAAAAGGCTTGGCCCATGGGCAGGCTCATGGGCAGTCCCATGGGCAAAAATATTTTCCTTTACACAAAACTATGTTTTTGTTTCGCAAATACCTAACTTGTATTCCATCAAGTTTCATGACACAAAATTTAACTCATTTCAACGATTTTATAGCGATATTGAAATATTTTGCCCATGGGCGAGAAAAAAGGTTTGGCCCATGGGCGAGCATATTTTCCTTTGCTCAACAGTTTTAGTTTCGCAGGTACATTAAGGGATTATAAGCATGACACATGGTTCAACTCATTTTAACTAATTGTTTACAAAGTATATTGTATCATGTGACACACACTTTGTATTATATCATTGCATTACTATTTTAAAAGGGCCTTTGGTTGGATGTTTCCTTTGCAGAAGTTTTACAAATTTCACCTTTTTTACATATTGCAACGATCTTTAATGAACCCAGCCTTATCTCTCAAAACATTTTGACAGTTTATCATACAAATTCATGCGCGTGTACACCAATTTATTGGTATTATCTTTCAACAAATTAAAGTTTAGTTTGTTTCTTTTTCACTTCCCAATTTTTGTCTCGTTAGTACATCACATTGGGAAATTAAGTGACAATAGATATGCAATATAAGTACACGTGCGCGTATTTTAATGGGGGAAAACTCGATTCGTCTTTCATTGCATAACGTCTAGCTGAATATCTCATTCTAACGAAATCTCGAAATAACTATTTCATTATATGCGGTACGATGTTTACAGGCGATTGAGTGAATATTATGACACTAAAGCAACTTTTAAATGCATTGTCACTTTTGGTATGAAAATGGTAACAGTTCAGAAAAAAAACTAAACAGCCTTCTTATGATAATTCTCATATTCTCATTAGTACCTTGTATCTAATTACAGTGTCGGCATTATTTACAGGTGATTCTACAATACCTGCTCTCGGTCAATTACGATCTACCACACCACGCGCGAATAAACAGTTATGCAGGTGTTGCTGTGGGCAAATACCTAGCCTGTATAGTGTATATGTATATTTTTTTGTGTGGATACATGTATTACAAATTTTCGTTGAAATGTGGATATATTAAGCACAAAGACAAAAAACAGTTTATGAAAGATGAATTAGTGCCTTGATATATTCAACGAGATGTGTATCATCGTTTAAGGGGTCTTTCAATAAAAGTATGTTTGGAGGAGATATCAAAGGAGCCGCCCAATATACACAGTGTCGTCCGGTGAACTACCATTCCACCCTGTCCGTAAGAGTTATGTAATCAGAATCATAATCAGTTTATTCTCAGAAACCACAAAAGGTGGTACTAGAGCAATCGTGTAATCGGTACACAGTGTCGGCCTTATTTACAGGTGATTCTACAATACCTGCTCTCGGTCAATTACGATCTACCACACCACGCGTGAATAAACAGTTATGCAGGTGTTGCTGTGGGCAAATACCTAGCCTGAAAATGTTTATTTTTTTAGGATACATGTTTTACAAATGTTCGTTGATATGTGGATATATTAAGCACAAAGACAAAAAAAAAGTTTATGAAAGATGAATTAGTGCCTTGATATATTCATCGAGATGTGTATCATCGTTTAATGGGGTCATTCAATAAACGTATGTTTGGAGGAGATATCAAAGGAGCCGCCCAATATACACAGTGTCGTCCGGTGAACTACCACCCCACCCTGTCCATTAGAGTTATGTAATCGGTACACAAATATATTTGATGCGGTGTCAGTGTGGAAGGAGTTTGAATTACGCCCGCCACTGACCACAGAGGTAATCCTCAAAGTCATGTAACAATCATCAAGGTCAATGCCGTACTAATTACCTAGTGACGCACGTAACAACGACTGTCAATCTGTCCGCTACAGCTACCATACCATCATCCCTGTCACAACTGGCATATCAACGGCTTATTCAAAATATTAATTGTAGAAACGTCGTTGAGAGACTAACGTATGTTCTATACAGTCCTCATATTTGATAAAAAAAGTAAATACGTCAACTGGGAATTCAACTGGATGTTACCTTCCTTATATCAGGTAACAGTCCTGTTTGTGAAAATATGTACCAGACATAAGATTTATAGACTAATAAAATCAATTGTAAGACCGCATGGATCATAAAACCGAATTAAATATGTCTTGGTATCATCTCTTGTGTATTAGATGACGGTAATGACCTGAAATGTTTTAGCGTCAGATTAGGAAGGAGAGATATAAAGTGTTTTATAATACTTGGGAATATGAGCAATAAGATGTAGCAACATAAACATGCATCGAATGGAATATGGGAAATGGTGAAAACAAATTGAAAATGATTTTAATACAAAATACCCGGGTACCCACCTCCCTATTACCCGACACTACCTGGGTACCCATCTCCCTATTACCCGACCCTACCTGGGTACCCACCACCCTATTACCCGACCCTACATGGGTACCCACCTCCCTATTACCCGACCCTACCCGAGTACCCACAACCCTATTACCCGACCCTACCCCGGTACCAACCACCCTATTACCCGACCCTACCCGGGTACCCACCTCTCTATTACCCGACCCTACCCGGGTACCCATCACCTTATTACCAAACCCTACCCGGGTACCCACCTCCCTATTACCAAACCCTACCTGGGTACCCACCCCCCTATTACCAGACCCTACCCGGGTACCCACCCCCCTATTACCAGACCCTACCCGGGTACCCACCCCCCTATTACCAGACCCTACCCGGGTAACCACCACCCTATTACCCGACACTACCCGGGTACCCACCACCCTATTACCCTACCCTACCCGGGTACCCCCCTCGCTATTACCCGACCCTACCTGGGTACCCACCACCCTATTACCCAACCCTACCCGGGTACCCACCTCCCTATTACCCGACCCTACCCGGGTTCTCACCACCCTATTACCCGACTCTACACGGGTACCCACCTCCCTATTACCCGACCCTATCCGGGTACCCACTGTACGTCTCAAGAGATACTAAATGTCCGATTGCAATTATGTTTTACTACAGCACTTGCAAAACGTATTTAGATACATGTATTAAACGATCTGGTCATGCATACACTGAAGTTGTGTCTTTATTCAACCAGAAGGAATGGGTGCATGGTCAGAAAGAAATGTGAACAATATTGACTTGTAGTGTAACCATAGAGTTCCAGTTAATTTTTGTCATTAAACAATATATCACATGACTTACCACGGGTCTAGGTAGTCCTGTAGGTACCCGGGTCCTACTCAGTGCCCACCCGACCCGGGTACCCGAGTTACCCGTCTCAGCCCTAGTATATACACACGAAACTACATCCTTAATAAATACCCATGCCATGACTGACAAACATATACTGCTGGTCATCATGGACTGTGCGACCAAATATACACATATAGTGGTCACGTGGACTTCGTCCCTGGACAAGTGAATTATTATTATACCCCTGTTTACGAAGTACATCGGGGGTATGTAGCGTTCCATCTGTCCGTCCGTCCGTCCGTCCTTCCGTTCGAGCTTTTGTACGGCCCATAACTTTTTGACCATGCGACCTAGCTTCACTAAACGTACTACACACATTTACCACAATGATTACTTTTGCTAGTTTGAAGATTCTGAATTTTTTAATTTTTGCCGTTTCCATGGACACATTAAGAAACATCAAGAATGTATGGTGTCCTAAGCATTGATTATCCCACACTAGATTGAAATATGTTTGCAAAAAACATGTGTTCATTTCAAACATAATGCATCCTCATGGGGTTACAAAGGAAAGGGCAGTTCCTCTGACTTAAAGCAACAGGTATATTTCATTAATTAACAAACTATTTACTATTTGGTGTTGACCAGCGGGGATAACGGGGGTATGTAAGCTTTGCTCACTTCTTTCTTGTTGTTTATTTGTTTAAGGTCAAGATGATAAATTTGATAGTTCCATTCCCAAACACCACCCTGAAGATTTAATTAATTGTTTACACTGTTTCGATATGTACAAAAAACACCATTATGTTGCAACCCCCAACCAGTAGATTATGTAGTAGATAACTATAGTCATGGCAACGTGTTTCCTGATACAGTGTTACAACTCATCAACTGTGTCATGTCGTCATGTACGCCCTTGTGTGTCGACATCTGTCATAAACAAGCCGGATTAACATCAGATTGACTTTGAAAACCTGGTCAGTTTGTACACTTACCTCTACAGCGGGTACATGTTCTAATTTTGTTGAACCCATTGTCTCCAAGCAAACATGAAACTAAAATCAGACCCGTCACATAGTTGTGGATAGTTTGGTAAATGTATTTTAAGTTGAGAGTGATCATTATGTAATTTACTAGTGCAGCAAATCCTAATGTTATTCATTATCAAATCATCATGAATTGACCTTGCCTATAGTACCGCGATGGCTTGACAAGCACCTGTAACGGCACACACGGAGTAGGTTGTTTAGGTGCAAGATGAAAACTACAGGACGTCATCCAAGTCCTCGATTCAACAATATTATTATGGAGTTAACCCTCATGGTGCCTGGACGTCAGTCAGCCTGCAAACCGCTCAGTACCACACTGTGCTGACGTCGCGGTTACAAAAACGTATACATTGTATCAAAAGTGTTGCAACGTCTTTATTTCTTCACACAATGTAACCAAATTGTAAAACATGCAACTCGAGTTGATTGTCTTTCCAACAGTATCTAAAGTCACCAAATCCAAAAGATCTATGCACTGCCCAGCCATCGATAAAAGTGCTGGTATTATAAGTTTCCTACTTTTCCACATTAATCGCAATATGGACCCACCCGAATACGGCAAGCAAAGTTAAGTAAGCGCCCTTGTTTGAAATCTAATGACCAATAATTCATATCTTTGGCAAGTACATGTCCTAACAGTGATATTTATGTTGAAGTACACATTCACTGCAATTTTCCGTGAGTTATATTTACCGATAAAAAATCCCGATGAAATTGTGCGTGTTTTTGACGTCAAAACAAAATTGACGGAAGTGGTCGTGATAATTCATATGCAGACTGTTTAAGAGATTATGTCACAAAACGAATGACAGTTTGGAATGTATATCTTGAAGAAATCCCGGTTACGTCCATGTATGTTTCAATGACCGTGCTCTTTTATTAGTGATAAAAACAACTTCGGGGTAATTGACATCCCTAACAGCCGTAACAATACTCAAATTGACATAGCTCAATATCGGGCATCATTATTATTTCTTAATAATTAACAAGATTATACTAACGTAATACCACCCAAAAGTAAGTACATGTAGATTCAATCAAAATTGTTGAAACGTTTTCATGGGCAGCAAATCTATTCAACAAACCTATTTTCGATCACTCGCAACTCGGGCGCGTTATGTCATTGTTTCACTATGACCACCAGAAAACATACATCTTCGTATCAGGTCGTATTTCGCACTTGGCTGCCTAACTTTGACCTTTGCTCAAAATATACTTGTATGGCCATTCCATGAAATACCACTTTTTCTTCCATTTATTCATTTGATTTATAAATACGACTTTAGAAGTGTATTTACAATCGTGATGTACTAGATATGCTTTCTAGTTCAGTCAAAGAGAATATTGTTATTTGGAAAATGAAACCACGTGTATCCCTTATACTACCACAACATTAGATCAGCTGTTTCATGTGACGTCATCCACGGCGGGAAATCACGGACCGTCTATTAGCCTATTTGAATAAAATTGCAGATTGTAACGAAATAAAATTAATTGTACTCATTGCTGACATTTCAGATGACATATCAAATAAGAGTTGAAGACTTGAAATAGATTATCATACGTTAATCGAGAGTACAGTGTACATAAATAATTTGTAAATCTAATATTAATTTTTGATCTAATATCCATGGCAGAATGTTTGATTACGAGCTATGATATATTCCATTTTCTGAAGAGATTAGTAATGTGTATTTAATGATATAAATGCATACACAATTGGTTATCAATTATCTTCTACAATCATAGCATGTAACATGTACATTAGACTCATGGAAAATACTATTTCAGCAAACCAATCACAGCGCCATTATAACAGTTTCAATGAAAGGAAAATCAAATCGAAATCGAACTTAACAGCACAGCGTATCCATAAGCGGTTAATCCAAATACAAAAAGGTATTGATGTCATCATTGTAGAAGTTATGTTGATGTTTTCAGTAGTTGCATTATGTTTGTATCGCGTGTACCATCGACAGAAACGGGGGCCGAACTACCACATGTGGAACCGACCTTGACACAATTTGTTTACAATATGGCGTCGACTCACAAAATTGACGGAAGTGGTCGTGATAATTCATATGCAGACTGTTTAAGAGATTATGTCACAAAACGAATGACAGTTTGGAATGTATATCTTGAAGAAATCCCGGTTACGTCCATGTATGTTTCAATGACCGTGCTCTTTTATTAGTGATAAAAACAACTTCGGGGTAATTGACATCCCTAACAGCCGTAACAATACTCAAATTGACATAGCTCAATATCGGGCATCATTATTATTTCTTAATAATTAACAAGATTATACTAACGTAATACCACCCAAAAGTAAGTACATGTAGATTCAATCAAAATTGTTGAAACGTTTTCATGGGCAGCAAATCTATTCAACAAACCTATTTTCGATCACTCGCAACTCGGGCGCGTTATGTCATTGTTTCACTATGACCACCAGAAAACATACATCTTCGTATCAGGTCGTATTTCGCACTTGGCTGCCTAACTTTGACCTTTGCTCAAAATATACTTGTATGGCCATTCCATGAAATACCACTTTTTCTTCCATTTATTCATTTGATTTATAAATACGACTTTAGAAGTGTATTTACAATCGTGATGTACTAGATATGCTTTCTAGTTCAGTCAAAGAGAATATTGTTATTTGGAAAATGAAACCACGTGTATCCATTATACTACCACAACATTAGATCAGCTGTTTCATGTGACGTCATCCACGGCGGGAAATCACGGACCGTCTATTAGCCTATTTGAATAAAATTGCAGATTGTAACGAAATAAAATTAATTGTACTCATTGCTGACATTTCAGATGACATATCAAATAAGAGTTGAAGACTTGAAATAGATTATCATACGTTAATCGAGAGTACAGTGTACATAAATAATTTGTAAATCTAATATTAATTTTTGATCTAATATCCATGGCAGAATGTTTGATTACGAGCTATGATATATTCCATTTTCTGAAGAGATTAGTAATGTGTATTTAATGATATAAATGCATACACAATTGGTTATCAATTATCTTCTACAATCATAGCATGTAACATGTACATTAGACTCATGGAAAATACTATTTCAGCAAACCAATCACAGCGCCATTATAACAGTTTCAATGAAAGGAAAATCAAATCGAAATCGAACTTAACAGCACAGCGTATCCATAAGCGGTTAATCCAAATACAAAAAGGTATTGATGTCATCATTGTAGAAGTTATGTTGATGTTTTCAGTAGTTGCATTATGTTTGTATCGCGTGTACCATCGACAGAAACGGGGGCCGAACTACCACATGTGGAACCGACCTTGACACAATTTGTTTACAATATGGCGTCGACTCACAAAATTGACGGAAGTGGTCGTGATAATTCATATGCAGACTGTTTAAGAGATTATGTCACAAAACGAATGACAGTTTGGAATGTATATCTTGAAGAAATCCCGGTTACGTCCATGTATGTTTCAATGACCGTGCTCTTTTATTAGTGATAAAAACAACTTCGGGGTAATTGACATCCCTAACAGCCGTAACAATACTCAAATTGACATAGCTCAATATCGGGCATCATTATTATTTCTTAATAATTAACAAGATTATACTAACGTAATACCACCCAAAAGTAAGTACATGTAGATTCAATCAAAATTGTTGAAACGTTTTCATGGGCAGCAAATCTATTCAACAAACCTATTTTCGATCACTCGCAACTCGGGCGCGTTATGTCATTGTTTCACTATGACCACCAGAAAACATACATCTTCGTATCAGGTCGTATTTCGCACTTGGCTGCCTAACTTTGACCTTTGCTCAAAATATACTTGTATGGCCATTCCATGAAATACCACTTTTTCTTCCATTTATTCATTTGATTTATAAATACGACTTTAGAAGTGTATTTACAATCGTGATGTACTAGATATGCTTTCTAGTTCAGTCAAAGAGAATATTGTTATTTGGAAAATGAAACCACGTGTATCCATTATACTACCACAACATTAGATCAGCTGTTTCATGTGACGTCATCCACGGCGGGAAATCACGGACCGTCTATTAGCCTATTTGAATAAAATTGCAGATTGTAACGAAATAAAATTAATTGTACTCATTGCTGACATTTCAGATGACATATCAAATAAGAGTTGAAGACTTGAAATAGATTATCATACGTTAATCGAGAGTACAGTGTACATAAATAATTTGTAAATCTAATATTAATTTTTGATCTAATATCCATGGCAGAATGTTTGATTACGAGCTATGATATATTCCATTTTCTGAAGAGATTAGTAATGTGTATTTAATGATATAAATGCATACACAATTGGTTATCAATTATCTTCTACAATCATAGCATGTAACATGTACATTAGACTCATGGAAAATACTATTTCAGCAAACCAATCACAGCGCCATTATAACAGTTTCAATGAAAGGAAAATCAAATCGAAATCGAACTTAACAGCACAGCGTATCCATAAGCGGTTAATCCAAATACAAAAAGGTATTGATGTCATCATTGTAGAAGTTATGTTGATGTTTTCAGTAGTTGCATTATGTTTGTATCGCGTGTACCATCGACAGAAACGGGGGCCGAACTACCACATGTGGAACCGACCTTGACACAATTTGTTTACAATATGGCGTCGACTCACAAAATTGACGGAAGTGGTCGTGATAATTCATATGCAGACTGTTTAAGAGATTATGTCACAAAACGAATGACAGTTTGGAATGTATATCTTGAAGAAATCCCGGTTACGTCCATGTATGTTTCAATGACCGTGCTCTTTTATTAGTGATAAAAACAACCTCGGGGTAATTGACATCCCTAACAGCCGTAACAATACTCAAATTGACATAGCTCAATATCGGGCATCATTATTATTTCTTAATAATTAACAAGATTATACTAACGTAATACCACCCAAAAGTAAGTACATGTAGATTCAATCAAAATTGTTGAAACGTTTTCATGGGCAGCAAATCTATTCAACAAACCTATTTTCGATCACTCGCAACTCGGGCGCGTTATGTCATTGTTTCACTATGACCACCAGAAAACATACATCTTCGTATCAGGTCGTATTTCGCACTTGGCTGCCTAACTTTGACCTTTGCTCAAAATATACTTGTATGGCCATTCCATGAAATACCACTTTTTCTTCCATTTATTCATTTGATTTATAAATACGACTTTAGAAGTGTATTTACAATCGTGATGTACTAGATATGCTTTCTAGTTCAGTCAAAGAGAATATTGTTATTTGGAAAATGAAACCACGTGTATCCATTATACTACCACAACATTAGATCAGCTGTTTCATGTGACGTCATCCACGGCGGGAAATCACGGACCGTCTATTAGCCTATTTGAATAAAATTGCAGATTGTAACGAAATAAAATTAATTGTACTCATTGCTGACATTTCAGATGACATATCAAATAAGAGTTGAAGACTTGAAATAGATTATCATACGTTAATCGAGAGTACAGTGTACATAAATAATTTGTAAATCTAATATTAATTTTTGATCTAATATCCATGGCAGAATGTTTGATTACGAGCTATGATATATTCCATTTTCTGAAGAGATTAGTAATGTGTATTTAATGATATAAATGCATACACAATTGGTTATCAATTATCTTCTACAATCATAGCATGTAACATGTACATTAGACTCATGGAAAATACTATTTCAGCAAACCAATCACAGCGCCATTATAACAGTTTCAATGAAAGGAAAATCAAATCGAAATCGAACTTAACAGCACAGCGTATCCATAAGCGGTTAATCCAAATACAAAAAGGTATTGATGTCATCATTGTAGAAGTTATGTTGATGTTTTCAGTAGTTGCATTATGTTTGTATCGCGTGTACCATCGACAGAAACGGGGGCCGAACTACCACATGTGGAACCGACCTTGACACAATTTGTTTACAATATGGCGTCGACTCACAAAATTGACGGAAGTGGTCGTGATAATTCATATGCAGACTGTTTAAGAGATTATGTCACAAAACGAATGACAGTTTGGAATGTATATCTTGAAGAAATCCCGGTTACGTCCATGTATGTTTCAATGACCGTGCTCTTTTATTAGTGATAAAAACAACTTCGGGGTAATTGACATCCCTAACAGCCGTAACAATACTCAAATTGACATAGCTCAATATCGGGCATCATTATTATTTCTTAATAATTAACAAGATTATACTAACGTAATACCACCCAAAAGTAAGTACATGTAGATTCAATCAAAATTGTTGAAACGTTTTCATGGGCAGCAAATCTATTCAACAAACCTATTTTCGATCACTCGCAACTCGGGCGCGTTATGTCATTGTTTCACTATGACCACCAGAAAACATACATCTTCGTATCAGGTCGTATTTCGCACTTGGCTGCCTAACTTTGACCTTTGCTCAAAATATACTTGTATGGCCATTCCATGAAATACCACTTTTTCTTCCATTTATTCATTTGATTTATAAATACGACTTTAGAAGTGTATTTACACCTAGCTAGGTATATACATGTACATTTAAGGACATACGTGATAGTTTATTTCCACTAGTTTCCCATTCCATCCCATTCTACTAAAGGAAAAGTTTGAAATAGGTAATGATCGTAGGCCAATGAAAGAAATGGAATTATTTGTCATAAAAGGAAAAATATATTCTTGGTATTGAACTTCGAAAATTTAACCAGCAAAATCTTTAATAAAAATGGTTTATAATGTCTTTCCTTTTTTTTCTTAATTTTGGCCTAGCTAAACAACAGTTTGGAGGGAAGATATACAAATTAAAATGTTGAAAAAAACCCACAAGATTAATGTATTGATTTTGCTCTTAGACAAATATTTATTTAAAAAGAAAATCTTTTTCATACCTAGGATACAAAACAAAGTCCCAGGTAGAATCTAATTACTACTATGTCACTGGTCGAAGTATTTGGTAATTTAGATAATGCAGAGTGAAAAAAGACATAAATATAACTATATAAAACATCAAAACGAAGTCACATTTACACTTCAAACTTTTTGTCTTTCAGAAATTGATTCTCTATATATTGAGAGAAATTCTAATTACTTTTACTGTTCATGTTATAAATTGAACCATTCGAGATTCCAATAGATGAAGCTAAAATATTAAAAATCTAGGTGGTTTAATATTGGATCTATTTTGACAGCTGTACTCAACTAAATGCATATTATTTTTGGGGAATATCAAGCCTTCAAACAGATAAGAAAAGCACATCAACATACCAAAATTAGAAAACTGCGCCAAATATTCTAACACTGTTAGTCAAATGATAAGCGGTCTCATTCACTCGTCGGTCGCCGTAGACATTTTCCAATCGTGATGTACTAGATATGCTTTCTAGTTCAGTCAAAGAGAATATTGTTATTTGGAAAATGAAACCACGTGTATCCATTATACTACCACAACATTAGATCAGCTGTTTCATGTGACGTCATCCACGGCGGGAAATCACGGACCGTCTATTAGCCTATTTGAATAAAATTGCAGATTGTAACGAAATAAAATTAATTGTACTCATTGCTGACATTTCAGATGACATATCAAATAAGAGTTGAAGACTTGAAATAGATTATCATACGTTAATCGAGAGTACAGTGTACATAAATAATTTGTAAATCTAATATTAATTTTTGATCTAATATCCATGGCAGAATGTTTGATTACGAGCTATGATATATTCCATTTTCTGAAGAGATTAGTAATGTGTATTTAATGATATAAATGCATACACAATTGGTTATCAATTATCTTCTACAATCACAGCATGTAACATGTACATTAGACTCATGGAAAATACTATTTCAGCAAACCAATCACAGCGCCATTATAACAGTTTCAATGAAAGGAAAATCAAATCGAAATCGAACTTAACAGCACAGCGTATCCATAAGCGGTTAATCCAAATACAAAAAGGTATTGATGTCATCATTGTAGAAGTTATGTTGATGTTTTCAGTAGTTGCATTATGTTTGTATCGCGTGTACCATCGACAGAAACGGGGGCCGAACTACCACATGTGGAACCGACCTTGACACAATTTGTTTACAATATGGCGTCGACTCACGTTAGATGTCGTGGCCACACTTTTGAAATCTCCATTTGCGACAAAATGTGAAACAGTTAGGGCAAGTCACTCACACGGTCAGATAGTTTGAGCAATCACACATTACTCTTAGTCATTTCATATTAAAAAAGTAGCAGTTACTTGTCTGAACGGGCGAGTATGTAGGACAACCGGTAAACAAGAAATCGCGGCCCAGATATGATGCGAACGTGCCCTGTCGATCACTTCGTGCTTGGCCATTAAATGTTTAGGTTTTTATCATGAACCTCCTGCCCATAAATATACACTATACCAACTTAACATTAACGATTATAGCTATCTTTCCATACCTTTGATTTGTATATTTTCTGTAAATCAGCATCATAAACAAAAAGACAATCTGCACTGTCGGTTGGTATGTACCGCCGTGCTAAATCGCCATGACACAGTCGATAAACATGCAATACTTGAACAAAAAACTTCCGTGGCCGACTAAACGTTTGTACTCTTACGTCAATAATTGTACAGTGGGGACTAGTAAACCTTTCTGACCCGTCCGATCAGATTTTTTTTTCAAATTGGCTGTCTGATATAATAATAGTTACGTGGATGTGACATGGGTACATGATAAAAAATTGCCTTCATTCGCAATGGCAGAAAAAGATCGAGAAGCGCGGTAAACACATTATTAATCTCGCCATATTTCGCAATCCGTAGCACTGCATAAAATATGAGTTACACGATATTAACGTTGAGATGATAAGGGTGATGATGGTTATAAATTCATTCAATGAACGTCATAAATGTAATGGAAATATACACTGTCGTTTTTTCATGTGTACCGACCATTCCGCCATTACCGAGAGTCGATAAAAATATACAAAACGTGTAATAAACTTGTTCATAAAGGAGTAAACAGAGTTGTATTTACGTGAATAAGTATACAGTTGGGAAAAATATGTCTTTCTGACCACTCAGGTCATATTTTTTCTTATGAACAAGGCTTTTGTCTGAAAATATTTACGTGTATGTGACATGGGTGCATAATCAAAATTCGCCGTCATTCGCTTGGTTATCAAACATGGCAGAAAAAGGCGAAGAAGAGCGGTACTCACTTTACTAATCTCGCCATATTTCGCAATCCGTAGCATTGTATAAAGTATGAGTTACACGATGTTAAAGCTAAGCTGATTGGGGTGATGATGGTTATAGTTTTGACTTTGCGCACTCAGTGTTTGAGATCAAAATTCACAGTTTTTTTTCTCGGGACCATATATGGTCCCCTGGCACTATGCGGGTGTGAAAAGTGAGGGACCATATATGGTCCCGTGGCACCAAGAGGGTTAAAGGCGGTTCCGTCTCGTCAACTTTTCTGAATGGATGCAAACGTTGCTCGTCAAAAGGGAAACCTGGCTGTACTCCAAGCCACCGTACCTTGTTTTCAAAGTAGACACAATTTAGGTATACAGTATTAAAAGAAGTTGTTATCCGTAAATTGTGTCTACTTTGTCATCCGTCAACTTCTAAGTAATGCATCACCGCGGAAGCTAATATCCATAGAATAGTACTATTTTCAGTCATTGTCGGTAGGCATAATTAAATAATTATATCTACAATTACAGGTTACAAAATGCACAGATGCAGTTACTGTAATATTCAAAGGATGTGTGGCAATACATTTCGTGCAGAAAACACTATAGAAATCTACAAAGGGAATGTATTTACGTTTTGGAGACAACAGAGAGCTTGGAATTTTGGCGCTTTTCTATATACGACTGTGACGTCATATTTTTTGCGTCACAATGAGCGATATGACGTCATAATGTGATGCGCGATGTAGAGCAAAAGCCTTGCAAAGCTTGCTTTGTTTTCTTCAGGGATGCCCACCTTATGTTAGCTTACCAAGCTGCCGTGCTTATACGCTTTCAATGCCTGTCATATGTTCGAGTGAAGTATTACGGTGTAAACAAACTTTTTGAGTATGAACAGCAACATATTTTGTTCGGTGATTCCGTCATTCAGATCGATAACCCACTCAAAACACTGAACTCAACCCATGCGGCTTCACTCTGTTTATTTGCTAACACCAAAGAGTTCGCGTTATATTTAGTCATGTCAGAATGGAGATAAACATACTATGTTTTCAATGTAGAGCTGCTCGTTCGGTTCCAAATTCAATTTAGCGCGGTTAAATCTGCAGGTAACCTAGCTTTACATTGAAAACACGGTATGTTTATCTCCAAAGTGACATCTTTTAACGTTTTGTGGAATGACGTGACCAGGACACCCCCACCCAACCATGACCCTTACCAATCTGGAGTTCAGAGCTGAACGCTCGCAATGAAGTCAAATCCACAAATACGTACGCTGTACCCGCCCTTTCGTATTCCTTTGGTGTTGTTGATTGGACGAACTAGATTGGACACCCTCACACCAAGAATCATGTCAGGCAATAGATCCCACCACCCTCGCTCTTCCCACAATCGCTTATATTTACCAATTACAATAAAAGGGCGTGGTTTGACTAACGTGGAGGCTTTTTGTGAGAGAATTATATTACGCACAGTTGCTCATACGATCCTCTTGTTGAGCTTGTCAAGACTCATGATGAAAACAAGGCATTCCACAGTTTTCTTAAACGAGCCAAGGATGTTGGACATAATCTCAATGTCGGTGTTGACTTTGTTGATGGTTCTGTACTGCTGGACGGTACAGAAATGAGTGTCAACCAAACGAAGTGCCATATCAAATCGGCCAGGATTCAGCTTTTTTTAAGGAAAGGCTATCTGAACGAACACCGCATCACGTTTATGTGTAGTGTGTTGAGAAGATTGCAACCCTGTCGAGGCCTTTGCTTGGAATAAGTCGGCTGGCCTGAAAAGTGAACAGAAGACGTTCTGTTTGCTGCTCAGGACCAGTCACTTCCCACTCGGAACTGTCAATGTGAGTGTTTGCATCAAAATGTAAATATAAAATGTATATAATGTAATAAATTTAATGAGACTATCCAACACATTGCTCGAGACATCTGTTCCACTGGTTGTGTTCGAGAGAGCTGTCTCACAGGTTACATTTGAGACATGTTCCACTGGGTGTGCTCGAGAGGGCTGTTGGACTGTAATAATAATTTTAATGAGACTCTCCAACACATTGCTCGAAACAGCTGTTCCACTGGTTGGATTTGAAACATATTCCACTGGTTGTGTTCGAGAGAGCTGTTTCACTGGTTATGTTCGAGAGAGCTATTCCACTGGTTGTGTTCAAGACAATTGATCCACTGGTTGTTTTCGAGACATGTTCCACGGGTTGTGTTTGAGAAAGATGTTTCACTGGTTGTGTTCGAGAGAGCTGTTCCGCTGGTTATGTTCGAGGCATGTTCCACGGGTTGTGTTTGAGAAAGATGTTTCACTGGTTGTGTTCGAGAGAGCTGGTCCACACGTTAAATTGGAGATCCAGCTGTTTACTAAGTTTGGATCCTTTGGGGACATGGGTGTGTCCGACACGAGCCATCACAGGGCACATAGCTTGTCCCCCTCAAGGGAGGTGACGGGTTGGTCCCCAGTCAATCCCCCGATAGATAGTTTCTTCAACAAATATTGTTTAGTGGAATTGTAGATGAATATAGACTAATTTTAATGGACTACATCTATTAGTCCAGGATCTTAATCCATCAACGTTCTGCTTACAAGAAACATATTTAAAACAGACAGACAATTGTAACTTACGTCAGTTCAGTGCGTATCATTCGTTTTCTCCTCCAGGGGATAGGACCACTGGAGGATCCTCAATTATTGTGCGACAGAATGTTATCCACAGTCATGTTGTACTTAAAACTAATCTCCAAGCTGTTGCAGTGCGACTTACGTTGCATGCTGTGTTTACAGTGTGCTCTCTTTATATTTTGCCGTCTTCAGCTCTCCAGCAGACTGATCTTCAAAATCTCCACGAACAACTCCCTAAGCCATGTATAATCATGAGTGATTTGAATGGCCACAATCCGCTCTGGGGAGGTACAAACACAAATTCTAAAGGTAAAGTGCTTGAAGATTTTATATCTTATAATCATCTGGGTATCTTTAATGATGACTCCAACACTTTTCCGCATCCGGCAACTGGCACTTATTCTTCTTTGGATTTTTTTCTTCCTGATTCTAATCTACTTAACGATCTCGAATGGTCAGTCCACAATGATCTTTGTCGTCTATGTTTGTTGATGATTTTAATGTTTCATGTCGAGGTATGAATATGTACAGCTGCTGCTCTGTCTTAATAAAATCAATGTTTGGCCAGAACAGAACTTCTTTAAGTTTTCTAAATCTAAAACAAATTGCTTTCGTTTCTGTCGAAAATATAAACCACATAGGGACCCAGAATTACATCTGACTGGAACTCCAATTAGAGATGTAAAAGAAGCTCAATTGTTCGGAATATTTTTTGATTATCACCTTACTTTCTTACCACATATTAAATATTTGAAAGCTAAATGTCTGAAGGCACTAGACATATTAAAGTTTGTTTCTAAATCCAAGTGGGGAGGAGATCAGACGACCCTCCTTCACTTAAATAGATCACTCGTCCGCTATAAACTCAATTATGGCTCCATCATCCATGGTGAAACTTGTAAAAATTTTGATTTTTCCATCACAAGGGATAAGTATTTTAAGTTTTCAGCCATCAAGGGTTTTTTAATCAGGTAAGTTGTCATTTAATTATTGTTTTTTAAAGAAAATTGACTTGATTGATAATTTTTAATTGCTATAATTTGTAAATATATAAATTAACCTTTACCATTGGTAGTATAAATCAGTAGCTGAGATTATTAGTGGCTATATTTGAAGGGGGTTAAAGCAGTTTAAAATTATTGTTCCCCTGAGGGGGTGTGTAAGACCACGTTTTTCAAAGTATATTTTTTTCTGCCACATTTTTTTAATCGTAGACCATGTGTAGTTTTTTATGTTTGGCTAAATTTGTCAGCCATCGCCAACAACTGAAGGGATGATGTAAATCCTGCTGGTGTCCATGCAGGCAGCAAAAGTACTGTAAGTCCCAATGGTCCCCAGTTGCTGGCGATCTTTAACCCGTTTTTATATTGTGTTATTGAACGCTGATTATTTTTACATGTTCAAACAAGTTTTACATAAATCTGTAATATTCTAGTTATAATACTGTCCTTTGACGACAGAATTTGATACAGTTTAAATATATATTTATTGACATCAAATTTTCTCTCGTGGCGACATGGCTGAAATATTGCCGATGTGACGTTACACTTAAACTCACTCATTCACTCACTTTTACAGGCTCCGCCATTAACGATGGAGACATAGTCAAGTTTAGAGCGGATCAATATTCTGTAAAGTTGATTGAGGGTTGCTTGCCGTAAAGGTGACTGTGGATGTCGTGAGAGGTTTAGACTTGGCGACTAACGGGATCGGGTGGTCAGGCTCGCTGACTTGGTTGATGCATGTCATCGTATCCCAATAGCGTGGATCGAAGCTCTCGATATTAATCACTGGATTGTCTGATTCAGACTCGATTACTTCCAGACCGCCGTCATATAGCTGGAATATTACCGAGTACGGCGTAAAACAACAACGTTGATGATGCAGGGCATTGTTTCCCAATTGCGTAATTCGATACTCATGATGTAAAATCACTGGATTGTCTGGTCCAGATTCGATTTCATACAGATTGCCGTCATTCCGCTGGAATATTACTGAGTGCGGCGTAAAACAACAAACCAAGCGAGTTGATAAAAGTGGAAAAATTCCGAGGCTTACCGAGGATTTTTGCCACTTTTATCAACGAGTGTTGATATATTTGATATCAAAAGACACGAGGGTGAGATTTTATTTATTATCCAACATCATTCTTCCAACTTTTTCAATTTGTAGACAGTAATTAGCAGTGTCTCCAGTGTAAAAAAAGTACTGCTAACAGCTTCAGTAGCAGAGCCATTAGTGATGTCATTTGATTGTGACGTCATGGTAACCAGTGACATCACAATGGTCTGCAAAGCATTGTGCTGTTATTTCATTGCAGCGGTATCTACAGTGTAGATATCGCTTGATCTAATCCAATCGATATCTCCAGTGGGAGCCAGTTTTGGATGATAAAGAAGAATGTGTGGACACAAGCTAACTTCGGCACACTTTTCCCCACCCAATGAAATCATTTGTGTTACGATTGTTGTTTAACGCTGCACAAACCAATATCCCACCGTCAAACAAGAAACAAGAAACAGAATTATATATATATGTGTATATCTTAAATCCTAAATCTTGTTCAAGTCGGCCTATGAACAATCCTGCTTCCACCGTTTCTTGTGGGGTTTTCCAGTATCTGAAACAGTGAACAAATATATCAAATATTGTACTAAATAAGCATGGTACAAGATTGTTTATGTGTTGTGTCACTGCAAACTCGAAAACGTCATTTTTCAAACGGTGTATGGTGACTGGACGAAAACCGCAGTTTTCTGGACGCTTTCATCGGTTTTCCGTCCAAATAACACCGTTATTTGACATCGGTATTTACGGCGAGAGAACGATGTTATCAAGCTCCTCCCTTTCTTGAGTGACATTGTCAGCCAAACAACAGCGTTTACCGGTATTTCTATTTCTATTTCTCAGCCTCCGTTGGTCAGGTCTCGCGTGTCAGATTACAGGCGAGAGTTTGACGTGATGCTCGTGGCTGTTAAAGGAACTGCTAAATTCTACCGTTCTGCGCATGCGCATTGTTTAATACCTTGCTCACATTTGCCGATGCTGTGCGTGCGCGATTTCGCGATTGTTTCCAGCAGGACCATGATGTAACACGTCCCAACTGCAGGAAGCTGTCACGCGCTTTTCTCATTAAATAACATGATGATAACATGAGATTTTAGTCACAATAATTATAAGGGCAAAGCTCAGGAACGGCTAAAGTGTAGAAAATGGACATCACTTTCGCAGTCATATATAACCTCTAAATACGCAAACTAATGTGAAACTGAAACTGAATAACTTGCCGACAATCACACCTTGTCATTGCCACTTACCCGAACCTACTACAGTACGTAATCTGCATAATATCCTAAATGTAGCCGCCCCGTGCAGACTCCGGGTTAGTATTGGTCTTCAGCAGCCCATGTTTGTCGTGCGAGGCGACTTACATGATTGGGTGGTCAGAATTGCTTACTTGGTTGATGCATGTCATCGTATCCTAATTGCGAGCTGTGACCATAAAATAATTTAAGGCAATTAAATCGCTAATGCTTATCATAATCATATGTTTTTAATTGATACGGTTGTTATATTACATTAAGTTCCTATTTGCTCATCTTTGGCGTTAAGAATATTACAATTATGAAGAAATCTGATGCTGAGAGCTATAGTTTCATCCTCCACAAGACAGTTTGATTGTTAAAATAATATACGAACTGTTTGCCAAAAAGTTCAAAAATTCCTGTTGCTTCTACAAATACACTCTTCAAAAAAAGAAACACACTGGTAGATATTTAGTCAAATTATTGTACCTTATAAAGTCGATATATTTAATTTCATATCATAGATATGAATATGAAACTTTGGAGCTCGATAGTCACATGTTTCCGATGTACAAGGGTATTGAAAACG
Organism: Haliotis rufescens; assembly: GCF_023055435.1. Lineage (NCBI taxonomy): Eukaryota > Metazoa > Mollusca > Gastropoda > Lepetellida > Haliotidae > Haliotis > Haliotis rufescens. Next base: position 34,738,781 of record NW_025963824.1, on the reverse strand, counting down.
GTTCATTGTCATGTCACATAAGGCCACAAGATTGCGCTGAATTCAGTATCTCGTGTGACCGCCCCGGGCAGCAGTCATGGCTCCCATCTCCCCGGCACTGATTGGATAAGTGTACTAATGCTAGACGTACGCGTCGATCGGGTTCGTCCCAGAGGTGTTCGACTGGGTTGAGATCTGGAGGCAAAACGTTGATGTTGGCATTATGAAGGTAGTCCACCGTGACATGAACTGTGTGCCATGGAGCGTTAACGTTGTCCTGTTGAAACAGCTCCCTCTGGCGGTCAGTGATTGGAAGTAGGCGAGGCTGAAAAATTTGATTCATGTAGCGATTTGCTGTGAACTTACCTTGAACCACAACCAAGTCAGATCTCGTGGTGTAGGATATGGCCCCAACACCATGACACTACCGCCACCGAAATTGTCGAATTCACGTACACAATGTGGGGCAAAACGCTCATTTCGACGACGATAAACACGTTGTCTTCCATCTCGCCGATGAAGAAGAAACTGTGATACATCACTAAACCACACTCGTCTCCAGTTTCTCAAATTCCATGGCTGTAAGGTATGGCACCAACGTAAGCGTCGCTGTCGATGGATCTGTTGCAAAACAGGGACGATAACTGGTCTTCTAGATCTGGATCGGATTCCAGCCTCGCGAAGATGGTTCCTGACAGTCTGGTCCGATTTCCTCCTCATACCAGTGATGCGTTCTGCAGTCTCCGGAGCTGTGGCGTTGCGATGACGTAGGTGGAACAGTCGAATGTAGCGATCCTGTGCAGGGCTGGTAACTCTTGGCCGTCGGGATCGAACTGTGTATCGGCCACAAAGGCGGCAGATGGTGCTGTGGTGGACGTTGAAGTGCAACAGAAGACTTCCCTCTTTAAATACGTCCTATGGCGATGTTCCGATCGGCAGCGCTGAGAGTCTCGGCATTTTCGAACTTGAAAAATGTTGACAATTGAATGACAAATTATTGGCTTATGCTTGTCTTTTTATAGCCACTACCACGAGTTACCAATGCCATAACCTGCACGTGCATTTTGCTTAAATGTTTTCCTCCATGACATTTTTTAAACAAGTGTGAATCAATGCCGTTTGAGAAATTGCAAATCGACAATGGCTGCGTTTTGACGCACCGTTTGTCAAATATCAGGCCGGCAATATTTTCCAATAACATATGTACAATTTATATACCGGATTTTTAGTGTAGCAAGGTTCATTGAACAACATACTACCTGTGCGTTTCTTTATTTGAAGAGTGTATGTGCCTCGTTACGTCTTAATGTTTGGGGATGTGAGTGACGGCATGCTGGTTGATACCTACGACATCAATAGTTAAGCTATATTTCAGCCCCTGTAGATTACTGAGGCATACCCATTCACACAAAAGGTTGATACCATGAATAACAATGCATGTCCCTTATGTAGGAGACGATTACATCACACAATGAAACATGTCACACAGTGTGCATTAATCTTGTATTTATCGCGACCGAAATTACATGTACACGTGCTTGCCAATTCAAAAATTCAGAATATATAGCCACTCTCTTCCCAGAGCGACGGCCCAATAACATCTCATCCCCCACAGGAGATCAGTCCCACTATGTCTGTGATGTGAAGCTGTCCATCAACATACGTTATTGATTATACAAAAAAAATATCACCAATGATCGACTATAACCGCACTAAAGAAATAATTAATGTCCGAATCGGAATAATCTTATAAAAACGACTGTCAGTTTGCTTTATAGTTATTGAACCAAATTCAACATAAGATAATAAGAAAAAAACGTATGTGTTACCTCGACTGTGTATGTATTTATTTTGACATAGCATAAAATTGTCTATGTACCACTGTTGGTGGGTTTATTGTATAAAACATATATCCATCTGGAATCCTGAAACTTGAAGCTTTTCCGTGAATAAGTTGGATGTAACGAGGAGCTGTGGACCCTTTGTGGTCCAGCATACTGATTACTGAGGTACCGCTTCCTCACTGTAACATGACTGAACACATCACAGATACACGTACATAACCATTGCACATGCATAAATAACGTTTGTTGATAAAGTATTACGTGAACATTATGGTTTTGAATTTTTAAATCTTGTAGTCTGTAATCGGTGCAAATATAACCGAGTTATCATAAAGAAAAAAAAGATGCCCATTAAAACATATATAGAGAATACTACACTCATTCTCGTTAGATACCATTTTTACAGGGTATTTGGTATTTGATCAAGCGAAAGCGAGTTCATGAGTTTCGTAAAAATGTTATCTAACGAGAATGAGTGTGGTATTTTATTTATTACCCACGTTAAATATATATTTAAGTGTAAATACATAACAACTTTCGTTCGTTGACCGACCAAACTAAAACCAGTTGCAACATCTGGCTGCGCTTGAATATTGATATATGCCCAAATATGGGCATTGTTGACATTTCTATGCATACGCATTAACAATATGCTCTTGCTGTTGTTTGCAAACATAACAGCACCGACGCTCAAGATCCTTTTGGAAGAATTTCTTTAACGTGTGGTACTTCAAGCGCCATGTTGTTAGTACGCAGGACACCTATAAGACAATCTTAAAATTCACATTAGCGCCGCGCTTTGAATATCGGACCAACGGTCGGTCACTCGCACTGCCTGGGTCACGGCTGTGCAATCAAAATGGTTCGGTTTTCTTGATTTATCAGCTGAATTTATATCCTATCCGTACCATTTTGGAAGAGGGAAATCAGAGTGTTCGCCAAAGACATTCATGTTGACTGTTCCACCCTATACCGAAGACGTGAAAATCAACAAACTCAAATCTGTTTGCATGTCAGTGAGAGCTTCGAACGAAGGGCAAGGTCACCACCGGAATAAGAAAAGACAACCGTGATCTACTCACAGCGTTTTACGCTAGAGATACGGAATGTTACTGTTCACATTTAGGATGTTTTGAATCACATAATTAGAAGTCAGGCACACTTCTCTGGAGTTTTCGAATGATTTGTATCGTAAATGTTCACCTTCAGTGATCTGGTCGTGCAGTCGTGTATGTTCATTCATGAACAAACACCCCCGGAAGCAATGTCACAAAATACGCATCGAGTGGCGACACTGATGGCACAACCGGAGCATCGAACGTAAGTCTAGATACCTGTCCAGATAATCTGACTTCATTCACCACCTTAACCTTTACGTTAAATCAAATTGAAAGTCGCGAAAGTGGTCGGGTGCGTCACGCTCATTGGGACCCTCGATCCATCGGTAGACATTGCATATGCGAAATAAAAGGGGGGGGGAGGCACCCCCGCAACCCCCCCCCCCCCCCCCCCCCCCCCCCCCCCCCCCCCCTCTGTATCCGCCCAGGCATATGGATATGCATGGCTCGATTATACAATGTTTGCAGTAGCTCTATGCATAACAAATATGCACGATAAAATATTGAGTGTGCACGATTTAATGAACGTCTCCCAAATTGAATGATGTCAGTTCAGCTCGTGCGCACAGTACAGTATTTGGTGTTCATATTATAAAATAATTATAATTATTTTTAATCACGTCTCTTCATTTCGAGTGCACGGTATAGTATTTGGTGTGCACACTATACTACATCGTGCGTGCATATATCATGACTGTTTTCTCCTTGTCATGGCTCTTCAGCGTTACAGCTTCTGATTTCATGGCTCTTTAGCGTTACAGCTTCTGATTTCATGGCTCTTCAGTGTTACATCTTCTGATTTCATGTCCCTTCAGCGTTACAGCTTCTGATTTCATGTCCCTTCAGCGTTACAGCTTCTGATTTCATGTCCCTTCAGCGTTACAGCTTCTGATTTCATGTCCCTTCATCGTTACAGCTTCTGATTTCATGTCCCTTCAGTGTTACAGCTTCTGATTTCATGTCCCTTCAGCGTTACAGCTTCTGATTTCATGTCCCTTCAGCGTTACAGCTTCTGATTTCATGTCCCTTCAGCGTTACAGCTTCTGATTTCATGTCTCTTCAGTGTTACAGCTTCTGATTTCATGGCTCTTCAGCGTTACAGCTTCTGATTTCATGTCCCTTCAGCGTTACAGCTTCTGATTTCATGGCTCTTTAGCGTTACAGCTTCTGATTTCATGTCTCTTCAGTGTTACAGCTTCTGATTTCATGCCCATTCAGCGTTACAGCTTCTGATTTCATGTCCCTTCATCGTTACAGCTTCTGATTTCATGTCCCTTCAGCGTTACAGCTTCTGATTTCATGTCCCTTCAGCGTTACAGCTTCTGATTTCATGTCCCTTCAGCGTTACAGCTTCTGATTTCATGTCTCTTCAGCGTAACAGCTTCTGATTTCATGTCCCTTCAGCGTTACAGCTTCTGATTTCATGTCCCTTCAGCGTTACAGCTTCTGATTTCATAGCTCTTCAGTGTTACAGCTTCTGATTTCATGTCTCTTCAGTGTTACAGCTTCTGATTTCATGTCCCTTCAGCGTTACAGCTTCTGATTTCATGGCTCTTCAGTGTTACAGCTTCTGATTTCATGGCTCTTCAGTGTTACAGCTTCTGATTTCATGGCTCTTCAGCGTTACAGCTTCTGATTCCATGGCTCTTCAGTGTTACAGCTTCTGATTCCATGGCTCTTTAGCGTTACAGCTTCTGATTTCATGGCTCTTTAGCGTTACAGCTTCTGATTCCATGGGTCTTCGGCGTTACATCTTCTGATTTCATGTCCCTTCAGCGTTACAGCTTCTGATTTCATGTCCCTTCAGCGTTACAGCTTCTGATTTCATGTCCCTTCAGCGTTACAGCTTCTGATTTCATGTCCCTTCAGCGTTACAGCTTCTGATTTCATGTCCCTTTAGCGTTACAGCTTCTGATTTCATGTCCCTTCAGCGTTACAGCTTCTGATTTCATGTCCCTTCAGCGTTACAGCTTCTGATTGCATGGCTCTTTAGCGTTACAGCTTCTGATTTCATGTCTCTTCAGTGTTACAGCTTCTGATTTCATGTCCCTTCAGCGTTACAGCTTCTGATTTCATGTCCCTTCATCGTTACAGCTTCTGATTTCATGTCCCTTCAGTGTTACAGCTTCTGATTTCATGTCCCTTCAGCGTTACAGCTTCTGATTTCATGTCCCTTCAGCGTTACAGCTTCTGATTTCATGTCCCTTCAGCGTTACAGCTTCTGATTTCATGTCCCTTCAGCGTTACAGCTTCTGATTTCATGTCCCTTCAGCGTTACAGCTTCTGATTTCATAGCTCTTCAGTGTTACAGCTTCTGATTTCATGTCTCTTCAGTGTTACAGCTTCTGATTTCATGGCCCTTCAGCGTTACAGCTTCTGATTTCATGTCTCTTCAGTGTTACAGCTTCTGATTTCATGGCTCTTCAGTGTTACAGCTTCTGATTTCATGGCTCTTCAGCGTTACAGCTTCTGATTCCATGGCTCTTCAGTGTTTCAGCTTCTGATTCCATGGCTCTTTAGCGTTACAGCTTCTGATTTCATGGCTCTTTAGCGTTACAGCTTCTGATTCCATGGGTCTTCGGCGTTACAGCTTCTGATTTCATGGCTCTTCAGTGTTACAGCTTCTGATTTCATGGCTCTTCAGCGTTACAGCTTCTGATTTCATGGCTCTTCAGTGTTACAGCTTCTGATTTCATGGCTCTTCAGTGTTACAGCTTCTGATTTCATGGCTCTTCCGCGTTACATCTTCCGATTTCATATCCCTTCAGCGTTAGAGCTTCTGATTTCATGTCTCTTCAGTGTTACAGCTTCTGATTTCATGTCTCTTCAGCGTTACAGCTTCTGATTTCATGGCTCTTCAGTGTTACAGCTTCTGATTTTATGGCTCTTCAGCGTTACAGCTTCTGATTTCATGGCTCTTCAGTGTTACAGCTTCTGATTTCATGGCTTTTCAGTGTTACAGCTTCTGATTTCATGGCTCTTCAGCGTTACAACTTCTGATTTCATGGCTCTTCAGTGTTACAGCTTCTGATTTCATGGCTCTTCAGTATTACAGCTTCTGATTTCATGGCTCTTCAGCGTTACAGCTTCTGATTCCATGGCTCTTCAGTGTTTCAGCTTCTGATTCCATGGCTCTTTAGCGTTACAGCTTCTGATTTCATGGCTCTTTAGCGTTACAGCTTCTGATTCCATGGGTCTTCGGCGTTACAGCTTCTGATTTCATGGCTCTTCAGTGTTACAGCTTCTGATTTCATGGCTCTTCAGCGTTACAGCTTCTGATTTCATGGCTCTTCAGTGTTACAGCTTCTGATTTCATGGCTCTTCAGTGTTACAGCTTCTGATTTCATGGCTCTTCAGCGTTACATCTTCTGATTTCATATCCCTTCAGCGTTAGAGCTTCTGATTTCATGTCTCTTCAGTGTTACAGCTTCTGATTTCATGTCTCTTCAGCGTTACAGCTTCTGATTTCATGGCTCTTCAGTGTTACAGCTTCTGATTTTATGGCTCTTCAGCGTTACAGCTTCTGATTTCATGGCTCTTCAGTGTTACAGCTTCTGATTTCATGGCTTTTCAGTGTTACAGCTTCTGATTTCATGGCTCTTCAGCGTTACAGCTGCTGATTTCATGGCTCTTCAGTGTTACAGCTTCTGATTTCATGGCTCTTCAGCGTTACAGCTTCTGATTTCATGGCTCTTCAGTGTTACAGCTTCTGATTTAATGGCTCTTCAGTGTTACAGCTTCTGATTTCATGCCCCTTCAGTGTTACAGTGTCTGATTTAATGGCTCTTCAGTGTTACAGCTTCTGATTGCATGGATGAGCAAGAATGGGGTTGGTTACTGGGTTGGCCAGTATATGCCGATGTGAGGATCTAAACGTTCTGATTAACAATAACGCTCTCGGTCAATACATGTTGCCAAATATTGGACATATATAACGGTAGGAATTGGAACATATTATTGCTACACATCGATGGTTTTCATGGACAAAATGTCTTTTACGCTCGGCAATAGTGATGACTGGCATCACTGTGTCTGTACCATAATGTTTCCGTGGTTTGCTAAGGTGAACAATTCACATGTCTAGCAGGAATCTCAAAACTAGTCAGTTCTCCATGCGAAACTGACACGAGGCCCGTCTCCTAGACTGACACATAGTCCCTGAACCATATTCAGGTCCCTTTCGCCCAGCCCCTTCTGTAGTACAAAAGTCTACATGAAGCAAGTATAGATTTTCATCACGTTCAGGGTCTGTCATCTACACGAAAACTAACTCACAAAGGGGTCGGACTACAGAGTAAACATATCACACTGTCAGGGCTGGCTGGACCAACATATTTACAAGTGGTCAGGATTTTTTTCCAAACATTTGCATCAATTCTTAAAAAGGCAAAAGAGTGAGACAAGAAGGTAGAGAGGCTGAGACCTAAAGTACTCATGGAAATGAAAACAACCCTGTTTTGCTGGATTTAATAATCGACACAAAGCATTACGTAGATGTAAATACGAAATAACAAAACAACTGGAAAAGTACTAGTCTGGATTTGCTAGTTTTATCTCAGTGCTCAATACAAAATATACTTCACAGGAGGTAATTTGTAGGCACTTTCAACATTCAAAAATAAAACTAAGTCCAAAATGACATGGCAGAAACAGGCTATAGGCATTATGCAAATTATCCTTGGAAAAAAAGTTATCAAAACAACAATAAAAATAACAGCTATGTTTATGTACATAATAATAATGACATGTACGTTGTTGTTTGAGAAGGGAATATGTTACTTTTACGTTCTGATATTTTGACGATGATCCACTATCCCACAATGCCACTCACAAATCACTAACCACTGGAAAATCACATGCACGTCGGTTTCAAGCACCTGTTTTCACCTGTCGTCAAGGTGTCATAGGTCATGGACATTCGCCTTGATCTGGTTATGCTCAGTTTCAAAATAGTCTGTTTTGTTCATATTTTTACACTCTTTTACGTGCAAAAAGACATAAAAACACCTTTGATACGCTGTATTTGTGCCAAGGCCCAATTAGTACTAATTGAATTGTTTCAATATTTATATATTTTGTTTATTAACTGCATTTATTTAAAATCTGAGATCGAAAAAAACCAGGTTTTTTTCATTTCCGTGAGTACTTTAGTCCTGCTCCATGTGTGGCAAATGTGTATGATCACTTGCACGCATTCTATAATCTTCAATAGGCACGTCTAGCTATATCTGCCGTTAATTCAAGGCAAATAAAAAGTTGTTATGTGGTAGTATTTCATTGCCTTAATCGTGGTCTGACTGGGGCTCCTACCTTATTCAAACACACAACGTAGCCTACGTTCCATCGTGACTGTGATTAAGGCTTAATTCTGAAACACAAGTATGTCTTTTGCCGGGCCAGGTACAGTGAACAACTCCAGCTAGAGATCGTGCTATACTGTCAGGAAATATAAGGTCTTTCTTTATAATGCTCTGGTCGCAGGAACTGATAGGCCACATGTTAGAAACTGTAGTTCCATGAGTTTTGTACAACACACGTTTCTTTAAATGACGACCTCAGCTTGAGACAGGTCTTTTCTATTCCATTGAAACGTATTGTTCCGTAGATAGCTATATCTATACCCTCTCGACATATTATACAAATAAATACTTTTGAAACTGAATCTCCCTTCTGACTTGGGCTCCTGTCTTTTGAGGCCAAGAGTAAGATCATCCGGACGTTCACTACACTTAAGGCCCGCGGTGTGTGGACGAGGAACCACGTGGACTGACCGTCTTAACTTATTAAGAATGTGATCAATACTTTCAGCAAGTACACGCAAGTATACCATCCACGCGTTGGGCAGTATTGAACACTAAGCACCCAGTTAAGAGCTCACCCCCCAAAAAAAATCCGCATGCGGACTTGCGTTTTCAATTCAAGAACTATCCGTCAAACATTTACTACAACGACGGATATAAGTTGGCTACCGCATCCTTACTGTAGTTTGTTTGTTTGTTTGTTTGTTTGTTTGTTGTTTGTTTGTTGTTTAACGCCGCATTCAGCAATACTCCAACTATATGACGCGTTGTCTGTAAAACATATCTGCACCAGACAATCCAGTGATTGACATCACCGGCATCGATCCACGCCATTGGGACCGATGAAATGCATCAACCAAGTCAGCGAGCCTGACCACCCGATCCCGTTAGTCGCCTATTACGACAAGCGTAGTCGCCATTCACGGCAAGCATGGGTTGCTTAAGACCGACGGATCTTCACCGGTCAACAAGTCTATCAAACTAATGACTTACCACTCTCCATGATCTGCACCCAATGAAAATACAAGAATATACTTTTGATGTCCAGATATATGAATACCTGCAGGGTCCACTTGCCGGCATCATCTGGAATGGTGTCCAATGGAATGGGATTTTCTCTCGGCATCATACGAGATAAAGGTCTGAAGTTGACTAATAGCCTAAAACAAATAATTGTATATATATATATATAGAAACTATCATACAACATTGATGACAAAGTATACAATGTCTCTACTATGTCAGAGACAGTTGGTGTATTTAGTTATAGGTGTAAGTCAATATATGCAATATGACAGAGATACGTGTTGCATTTAGCTATAGGTGTAAGTCAATATTTCATTTGTAATATGACAGAGACAGTTGTTGTATTTAGTTAATTGTAAGTCAATATATGCAATATAACAGAGACAGTTGTGGTATTTAGTTATAGGTGTAAGTCAATATATGCAATATAACAGAGATAGTTGTTGTATTTGATATAGATGTAAGTCAATATATGCAATATGACAGAGATAGTTGTTGTATTTGATATAGGTGTAAGTCAATATATGCAATATAACAGAGAGAGTTGTGGTATTTAGCTACAGACGTAAGTCAATGTATGCAATATCACAGAGATAGTTGTTGTATTTAGTTATAGGTGTAAGTCAATATATGCAATATGACAGAGACAGTTGTGGTATTTAGCTATAGACGTAAGTCCATGTATGCAATATCACAGAGATAGTTGTTGTATTTAATTAATTGTAAGTCAATATATGCAATATGACAGAGATAGTTGTTGTATTTGATATAGGTGTAATTCAATATATCCAATATCAAAGAGACAGTTGTGGTATTTAGCTATAGACGTAAGTCAATGTATGCAATATCACAGAGATAGTTGTTGTATTTAGTTAATTGTAAGTCAATATAAGCAATATGACAGAGACAGTTGTTGTATTTAGTTACAGGTGTAAGTCAATATATGCAATATGACAGAGACAGTTGTTGTATTTAGCTATAGACGTAAGTCAATATATGCAATATGACAAAGACGGTTGTTGTATTTAGTTACAGGTGTAAGTCAATATATGCAATATGAGAGAGACAGTTGTTGTATTTAGTTATAGGTGTAAGTCAATATATGCAATATGACAGAGATATTTGTTGTATTTAGTTATAGGTGTAAGTCAATATATGCAATATAACAGAGATAGTTGTTGTATTTGATATAGGTGTAAGTCAATATATGCAATATAACAGAGACGGTTGTGGTATTTAGCTATAGACGTAAGTCAATGTATGCAATATAACAGAGATACTTGTTGTATTGAGTTATAGGTCTAAGTCAATATATGCAATATGACAGAGACAGTTGTTGTATTTAGTTATAGGTGTAAGTCAATATATGCAATATGACAGAGATACTTGTTGTATTTAGTTAATTGTAAGTCAATAAATGCTATATGACAGAGATAGTTGTTGTATTTAGTTATAGTTGTAAGTCAATATATGCAATATGACAGAGATAGTTGTTATATTTAGTTATAGGTGTAAGTCAATATATGCAATATGACAGAGATAGTTGTATTTAGCTATAGGTGTAAGTCAATATATGCAATATGACAGAGATACTTGTTGTATTTAGTTATAGGTGTAAGTCAATATATGCAATATGACAGAGATACTTGTTGTATTATTTAGTTATAGTTGTAAGTCAATATATGCAATATGACAGAGATACTTGTTGTATTTAGTTATAGACGTAAGTCAATGTATGCAATATAACAGAGATACTTGTTGTATTGAGTTATAGGTGTAGGTCAATATATGCAATATGACAGAGATACTTGTTGTATTTAGTTATAGGTGTAAGTCAATATATGCAATATGACAGAGATACTTGTTGTATTTAGTTATAGGTGTAAGTCAATATATGCAATATGACAGAGATAGTTGTTGTATTTAGCTATAGGTGTAAGTCAATATATGCAATATTCCAGGAACAGTTGTTGTATTTAATTATAGGTATAAGTCAATACATACAATATGAGAGAGCCAGTTGTTGAAATTAGTTATAGGTATAAGTCAATATATGCAGTATGACAGAGATAGTTGTTGTATTTAGTTATAGGTGTAAGTCAATATATGCAATATGACAGAGACAGTTGTTGTATTTAGTTGTAGGTGTAAGTCAATATATGCAATATGACAGGGACAGTTGTTGTATTTAATTATAGGTATAAGTCAATATATACAATATGAGAGAGACAGTTGTTGAAATTAGTTATAGGTATAAGTCAATATATGCAATATGACAGAGATAGTTGTTGTATATTGCTATAGGTATAAGTCAATATATGCAATATGACAGAGACAGTTGTTGTATTTAGTTATAGGTGTAAGTCAATATATGCAATATGACAGAGATAGTTGTTGTATTTAGTTATAGGTGTAAGTCAATATATGCAATATAACAGAGATAGTTGTTGTATTTGATATAGGTGTAAGTCAATATATGCAATATAACAGAGACGGTTGTGGTATTTAGCTATAGACGTAAGTCAATGTATGCAATATCACAGAGATAGTTGTTGTATTTAGTTAATTGTAAGTCAATAAATGCTATATGACAGAGATAGTTGTTGTATTTAGCTATAGGTGTAAGTCAATATATGCAATATGACAGAGATACTTGTTGTATTTAGTTATAGGTGTAAGTCAATATATGCAATATGACAGAGATACTTGTTGTATTTAGTTATAGGTGTAAGTCAATATATGCAATATGACAGAGATACTTGTTGTATTTAGTTATAGACGTAAGTCAATGTATGCAATATAACAGAGATACTTGTTCTATTGAGTTATAGGTGTAAGTCAATATATATGCAATATGACAGAGATAGTTGTTGTATTTAGTTATAGGTGTAAGTCAATATATGCAATATGACAGAGACAGTTGTTGTATTTAGTTATAGGTTTAAGTCAATATATGCAATATGACAGAGATAGTTGTATTTAGCTATAGGTGTAAGTCAATATATGCAATATTACAGGGACAGTTGTGGTATTTAATTATACGTATAAGTCAATATATACAATATGAGAGGGACAGTTGTTGAAATTAGTTATAGGTATAAGTCAATATATGCAACATGACAGAGATAGTTGTTGTATATTGCTATAGGTATAAGTCAATATATGCAATATGACAGAGATAGTTGTTGTATTTAGTTATAGGTGTAAGTCAATATATGCAATATGACAGAGATAGTTGTTGTATTTAGTTATAGGTGTAAGTCAATATATGCAATATGACAGAGACAGTTGTTGTATTTAGTTATAGGTGTAAGTCAATATATGCAATATAACAGAGATAGTTGTGGTATTTAGCTATAGACGTAAGTCAATGTATGCAATATCACAGAGATAGTTGTTGTATTTAGTTAATTGTAAGTCAATATATGCAATATGACAGAGATAGTTGTTGTATTTGATAAAGGTGTAATTCAATATATCCAATATAACAGAGATAGTTGTGGTATTTAGCTATAGACGTAAGTCAATGTATGCAATATCACAGAGATAGTTGTTGTATTTAGTTAATTGTAAGTCAATATATGCAATATGACACAGACAGTTGTTGTATTTAGTTACAGCTGTAAGTCAATATATGCAATATGAGAGAGACAGTTGTGGTATTGAGCTATAGACGTAAGTCAATGTATGCAATATCACAGAGATAGTTGTTGTTTTTAGTTAATTGTAAGTCAATATATGCAATATGACAGAGACGGTTGTTGTATTTAGTTATAGGTGTAAGTCAATATATGCAATATGACAGAGACAGTTGTTGTATTTAGTTATAGGTGTAAGTCAATAGATGCAATATGACTGAGATATTTGTTGTATTTAGTTATAGGTGTAAGTCAATATATGCAATATAACAGAGATAGTTGTTATATTTAGTTATAGGTGTAAATCATTATATGCAATATAACAGAGATATTTGTTGTATTTAGTTATAGGTGTAAGTAAATATATGCAATATGACAGAGACAGTTGTATTTAATTATAGGTGTAAGTCAATTTATGCAATATGACAGAGATAGTTGTTGTATTTAGCTATAGACGTAAGTCAATGTATGCAATATGACAGAGATATTTGTTGTATTTAGTTATAGGTGTAAGTCAATATATGCAATATGACAGAGACAGTTGTTGTATTTAATTATAGGTGTAAGTCAATATATGCAATATGACAGAGATAGTTTTTTGTATTTAGTTATAGTTGTAAGTCAATATATGCAATATGACAGAGATAGTTATTATATTTAGTTATAGGTGTAAGTCAATATATGCAATATGACAGAGATGTTTGTTGTATTTAGTTATAGGTGTAAGTCAATATATGCAATATGACAGAGATATTTGTTGTATTTAGTTATAGGTGTAAGTCAATATATGCAATATAACAGGGATAGTTCTGGTATTTAGCTATAGACGTAAGTCAATGTATGCAATATCACAGAGATAGTTGTTGTATTTAGTTAATTGTAAGTCAATATATGCAATATGACAGAGATAGTTGTTGTATTTGATATAGGTGTAATTCAATATATCCAATATAACAGAGACAGTTGTGGTATTTAGCTATAGACGTAAGTCAATGTATGCAATATCACAGAGATAGTTGTTGTATTTAGTTAATTGTAAGTCAATACATGCAATATGACAGAGACGGTTGTTGTATTTAGTTACAGGTGTAAGTCAATATATGCAATATGAGAGAGACACTTGTGGTATTGAGCTATAGACGTAAGTCAATGTATGCAATATCACAGAGACAGTTGTTGTATTTAGTTAATTGTAAGTCAATATATGCAATATGACAGAGACGGTTGTTGTATTTAGTTACAGGTGTAAGTCAATATATGCAATATGACAGAGACAGTTGTTGTATTTAGTTACAGACGTCAGTCAATGTATGCAATATGACAGAGATATTTGTTGTATTTAGTTATAGGTGTAAGTCAATATATGCAATATGACAGAGATAGTTGTTATATTTAGTTATAGGTGTAAGTCAATATATGCAATATAACAGAGATATTTGTTGTATTTAGTTATAGGTGTAAGTAAATATATGCAATATGACAAAGACAGTTGTATTTAATTATAGGTGTAAGTCAATTTATGCAATATGACAGAGACAGTTATTGTATTTGGTTATAGATATAAGTGAATATATGCAATATGACAGAGACTGTTGTATTTAGTTATAGGTGTAAGTCAATATATGCAATATGACAGAGACAGTTGTTGTATTTAGCTACAGACGTAAGTCAATGTATGCAATATGACAGAGATATTTGTTGTATTTAGTTATAGGTGTAAGTCAATATATGCAATATGACAGAGATAGTTGTTATATTTAGTTATAGGTGTAAGTCAATATATGCAATATAACAGAGATATTTGTTGTATTTAGTTATAGGTGTAAGTAAATATATGCAATATGACAGAGACAGTTGTATTTAATTATAGGTGTAAGTCAATTTATGCAATATGACAGAGATAGTTGTTGTATTTAGCTATAGACCTAAGTCAATGAATGCAATATGACAGAGATATTTGTTGTATTTAATTATAGGTGTAAGTCAATATATGCAATATGACAGAGAGAGTTTTTTGTATTTAGTTATAGTTGTAAGTCAATATATGCAATATGACACAGATAGTTGTTATATTTGGTTATAGGTGTAAGTCAATATATGCAATATGACAGAGATGTTTGTTGTATTTAGTTATAGGTGTAAGTCAATATATGCAATATAACAGAGATAGTTGTTGTATTTGATATAGGTGTAAGTCAATATATGCAATATAACAGAGACGGTTGTGGTATTTAGCTATAGACGTAAGTCAATGTATGCAATATCACTGAGATAGTTGTTGTATTTACTTAATCGTAAGTCAATAAATGCAATATGACAGAGATAGTTGTTGTATTTAGCTATAGGTGTAAGTCAATATATGCAATATGACAGAGATACTTGTTGTATTTAGTTATAGGTGTAAGTCAATATATGCAATATGACAGAGATACTTGTTGTATTTAGTTATAGGTGTAAGTCATTAATGCAATATGACAGAGATACTTCTTGTATTTAGTTATAGACGTAAGTCAATGTATGCAATGTAACAGAGATACTTGTTGTATTGAGTTATAGGTGTAAGTCAATATATGCAATATGACAGAGATAGTTGTTGTATTTAGTTATAGGTGTAAGTCAATATATGCAATATGACAGAGACAGTTGTTGTATTTAGTTATAGGTTTAAGTCAATATATGCAATATGACAGAGATAGTTGTATTTGGCTATAGGTGTAAGTCAATATATGCAATATTACAGGGACAGTTGTGGTATTTAATTATAGGTATAAGTCAATATATACAATATGAGAGAGACAGTTGTTGAAATTAGTTATAGGTATAAGTCAATATATGCAATATGACAGAGATAGTTGTTGTATATTGCTATAGGTATAAGTCAATATATGCAATATGACAGAGACAGTTGTTGTATTTAGTTATAGGTGTAAGGCAATATATGCAATATGACAGAGATAGTTGTTGTATTTAGTTATAGGTGTAAGTCAATATATGCAATATGACAGAAACAGTTGTTGTATTTAGTTATAGGTGTAAGTCAATATATGCAATATGACAGAGATATTTGTTGTATTTTGTTATAGGTGTAAGTCAATATATGCAATATAACAGAGATAGTTGTGGTATTTAGCTATAGACGTAAGTCAATGTATGCAATATCACAGAGATAGTTGTTGTATTTAGTTAATTGTAAGTCAATATATGCAATATCACAGAGATAGTTGTTGTATTTGATATAGGTGTAATTCAATATATCCAATATAACAGAGACAGTTGTGGTATTTAGCTATAGACGTAAGTCAATGTATGCAATATCACAGAGATAGTTGTTGTATTTAGTTAATTGTAAGTGAATATATGCAATATGACAGAGACAGTTGTTGTATTTAGTTACAGGTGTAAGTCAATATATGCAATATGAGAGAGACAGTTGTGGTATTGAGCTATAGACGTAAGTCAATGTATGCAATATCACAGAGATAGTTGTTGTATTTAGTTAATTGTAAGTCAATATATGCATTATGACAGAGACGGTTGTTGTATTTAGTTAAAGGTGTAAGTCAATATATGCAATATGACAGAGACAGTTGTTGTATTTAGTTATAGGTGTAAGTCAATATATGCAATATGACAGAGATATTTGTTGTATTTAGTTATAGGTGTAAGACAATATATGCAATATAACAGAGATAGTTGTTATATTTAGTTATAGGTGTAAGTCAATATATGCAATATAACAGAGATATTTGTTGTATTTAGTTATAGGTGTAAGTAAATATATGCAATATGACAGAGACAGTTGTATTTAATTATAGGTGTAAGTCAATTTATGCAATATGACAGAGATAGTTGTTGTATTTAGCTATAGACGTAAGTCAATGTATGCAATATGACGGAGATATTTGTTGTATTTAGTTATAGGTGTAAGTCAATATATGCAATATGACAGAGACAGTTGTTGTATTTAATTATAGGTGTAAGTCAATATATGCAATATGACTGAGATATTTGTTGTATTTAGTTATAGGTGTAAGTCAATATATGCAATATAACAGAGATAGTTGTTATATTTAGTTATAGGTGTAAGTCAATATATGCAATATAACAGAGATATTTGTTGTATTTAGTTATAGGTGTAAGTAAATATATGCAATATGACAGAGACAGTTGTATTTAATTTTAGGTGTAAGTCAATTTATGCAATATGACAGAGATAGTTGTTGTATTTAGTAATAGACGTAAGTCAATGTATGCAATATGACAGAGATATTTGTTGTATTTAGTTATAGGTGTAAGTCAATATATGCAATATGACAGAGACAATTGTTGTATTTAATTATAGGTGTAAGTCAATATATGCAATATGACAGAGATAGTTTTTTGTATTGAGTTATAGTTGTAAGTCAATATATGCAATATGACAGAGATAGTTGTTATATTGAGTTATAGGTGTAAGTCAATATATGCAATATGACAGAGATGTTTGTTGTAGTTAGTTATAGGTGTAAGTCAATATATGCAATAAGACAGAGATATTTGTTGTATTTAGTTATAGGTGTAAGTCAATATATGCAATATAACAGAGATAGTTGTGGTATTTAGCTATAGACGTAAGTCAATGTATGCAATATCACAGAGATAGTTGTTGTATTTAGTTAATTGTAAGTCAATATATGCAATATGACAGAGATAGTTGTTGTATTTGATATAGGTGTAATTCAATATATCCAATATGACAGAGACAGTTGTGGTATTTAGCTATAGGTGTAAGTCAATGTATGCAATATCACAGAGATAGTTGTTGTATTTAGTTAATTGTAAGTCAATACATGCAATATGACAGAGACAGTTGTTGTATTTAGTTACAGGTGTAAGTCAATATATGCAATATGAGAGAGACAGTTGTGGTATTGAGCTATAGACGTAAGTCAATGTATGCAATATCACAGAGACAGTTGTTGTATTTAGTTATAGGTGTAAGTCAATATATGCAATATGACTGAGATATTTGTTGTATTTAGTTATAGGTGTAGGTCAATATATGCAATATAACAGAGATAGTTGTTATATTTAGTTATAGGTGTAAGTCAATATATGCAATATAAGAGAGATATTTGTTGTATTTAGTTATAGGTGTAAGTAAATATATGCAATATGACAGAGACAGTTGTATTTAATTATAGGTGTAAGTCAATATATGCAATATGACAGAGATAGTTGTTGTATTTAGCTATAGCTGTAAGTCAATATATGCAATATGACATAGATATTTGTTGTATTTAGTTATAGGTGTAAGTCAATATATGCAATATGACAGAGACAGTTGTTGTATTTAATTATAGGTGTAAGTCAATATATGCAATATGACAGAGATAGTTTTTTGTATTTAGTTATAGTTGTAAGTCAATATATGCAATATGACAGAGATAGTTGTTATATTTAGTTATAGGTGTAAGTCAATATATGCAATATGACAGAGATGTTTGTTGTATTTAGTTATAGGTGTAAGTCAATATATGCAATATGACAGAGATATTTGTTGTATTTAGTTATAGGTGTAAGTCAATATATGCAATATAACAGAGATAGTTGTTGTATTTAGCTATAGACGTAAGTCAATGTATGCAATATCACATAGATAGTTGTTGTATTTAGTTAATTGTAAGTCAATATATGCAATATGACAGAGATAGTTGTTGTATTTCATATAGGTGTAATTCAATATATCCAATATAACAGAGACAGTTGTTGTATTTAGCTATAGACGTAAGTCAATGTATGCAATATGACAGAGACAGTTGTTGTATTTAGTTACAGGTGTGAGTCAATATATGCAATATGAGAGAGACAGTTGTGGTATTGAGCTATAGACGTAGGTCAATGTATGCAATATCACAGAGACAGTTGTTGTATTTAGTTAATTGTAAGTCAATATATGCAATATGACAGAGACGGTTGTTGTATTTAGTTACAGGTGTAAGTCAATATATGCAATATGAGAGAGACAGTTGTTGTATTCAGCTACAGACGTAAGTCAATGTATGCAATATGACAGATATATTTGTTGTATTTAGTTATAGGTGTAAGTCAATATATGCAATATGACAGAGATAGTTGTTATATTTAGTTATAGGTGTAAGTAAATATATGCAATATGACAGAGACAGTTGTATTTAATTATAGGTTAAGTCAATTTATGCAATATGACAGAGATAGTTGTTGTATTTAGCTATAGACGTAAGTCAATGTATGCAATATGACAGAGATATTTGTTGTATTTAGTTATAGGTGTAAGTCAATATATGCAATATGACAGAGACAGTTGTTGAATTTAATTATAGGTGTAAGTCAATTTATGCAATATGACAGAGATAGTTGTTGTATTTAGCTATAGACGTAAGTCAATGTATGCAATATGACAGAGATATTTGTTGTATTTAGTTATAGGTGTAAGTCAATATATGCAATATGACAGAGACAGTTGTTGAATTTAATTATAGGTGTAAGTCAATATATGCAATATGACAGAGATAGTTTTTTGTATTTAGTTATAGTTGTAAGTCAATATATGCAATATGACAGAGATAGTTGTTATATTTAGTTATAGGTGTAAGTCAATATATGCAATATGACAGAGATGTTTGTTGTATTTAGTTATAGGTGTGTGTCAATATATGCAATATGACAGAGATAGTTGTTGTATTTAATTATAGGTGTAAGTCAATTGATGCAATATGACAGAGATAGTTGTTGTATTTAGTTATAATTGTAAGTCAATATATGCAATATAACAGAGATATTTGTTGTATTTAGTTATAGGTGTAAGTAAATATATGCAATATGACAGAGACAGTTGTATTTAATTATAGGTTAAGTCAATTTATGCAATATGACAGAGATAGTTGTTGTATTTAGCTATAGACGTAAGTCAATGTATGCAATATGACAGAGATATTTGTTGTATTTAGTTATAGGTGTAAGTCAATATATGCAATATGACAGAGACAGTTGTTGAATTTAATTATAGGTGTAAGTCAATTTATGCAATATGACAGAGATAGTTGTTGTATTTAGCTATAGACGTAAGTCAATGTATGCAATATGACAGAGATATTTGTTGTATTTAGTTATAGGTGTAAGTCAATATATGCAATATGACAGAGACAGTTGTTGAATTTAATTATAGGTGTAAGTCAATATATGCAATATGACAGAGATAGTTTTTTGTATTTAGTTATAGTTGTAAGTCAATATATGCAATATGACAGAGATAGTTGTTATATTTAGTTATAGGTGTAAGTCAATATATGCAATATGACAGAGATGTTTGTTGTATTTAGTTATAGGTGTGTGTCAATATATGCAATATGACAGAGATAGTTGTTGTATTTAATTATAGGTGTAAGTCAATTGATGCAATATGACAGAGATAGTTGTTGTATTTAGTTATAGTTGTAAGTCAATATATGCAATATGACAGAGATAGTTGTTATGTTTAGTTATAGGTGTAAGTCAATATATGCAATATGACAGAGATACTTGTTGTATTTAGTTATAGGTGTAAGTCAATATATGCAATATGACAGAGATACTTGTTGTATTTAGTTATAGGTGTAAGTCAATATATGCAATATGACAGAGATACTTGTTGTATTCAGTTATAGGTGTTATTCAATATATGCAATATAACAGAGATACTTTTTGTATTGAGTTATAGGTGTAAGTCAATATATGCAATATGACAGAGCTAGTTGTATTTAGTTATAGGTGTAAGTCAATATATGCAATATGACAGAGACAGTTGTTGTATTTAGCTATAGGTGTAAGTCAATATATACAATATGACAAAGACTGTTGTTGTATTTAGTTATACGAGTAAGTCAATATATGCAATATGACGGAGATATTTGTTGACTTTATCTATAGATATAAGTCAGTGTATGCAATATGACAGAGACAGTTGTTGAATTTAGTTATAGATATAAGTCAATATATGCAATATGACAGAGATAGTTGTTGTATTTAGCTATAGACGTAAGTCAATGTATGCAATATGACAGAGATATTTGTTGTATTTAGTTATAGGTGTAAGTCAATATATGCAATATGACAGAGACAGTTGTTGTATTTAATTATAGGTGTAAGTCAATATATGCAATATGACAGAGATAGTTTTTTGTATTTAGTTATAGTTGTAAGTCAATATATGCAATATGACAGAGATAGTTGTTATATTTAGTTATAGGTGTAAGTCAATATATGCAATATGACAGAGATGTTTGTTGTATTTAGTTATAGGTGTAAGTCAATATATGCAATATGACAGAGATAGTTGTTGTATTTAATTATAGGTGTAAGTCAATTCATGCAATATGACAGAGATAGTTGTTGTATATAGTTATAGTTGTAAGTCAATATATGCAATATGACAGAGATAGTTGTTATGTTTAGTTATAGGTGTAAGTCAATATATGCAATATGACAGAGATAGTTGTTGTATTTAATTATAGGTGTAAGTCAATTCATGCAATATGACAGAGATAGTTGTTGTATTTAGTTATAGTTGTAAGTCAATATATGCAATATGACAGAGATAGTTGTTGAATTTAATTATAGGTGTAAGTCAATTTATGCAATATGACAGAGATAGTTTTTTGTATTTAGTTATAGTTGTAAGTCAATATATGCAATATGACAGAGATAGTTGTTATATTTAGTTATAGGTGTAAGTCAATATATGCAATATGACAGAGATGTTTGTTGTATTTAGTTATAGGTGTGTGTCAATATATGCAATATGACAGAGATAGTTGTTGTATTTAATTATAGGTGTAAGTCAATTGATGCAATATGACAGAGATAGTTGTTGTATTTAGTTATAGTTGTAAGTCAATATATGCAATATGACAGAGATAGTTGTTATGTTTAGTTATAGGTGTAAGTCAATATATGCAATATGACAGAGATACTTGTTGTATTTAGTTATAGGTGTAAGTCAATATATGCAATATGACAGAGATACTTGTTGTATTTAGTTATAGGTGTAAGTCAATATATGCAATATGACAGAGATACTTGCTGTATTTAGTTATAGGTGTTATTCAATATATGCAATATAACAGAGATACTTTTTGTATTGAGTTATAGGTGTAAGTCAATATATGCAATATGACAGAGCTAGTTGTATTTAGTTATAGGTGTAAGTCAATATATGCAATATGACAGAGACAGGTGTTGTATTTAGCTATAGGTGTAAGTCAATATATGCAATATGACAGAGACAGTTGTTGTATTTAGCTATAGGTGTAAGTCAATATATACAATATGACAAAGACTGTTGTTGTATTTAGTTATACGAGTAAGTCAATATATGCAATATGACGGAGATATTTGTTGACTTTATCTATAGATATAAGTCAGTGTATGCAATATGACAGAGACAGTTGTTGAATTTAGTTATAGATATAAGTCAATATATGCAATATGACAGAGATAGTTGTTGTATTTAGCTATAGACGTAAGTCAATGTATGCAATATGACAGAGATATTTGTTGTATTTAGTTATAGGTGTAAGTCAATATATGCAATATGACAGAGACAGTTGTTGTATTTAATTATAGGTGTAAGTCAATATATGCAATATGACAGAGATAGTTTTTTGTATTTAGTTATAGTTGTAAGTCAATATATGCAATATGACAGAGATAGTTGTTATATTTAGTTATAGGTGTAAGTCAATATATGCAATATGACAGAGATGTTTGTTGTATTTAGTTATAGGTGTGTGTCAATATATGCAATATGACAGAGATAGTTGTTGTATTTAATTATAGGTGTAAGTCAATTGATGCAATATGACAGAGATAGTTGTTGTATTTAGTTATAGTTGTAAGTCAATATATGCAATATGACAGAGATAGTTGTTATGTTTAGTTATAGGTGTAAGTCAATATATGCAATATGACAGAGATACTTGTTGTATTTAGTTATAGGTGTAAGTCAATATATGCAATATGACAGAGATACTTGTTGTATTTAGTTATAGGTGTAAGTCAATATATGCAATATGACAGAGATACTTGCTGTATTTAGTTATAGGTGTTATTCAATATATGCAATATAACAGAGATACTTTTTGTATTGAGTTATAGGTGTAAGTCAATATATGCAATATGACAGAGCTAGTTGTATTTAGTTATAGGTGTAAGTCAATATATGCAATATGACAGAGACAGGTGTTGTATTTAGCTATAGGTGTAAGTCAATATATGCAATATGACAGAGACAGTTGTTGTATTTAGCTATAGGTGTAAGTCAATATATACAATATGACAAAGACTGTTGTTGTATTTAGTTATACGAGTAAGTCAATATATGCAATATGACGGAGATATTTGTTGACTTTATCTATAGATATAAGTCAGTGTATGCAATATGACAGAGACAGTTGTTGAATTTAGTTATAGATATAAGTCAATATATGCAATATGACAGAGATAGTTGTTGTATTTAGCTATAGACGTAAGTCAATGTATGCAATATGACAGAGATATTTGTTGTATTTAGTTATAGGTGTAAGTCAATATATGCAATATGACAGAGACAGTTGTTGTATTTAATTATAGGTGTAAGTCAATATATGCAATATGACAGAGATAGTTTTTTGTATTTAGTTATAGTTGTAAGTCAATATATGCAATATGACAGAGATAGTTGTTATATTTAGTTATAGGTGTAAGTCAATATATGCAATATGACAGAGATGTTTGTTGTATTTAGTTATAGGTGTAAGTCAATATATGCAATATGACAGAGATAGTTGTTGTATTTAATTATAGGTGTAAGTCAATTCATGCAATATGACAGAGATAGTTGTTGTATTTAGTTATAGTTGTAAGTCAATATATGCAATATGACAGAGATAGTTGTTATGTTTAGTTATAGGTGTAAGTCAATATATGCAATATGACAGAGATACTTGTTGTATTTAGTTATAGGTGTAAGTCAATATATGCAATATGACAGAGATACTTGTTGTATTTAGTTATAGGTGTAAGTCAATATATGCAATATGACAGAGATACTTGTTGTATTTAGTTATAGGTGTAAGTCAATATATGCAATATGACAGAGATACTTGTTGTATTTAGTTATAGGTGTAAGTCAATATATGCAATATGACAGAGATACTTGTTGTATTTAGTTATAGGTGTTAGTCAATATATGCAATATAACAGAGATACTTGTTGTATTGAGTTATAGGTGTAAGTCAATATATGCAATATGACAGAGCTAGTTGTATTGAGTTATAGGTGTAAGTCAATATATGCAATATGACAGAGACAGTTGTTGTATTTAGTTATAGGTTTAAGTCAATATATCCAATATGGGAGAGCTGGTTGTATTTAGCTATAGGTGTAAGTCAATATATGCAATATGACAGAGACAGTTGTTGTATTTAGCTATAGGTGTAAGTCAATATATGCAATATGACAAAGACTGTTGTTGTATTTAGTTATACGAGTAAGTCAATATATGCAATATGACGGAGATATTTGTTGACTTTATCTATAGATATAAGTCAGTGTATGCAATATGACAGAGACAGTTGTTGAATTTAGTTATAGATATAAGTCAATATATGCAATATGACAGAGATAGTTGTTGTATTTAGCTATAGGTATAAGTCAATATATGCAATATGACAGAGACAGTTGTTGTATTTAGTTATAGATATAAGTCAATATATGCAATATGACAGAGACTGTTGTATTTAGTTATAGGTGTAAGTCAATATATGCAATATGACAGAGACAGTTGTTGTATTTAGTTGTAGATGTAAGTCAATATATGCAATATGACAGGGACAGTTGTGGTATTTAATTATAGGTATAAGTCAATATATACAATATGAGAGAGCCAGTTGTTGAAATTAGTTATAGGTATAAGTCAATATATGCAATATGACAGAGATAGTTGTTGTATTTAGTTACAGGTGTAAGTCAATATATGCAATATGACAGAGATATTTGTGGTATTTAGCTATAGACGTAAGTCAATGTATGCAATATCACAGAGATAGTTGTTGTATTTAGTTAATTGTAAGTCAATATATGCAATATGACAGAGACGGTTGTTGTATTTAGTTACAGGTGTAAGTCAATATATGCAATATGATAGAGACAGTTGTTGTATTTAGCTATAGACGTAAGTCGATATATGCAATATGACAGAGATATTTGTTGTATTTAGCTATAGACGTAAGTCGATATATGCAATATGACAGAGATAGTTGTTGTATTTAGTTAATTGTAAGTCAATATATGCAATATGACAGAGACGGTTGTTGTATTTAGTTACAGGTGTAAGTCAATATATGCAATATGATAGAGACAGTTGTTGTATTTAGCTATAGACGTAAGTCGATATATGCAATATGACAGAGATATTTGTTGTATTTAGTTATAGGTGTAAGTCAATATATGCAATATGACAGAGACAGTTGTTGTATTTAATTATAGGTGTAAGTCAATATATGCAATATGACAGAGATAGTCGTTGTATTTAGTTATAGTTGTAAGTCAATATATGCAATATGACAGAGATAGTTGTTATATTTAGTTATAGGTGTAAGTCAATATATGCAATATGACAGAGATATTTGTTGTATTTAGTTATAGGTGTAAGTCAATATATGCAATATGACAGAGACAGTTGTTGTGTTTAATTATAGGTGTAAGTCAATATATGCAATATGACAGAGATAGTTGTTGTATTTAGTTATAGTTGTAAGTCAATATATGCAATATGACAGAGATAGTTGTTGTATTTAGTTATAGTTGTAAGTCAATATATGCAATATGACAGAGATAGTTGTTATATTTAGTTATAGGTGTAAGTCAATATATGCAATATGACAGAGATACTTGTTGTGTTTAGTTATAGGTGTAAGTCAATATATGCAATATGACAGAGATACTTGTTGTATTTAGTTATAGGTGTAAGTCAATATATGCAATATGACAGAGATACTTGTTGTATTTAGTTATAGGTGTTAGTCAATATATGCAATATGACAGAGATAGTTGTTATGTTTAGTTATAGGTGTAAGTCAATATATGCAATATGACAGAGATACTTGTTGTATTTAGTTATAGGTGTAAGTCAATATATGCAATATGACAGAGATACTTGTTGTATTTAGTTATAGGTGTAAGTCAATATATGCAATATGACAGAGATACTTGTTGTATTTAGTTATAGGTGTTAGTCAATATATGCAATATAACAGAGATACTTGTTGTATTGAGTTATAGGTGTAAGTCAATATAGGCAATATGACAGAGCTAGTTGTATTGAGTTATAGGTGTAAGTCAATATATGCAATATGACAGAGACAGTTGTTGTATTTAGTTATAGGTTTAAGTCAATATATCCAATATGGGAGAGCTAGTTGTATTTAGCTATAGGTGTAAGTCAATATATGCAATATGACAGAGACAGTTGTTGTATTTAGCTATAGGTGTAAGTCAATATATGCAATATGACAAAGACTGTTGTTGTATTTAGTTTTACGAGTAAGTCAATATATGCAATATGACGGAGATATTTGTTGACTTTATCTATAGATATAAGTCAGTGTATGCAATATGACAGAGACAGTTGTTGAATTTAGTTATAGATATAAGTCAATATATGCAATATGACAGAGATAGTTGTTGTATTTAGCTATAGGTATAAGTCAATATATGCAATATGACAGAGACAGTTGTTGTATTTAGTTATAGATATAAGTCAATATATGCAATATGACAGAGACTGTTGTATTTAGTTATAGGTGTAAGTCAATATATGCAATATGACAGAGACAGTTGTTGTATTTAGTTGTAGATGTAAGTCAATATATGCAATATGACAGGGACAGTTGTGGTATTTAATTATAGGTATAAGTCAATATATACAATATGAGAGAGCCAGTTGTTGAAATTAGTTATAGGTATAAGTCAATATATGCAATATGACAGAGATAGTTGTTGTATTTAGTTACAGGTGTAAGTCAATATATGCAATATGACAGAGATATTTGTGGTATTTAGCTATAGACGTAAGTCAATGTATGCAATATCACAGAGATAGATGTTGTATTTAGTTAATTGTAAGTCAATATATGCAATATGACAGAGACGGTTGTTGTATTTAGTTACAGGTGTAAGTCAATATATGCAATATGACAGAGACAGTTGTTGTATTTAGCTATAGACGTAAGTCGATATATGCAATATGACAGAGATATTTGTTGTATTTAGTTATAGGTGTAAGTCAATATATGCAATATGACAGAGACAGTTGTTGTATTTAATTATAGGTGTAAGTCAATATATGCAATATGACAGAGATAGTTGTTGTATTTAGTTATAGTTGTAAGTCAATATATGCAATATGACAGAGATAGTTGTTATATTTAGTTATAGGTGTAAGTCAATATATGCAATATGACAGAGATATTTGTTGTATTTAGTTATAGGTGTAAGTCAATATATGCAATATGACAGAGACAGTTGTTGTATTTAATTATAGGTGTAAGTCAATTTATGCAATATGACAGAGATAGTTGTTGTATTTAGTTATAGTTGTAAGTCAATATATGCAATATGACAGAGATAGTTGTTATATTTAGTTATAGGTGTAAGTCAATATATGCAATATGACAGAGATAGTTGTATTTAGCTATAGGTGTAAGTCAATATATGCAATATGACAGAGATACTTGTTGTATTTAGTTATAGGTGTAAGAATATATATGCAATATGACAGAGATACTTGTTGTATTTAGTTATAGGTGTAAGTCAATATATGCAATATAACAGAGATACTTGTTGTATTGAGTTATAGGTGTAAGTCAATATATGCAATATGACAGAGCTAGTTGTATTTAGCTATGGGTGTAAGTCAATATATGCAATATGACAGAGATAGTTGTTGTATTTAGTTATACGAGTAAGTCAATATATGCAATATGATGGAGATATTTGTTGACTTTATCTATAGATATAAGTCAGTGTATGCAATATGACAGTGACAGTTGTTGAATTTAGTTATAGATATAAGTCAATATATGCAATATGACAGAGATAGTTGTTGTATTTAGCTATAGGTATAAGTCAATATATCCAATATGACAGGGACAGTTGTTGTATTTAGTTATAGATATAAGTCAATATATGCAATATGACAGAGACTGTTGTATTTAGTTATAGGTGTAAGTCAATATATGCAATATGACAGAGACAGTTGTTGTATTTAGCTATAGGTGTAAGTCAATATATGCAATATGACAGGGACAGTCGTGGTATTTAATTATAGGTATAAGTCAATATATACAATATGAGAGAGTCAGTTGTTGAAATTAGTTATAGGTATAAGTCAATATATGCAATATGACAGAGATAGTTGTTGTATTTAGTTATAGGTGTAAGTCAATATATGCAATATGACAGAGACAGTTGTTGTATTTAGTTATAGGTGTAAGTCAATATATGCAATATGACAGAGATAGTTGTTATATTTAGTTATAGGTGTAAGTCAATATATGCAATATGACAGAGGTAGTTGTATTTAGCTATGGGTGTAAGTCAATATATGCAATATGACAGAGATAGTTGTTGTATTTAGTTATACGAGTAAGTCAATATATGGAATATGACGGTGATATTTGTTGACTTTATCTATAGATATAAGTCAGTGTATGCAATATGACAGAGACAGTTGTTGAATTTAGTTATGGATATAAGTCAAT
Source organism: Haliotis rufescens (assembly GCF_023055435.1). Classification (NCBI taxonomy): domain Eukaryota; kingdom Metazoa; phylum Mollusca; class Gastropoda; order Lepetellida; family Haliotidae; genus Haliotis; species Haliotis rufescens. Next base: position 34,710,079 of record NW_025963824.1, on the reverse strand, counting down.
ATATACAATATTTGAGAGCCAGTTGTTGAAATTAGTTATAGGTATAAGTCAATATATGCAATATGACAGAGATAGTTGTTGTATTTAGTTATAGGTGTAAGTCAATATATACAATATGACAGAGACAGTTGTTGTATATAGTTATAGGTGTAAGTCAATATATGCAATATGACAGAGATAGTTGTTATATTTAGTTATAGGTGTAAGTCAATATATGCAATATGACAGAGCTAGTTGTATTTAGCTATGGGTGTAAGTCAATATATGCAATATGACAGAGATAGTTGTTGTATTTAGTTATACGAGTAAGTCAATATATGGAATATGACGGTGATATTTGTTGACTTTATCTATAGATATAAGTCAGTGTATGCAATATGACAGAGACAGTTGTTGAATTTAGTTATAGATATAAGTCAATATATGCAATATGACAGAGATAGTTGTTGTATTTAGCTATAGGTATAAGTCAATATATCCAATATGACAGGGACAGTTGTTGTATTTAGTTATAGATATAAGTCAATATATGCAATATGTCAGAGACTGTTGTATTTAGTTATAGGTGTAAGTCAATATATGCAATATGACAGAGACAGTTGTTGTATTTAGCTATAGGTGTAAGTCAATATATGCAATATGACAGGGACAGTCGTGGTATTTAATTATAGGTATAAGTCAATATATACAATATGAGAGAGCCAGTTGTTGAAATTAGTTATAGGTATAAGTCAATATATGCAATATGACAGAGATAGTTGTTGTATTTAGTTATAGGTGTAAGTAAATATATGCAATATGACAGAGACAGTTGTTGTATTTAGTTGTAGGTGTAAGTCAATATATGCAATATGACAGGGACAGTTGTTGTATTTAATTATAGGTATAAGTCAATATATACAATATGAGAGAGACAGTTGTTGAAATTAGTTATAGGTATAATACAATATGTGCAATATGACAGAGATAGTTGTTGTATTTAGTTATAGTTGTAAGTCAATATATGCAATATGACAGAGATAGTTGTTATATTTAGTTATAGGTGTAAGTCAATATATGCAATATGACAGAGATATTTGTTGTATTTAGTTATAGGTGTAAGTCAATATATGCAATATGACAGAGACAGTTGTTGTATTTAATTATAGGTATAAGTCAATTTATGCAATATGACAGAGATAGTTGTTGTATTTAGTTATAGTTGTAAGTCAATATATGCAATATGACAGAGATAGTTGTTATATTTAGTTATAGGTGTAAGTCAATATATGCAATATGACAGAGATAGTTGTATTTTGCTATAGGTGTAAGTCAATATATGCAATATGACAGAGATACTTCTTGTATTTAGTTATAGGTGTAAGAATATATATGCAATATGACAGAGATACTTGTTGTATTTAGTTATAGGTGTAAGTCAATATATGCAATATAACAGAGATACTTGTTGTATTGAGTTATAGGTGTAAGTCAATATATGCAATATGACAGAGCTGGTTGTATTTAGCTATGGGTGTAAGTCAATATATGCAATATGACAGAGATAGTTGTTGTATTTAGTTATAGGTGTAAGTCAATATATGCAATATGACAAAGACTTTTGTTGTATTTAGTTATACGAGTAAGTCAATATATGCAATATGACGGAGATATTTGTTGACTTTATCTATAGATATAAGTCAGTGTATGCAATATGACAGAGACAGTTGTTGAATTTAGTTATAGATATAAGTCAATATATGCAATATGACAGAGATAGTTGTTGTATTTAGCTATAGGTATAAGTCGATATATCCAATATGACAGAGACAGTTGTTGTATTTAGTTATAGATATAAGTCAATATATGCAATGTGACAGAGACTGTTGTATTTAGTTATAGGTGTAAGTCAATATATGCAATATGACAGAGACTTTTGTTGTATTTAGCTATAGGTGTAAGTCAATATATGCAATATGACAGGGACAGTCGTGGTATTTAATTATAGGTATAAGTCAATATATACAATATGAGAGAGCCAGTTGTTGAAATTAATTATAGGTATAAGTCAATATATGCAATATGACAGAGATAGTTGTTGTATTTAGTTATAGGTGTAAGTCAATATATGCAATATGACAGAGACAGTTGTTGTATTTAGTTGTAGGTGTAAGTCAATATATGCAATATGACAGGGACAGTTGTTGTATTTAATTATAGGTATAAGTCAATATATACAATATGAGAGAGACAGTTGTTGAAATTAGTTATAGGTATAAGTCAATATGTGCAATATGACAGAGATAGTTGTTGTATTTAGTTATAGGTGTAAGTCAATATATGCAATATGACAGAGACAGTTGTTGTCTTTAGTTATAGGTGTTAGTCAATATATGCAATATGACAGAGACTGTTGTTGTATTTAGTTATACGAGTAAGTCAATATATGCAATATGACGGAGATATTTGTTGACTTTATCTATAGATATAAGTCAGTGTATGCAATATGACAGAGACAGTTGTTGAATTTAGTTATAGATATAAGTCAATATATGCAGTATGAGAGAGATAGTTGTTGTATTTAGCTATAGGTATAAGTCAATATATCCAATATGACAGAGACAGTTGTTGTCTTTAGTTATAGGTATTAGTCAATATATGCAATATGACAGAGATAGTTGTTGTATTTAGTTATAGGTATAAATCAATATATGCAATATGACAGAGACAGTTGTTGTATTTAGCTATAGATATAAGTCAATATATGCAATATAACAGAGAAAGTTGTATTTAGCTATAGATATAAGTCAATATATGTTTGCCGCTTTCCAAAAGTTGACGTTTTTTGTGTGTGTCAAATTGATCACCAAAATAAACAGTTCAGACCACCCTGAAAGAAAACCCCAAACAAAAGAGAAGCCACTGACGTTATACACATGCCACTACTTGGAAAAAAGAACTGTATATATCCACCGGGACAGCTGGTGTAGCACCATTCCCACTGCAGGGTCCAGAATGACAACGTTATTTGCGTGTTTTATATGACATGGAAACTGGATATTTTATGTTCATCCAAAGCTACAAAATCAGATATATTTTTATTAATTAAAACTTGGAGTCGTAATATTTTTTTTTTATAAAAATCCCAAAACATCCTGCAACATTAAGGTTTTAACAGTCTGAATTTAAATTTTTGAATAAAATCCCCTGTCTTAAGTCCGCGCTCTTTTGGAAATGGGGCGGTGATGATACCCATTTTACAATCGTTCACTCGTAACGCCGAAGAACCGGGTTCGATTCCCATTTCTTGTATTTTGCTTGAATCCTGCTTATAACCAGCGTAAAATCACTCCCGAAATACGAAACTCCCGAGATACGAAACTACCAAGGTAACAACTACCAAGATAAGAAACTACCGAGATACGAAACCCCTGAATTACGGAACTACAAAGATCAAAACTACCAAGATACGAAACTACCGAGATACGAAACTTCTGCGTCACGCAGTTTCGAGGATACGAAAGACTTGAAGCCATGTGACTCTATTCCTCGATATTTCGTGGATACACATTCGGTGTTCGTGTAAAAACTACTTATCAGGAATGGATTGTATCAAGAAATTTATAAAATTAGAACAATCTCGAATGTAGACATTTCCCCAAAATATCACGGAAATATATAGGTCAATGGCAGAGATAAATCAGTCTCGATTATCGGAAAGAGATTCCAGTAATATAGTGGTTAAAATGAATGAATGGATCACTGCAATCACAAACAACACCAGAATAAGCATGTCTTGCCCTACCAGAGTTCAGTCAACATCAACATAAAGAACGCGTGTTGTTTCGATGTGTTCAGGTGTATGATGGTTTTGTTTGTTTGTTTGTTTGTTTGTTTGTTTGGTTGTTGTTAAACGCCGCACTCAGCAATATTCCATCTATATGATGGCGGTCTGTAAATAATCGAGTCTGGACCTGATAATCCAGTGACTGACATCATGAGCATCAATCAACGCAATCGGGATACAATGACATGCATCAACCCAGTCGGCGAGTCTGACCACCCGATCCCGTTAGTCGCCTCTTACGACAAGCATAGCCGCCATATACGGCAAGCATGGGTTGCTTAAGACCTATTCTACCCCTGATCTTCACGGGTCTAAGGTGACTGTAATGGTGACCCTTGTCACTTGGTTATACCCACATCTGATCTTCTTTTACCAGGAGAGTTATAATGTTATTGCCGGATGTCTGAATATCCATACATTCTCCATGGACTGGCATTGGGTATTGCGTTTTCGGTAACACTTGCACAACCCCTTCTAGGCCACACGTATATACTGAGCTTCCTGTGGATTCGAAAACAGGCAAATATTTTTAAGTATCTACACAATGTACAACACTTCAAAAACCAAGTTGTTGTTTACCGCCGCACTCAGAAATATTCCAGCAATATGACGGAGTCTGTAAACAATAAGGTCTGGGTCAGACAATCCAGTGATTGACATTATGAGCATCGATCAACGCAGTAGGGATACGATGACATGCATCAACCAAGTTAGCGAGCCTGACCACCCGATCCCGTTAGTCGCCTTTTACGACAAGCACAGTCGCCTTTTACGACAAGCATGGGTATCTGAAGACCTATTCTACCCCGGATTATACATGTATTTGTAGTTTGTTGCCAAAGAAACACACTTTTTTTTAGAAATACCAAAATGTCAAAATGCACCAGGTCAGTATGCGTTGTATGTAAAGTTTCATAATATGTCAGTTGATTTCCGAATTATGCACAGGAAACGAAATGTGACGGACTGATCGACAGCCACCATATTTATATTCCTTTTCACTTCGGGACTGGTGATAAGCTAAGAAATACACTCATTGCAATATTGTCTGAACACAATCAAATGAAATTAGACACAGTGACCGACAAAAGCATCGTCGTCATTGTCAGCATTTACTCAGTTCAGTCATTGCTCATGTGTAACCACAAGGGGGCGTCATGGTCAGTACCTGGTCACACCACCTCTTATAGCCGTCACTGCTCGACACCTCCTTGGCACAGATCGCACAAGTCGTCGGATTGTTTCGTGGGGAATTCTTCGCTATTCCTCCCGTAAGGCGTTGGCGAGTTGTTCCAGTGTGTGGGGACGCTGGTGACGTTGACGGACGCGTCGATCAAGTTCGTCCCACAAATGTTAAATCGGGTTGAGGTCAGGCGTTTTGGACGGCCATGGAAGGACATTGATGTTCTCATTAGCAAGGACATTAACTGTTGCACGTGTTGTGTTGGGCCGAGCGTTGTCATGTTGGAACAGCTCCCTCTGGCGGTCCAACGTTTGGAGGAGGTGAGGACGTAGAATTTGGTCTATGTATCGGTTTGCTGTAAGCTTGCCCTAGACAACCACTAACTGTGATCTACCCGTGTAGGATATGGCTCCCCACACCATGACACTCCCTCCACCAAATCGGTCCACCTATCGAACGGAGTTCGGCGCAAAACGTTCATGTCGACGTCGGTATACACGTTGTCTTCCATCCCGTCGTTGAAGAAGAAAACGTGACTCATCGCTGAACCAAACACGTCACCAGTTCCTGAGATCCCATGCCTGTACTCTTTTGCACCACTGGACGCGTCGTTGACGGTGAAGACGTCGCAATACAGGTCAAACTTTTGGTCGTCTCGCTCGAATTCCGACTTCCCTTAGACGATTTTTTTATGCTTTGGTCGGAAGTTCTTCGAATACCAGGCACTTGTCCTGCAGTTTCTGTTGCTGTAGCAAATCGATTCCGAAGGTGATGCAACCGGATGTACCGATCCTGAGCAGGGATTGTCACTCTTGGTCTTCCACTTCTGGGGTGACCTTGAGTCGAATTAGTGCGGGTATGTCGATCTTATAGTCGAGATATGGTGCTTTGGTGAACGTGGAAGTGTCATGCAACGGCAGACTGGGACACCCCTGCTTCCAAACGTCGAATGGCGATATTTCGGTCAGCTGCAGTTAATCTTGGCAGAAGAATTCAGAAAATTCGTAATGAACTGATGAATTTTCTACGGTCTTTTATAGTCAGTGTCTCTACTCTTGTTTCCAACATTTTGCACGTGCATTGTGCTGAAGACTTTTTCTGAAAGCAATTTCCGTGCATCCTTTGCATTTTTGTTGATAAACGTTTACAAAACAATATTTTGAGATGTGTTAGCGCACAATGCACAACAAACATGACATGATTAACGGGAATCAAACATAAGAATTGTCTTTATGACGATTGCTGGAAAAAAAAATCTAATTGGAATTCTCAAAACACCTATTCGTTTCTCTTTTTGAAGAGTGTATATGAATACAGTATCTGCAGGGAGCGAGCATATAATAATAAAATACCAGTGGCAGGGGGAGGCTCTTTGGAGACATATATTTTCGGCTGTTATCTTCTTCACAACACCTTTTTTGTCAGGACACCCAAGATAACCAACGAACAAATTTTTCTCATTTTTTGAAACCTGGGGCAAAATTATATATTTCTATTATTTTCTGGAACAAACTATTTTCTTTTAATATTTCAAAGTGTCTGTCTCCCCACAACAAGGATGAAGCCTCAGGGGAAGGAGTCTGCCATTGTCATATTTTCTCATCACGTTAGATAGTGAAATTGTAAGTCTTACCTTGATCTCTGAATGCAAAACTGTTAATAATAATATCTGTTGGATGATATACGCTTCCTTCTTTCCCAGAGAAAAAGGTCTCTGTAATTAATATTTGGTCATTCTGTACACTGCTCCAGAAGACAGACCTAGAACAGACCATTGTGACATCACAGTGTGTTTGGGGTTTTACGCCAAACTCAGCAATATTCCCGCTATACGACGGCGGTCAGGTGGAATACTACGGAAAGGAATCTTTTTTTGGAATTTTGATTATTTTAGCCACGGAATACAGCAGGGATTGGTCGCTTGTATTGGCGATATTGTATCCAAATTGCGGTAATCGATGCTGTTGATGTCAGTCACTGGACTGTTCTATTACGAACAGCGAGCCGTCGCATTCTGGAATTTGCTGAATGCAGCAATAAACAAGAAACAGAAGAGAAGAAACATTTGGCATCCGTGTCATTGTACTTACATTTGGCATCCATGAACACTTACATTCGGCATCCATGTAAACTTACATTGGGCATCCATGTACACTTACATTCGGCATCCATGTACACTTACATTGGGCATCCATATACACATACATTGGACACCCATGTACACATACATTGGGTATCCATGTACACTTACATTGGGCATCCAAATATACATACATTGGGCATCCATGTACACTTACATTGGGCATCCATGTACACTTACATTGGGCATCCATGTACACTTACATTGGACACCCATGTACACATACATTGGGCATCCATGTACACTTACATTGGACACCCATGTACACTTACATTGGGCATCCATGTACACTTACATTGGGCATCCATGTACACTTACATTGGACATCCATGTACACTTACATTGGGCATCCATGTACACTTACATTGGGCATCCATATACACATACATTGGGCATCCATATACACATACATTGGGCATCCATGTACACTTACATTGGACATCCATGTACACTTACATTGGGCATCCATGTACACATACATTGGGCATCCATGTACACTTACATTGGGCATCCATGTACACTTACATTGGGCAGCATGTACACTTACATTGGGCATCCATGTACACTTACATTGGACATCCATGTACACTTACATTGGGCATCCATGTACACATACATTGGGCATCCATGTACACTTACATTGGGCATCCATGTACACATACATTGGGCATCCATGTACACTTACATTGGGCATCCATGAACACTTACATTGGGCATCCATGAACACTTACATTGGGCATCCATGTACACTTACATTGGGCATCCATTAAAACTTACATTGGGCATCCATGTACACTTACATTGGGCATCCATGTACACTTACATTGGGCAGCATGAACACATACATTGGGCATCCATGTACACTTACATTGGGCATCCATGTACACTTACATTGGGCATCCATGTACACTTACATTGGGCAGCATGTACACTTACATTGGGCAGCATGAACACATACATTGGACAGCATGTACACTTACATTGGGCATCCATGTACACTTACATGGGGCATCCATGTACACTTAGATTGGGCATCCATGTACACTTACATTGGACAGCATGTACACTTACATTGGGCATCCATGTACACTTACATTGGGCATCCATGTACACTTACATTGGGCATCCATGTACACTTACACTGGGCATCCATGTACACTTACATTGGGCATCCATGTACACTTACATTGGACATCCATGTACATATGCGTTGGGCATCCATGTACACTTACATTGGGCATCCATGTACACTTACATTGGGCAGCATGTACACATACATTGGGCATCCATGTACACATACATTGGGCAGCATGTACACTTACGTACTTTTTGTATTCGGAGATGTACATCATCTCTGGCCGTGCCTGTTGTATAGTCACGGTAGTTCGCTTGTCACCCTCCAGTAGTTCTAAGTGCTTGTTTCTGAGGATCGCTGTGACACCACCAGCGGACACCAAATCAACAACATCTGCAACTGATATGCCTTTGATTTGTTATATGTTTTTAAAGCTTTTTCAGGGGCGGTCGTGTAGCCAAGTGGTTAAAGCGTTCGCTCGTCACGCATCCGGCCCGGGTTCGATTCCCGACATGGGTACAATGTGTGAAGCCCATTTCTGGTGTCCCCCGCCGTGATATTGCTGGAATATTGCTAAAAGCGGCGTAAAACCATATTCACTCACTCACTCTCTAAAGCTTTTACAATTAATTGACGTCTTTAACATTGGTTGGTTGGTTGTTGTTTAACGCAGCTATCATCAATATTCCAGCCATATGACCGCGGTCTGTAAATAATCGAGTCCAGACAATGTAGTGATTGACATCATGAGCATTGATCCACACAACTGGAATACGATGACATGCATCAACTAAATCAACGAGCCTGATCCCGTTAGTCGCCTCTTGCAAGCATAGTCGCCTTTCACGGTAAGCATTGGTTGCTAAAGATTGATTTGTAATAAACAGAGCCGATAACATAAAGAGGCGGTCATCTGTATCCATAAGCTTCCCTCATATAATATTTTCAGCTATAAATGGACCCCGCATAATTCCAGGACATGAACACATTTTTGTACTATCGGAATACAAATAATGTCGCTTAAAAGTCGTTTTTCGTTGTGCCCCAAACACAGTTGACAAACGATGCAAGCAGTTCTTCGATTGTAACAAAACATGCTCTCACATAATGGTAAAATAGATATTACTTACAATTGTATTGATGTGGCTTTTTGATAATTTTCCCGTCCTCGACTGAAATGGATATTCTCTGGCTGGGTGTACACACAATCAAGGGTTTCTCAGCATCGCCATCATAGTAAGCTTTGATAGCATGCTTCGCATTGAAGCGAGTTTGGAATACTACTTCTTGGGTTTTGGTAGACACGTAATACAAATAGCCGCCAGTTGTCACTAGAACCAGGTCGGTATCCTCTGTGGGTGGGATAATCTTGTCAATTATTGGCTCTGAAATAAAGGGAACAATTTGCTTGCAATCATATTAAAGCACAATGTTTTGGTGTTGAATGGGCATGCCACAATAACTGCCAAATCAAGTTTCCAAATCTACACCAGAAACAAAAGTTGTTTACTAAGAGGTTGAATGTGGGAAATAAAAAAAACACATTTTCTTTGAAGATATCTATCGTGTTTCCTGCATGAAATGGATTGCCACACATCCTTTGAATATTGTAGTCACTGCAACTTTGCATTTTGTAACCTATAATTGAAGGTATAATTATTTAAATATGCCTACCGACAATGAATGACAAAGGGTACTATTATATGAATTTTAGCTTCCGCGGCCGTCAAACCATATGTTTGAATCAGAGGGGGGTTGTTGTGATTTGGTAGCCTCTGATTAACCAATCAGAATCGAGTATTGGCCAAATTCATCGTAACATAAAGTTTAACTTATGTTTTAATCAACGAAGGCAAATATATCGGGGTTCATGAGAAAATCATATATACCCAAGGGTTTATATCACATCACGAGACAACAGTGTATTGTTTCCGCATTGTTGATGTCATTCGAATCTTATTGTCACGTCAGGTCGGAATGACGTCACACTAGAAACGACGTCATAGCTGAAGATTGTTGACGTCATTCGACTAATTGTGGTTCCGCTGCTGTTGCTACCTGCTGTCCTTGTAGGTAAACACGAACATTCGTCTCCCAGAATAAGTCTCGTTTATTTCCTAAGTATTCGTGTTAATACAATAAAATGTTGACGCCAATAATAAGTGAACGAGTTTGTGAGTGAGTATGGTTTTACGCCGCTTTTAGCAATATTCCAGCAATATCAGGGCGGGGGACACCAGAAATGGGCTTCACACATTGTACCCATGTCGGGAATCGAACCCGGGTCTTCGGCGTGACGAGCGAACGCTTTAACCACTAGGCTACTATTACTAGCTTCGATCACTTAGAAACGTGGCCAATAGTCGGATCGAGTGGCCGTTGTATTTTCGTCAGTCTCTATATGTCATCTTTTTACCAGGGTGTTGGAAAGCCATGTCAAAAGAGAAACGAGTCAGCACCCCTTTTCCCCACCCAACACGGAGTGTCAACAAGGGCAGCCTTATGCTGCAGCGGATCTCCAAGCTGCAAAGACCGAGGATAAAGGGATGGTTTACTCCAGAACATTTGACGCGAACAGCAATAACTATCTACCAAATTAAGGGCCAGGCTTGTTCGGACCATGTCAATTAATTGGTGACGTACAGAATTTGGAGGTCAGCATCACCAGATTGGCCCATGAGCCACCGCCTTCTGGGCATAGGTCTCTAAGCAAGTTTTATAGATTGATACATATATATAAGACACTTTGAATAAATAAATTTTTAGAAACTAAAATATTGTGCGAAATAGTGGTCGCCGTGATCAACCACCAGACTCCCTTCCTCTACCGACATAGGGTCGCAGCCCTCGGCATACAGACTGCCCGACTCGGTCGCCTTTTACGACCACCATTGGAGTATTGGTTGTGTAACGCCGCACTCAGTAACATTCCAGCTATATGACGGCGGTCGAGTCTGGACCAGACAATCCAGTGATTGACATCATGAGCATCGATCCACGCAATTGGGATACAATGACATGCATTAGCGAGTCAGCGAGCCCACTGAAACACCATCCGGGAGTTTAATATGGACCCCCACTAAAATGGTTGATGCATGTCATTGAATCTGAATTGAGTGAATCGATGCTGATGCAATCACTCACTCGTTCATACTACCCTGTTTGTCGACATACAGACAGGTGGGGTGAGTGAGTATGTATTTACGCCACTCTTAGCAATATTGCAGCAACATCACGGCGGGGGACACCAGAAAAGGGCTGCACACAATGTTCCCATGTCGGGAATCGACCCCGAACCCGAACACTTAAACCACTAGGCTACCCGACCGCCCCACAGACAAGAGGAATACATATAGATACAAAATAGCGGGATTAAGCAAACATATAATACAATAATCTCCTTAATCCCCACCACCAAAGCCTGTATTATATTTCCGAATACCAACCTGATTCACTGTCCTCGGCCTTCCTCTGTGTTCTGACATCCTAACAAATAGAAACAAGAACTGCATTGTCCTGTAAGTAAAGCTCCACATGAGAGTCAGTGAAAACGTTCTGATGAGTGAGTGAGTGAGCTGTGTTTAATGCCCCCTTAACAGTACTCCAGTTATATCACGGCGTGTCAGCTTAATGTGGAAGGAAAGCCCGAAGTGATGCAGGTCTTAGACGTGTAAAACGTCGGTGAAACCCACGAGCACGTGTATGGTGCAAACAAACCTAGAAAAATAATCGGGGCGACCCGGGATTCCAACCCACAATCATAGGTTTCTGGCGTGCCCAAGGGACAATTATGTTTCTAGGTTTGTCAGCACCATACCCGTGCTCGTGGGTTTCACCGAAGTGGTAAACGTCTGAGACCTACATCACTTCCGACTTTCTCCCACATTAAGCTGACTCGCCGTGATATGACTGCAATACTGTTGAAAGCGGCGTTAAACCCAACTCACTCACTCACTCACTCACTCACTAAAAAACAGTGATCAGTCAATTCTTGCTTAGATTACCTCAGTCTCATTAAAATCAGATACACGTTCTCGCTTTCACTGAGTATATCCCATTACAAGTAACGTAAGAACGACCTTTCGCGAACTTTGACCGACCAATAAAAGGACAAACAGGAAGTCGACATTCGCCACTAAGAAAGCAGCTTTCTTAAGAATTGCGGAACTAATTTCAAACTGGCGACTTCCATTCCAGAGTATGCTTTTAAAAGTGATTCAGTCATAGAGCCCGTAACAGTAGTTTTGTGTTTAGCTTTTCTAGGTTGCGTGATCAGAAAACACATTCTGCTAACAATGTGTCACAACAATATGAATATTTCCTTTTCCTTTTTTATTACGTGTTTGTATCGTTATCTCTAGTGTAGTTGTCCGATTTTCGATCACGAACGTTGATACCACTTAATTTCGTTCATCAGACATACCCGTTAATCCGACATAATCATATGCAACCAACCGTGTCGGATTAACGGGACTTGAAGTAGTTGGAGTTCTTATTATAAAGGAAAGGGTTTTGTCACTTTTATGTTTCCCCCGACGTCATCACTAATAGCGGCGTTAACCCCAACTCACTCACTCACTCACGTATCCAGAGGTGGTATTTTTTACGATTCTTTTCATGTGGAATCACAGAGTCACAACAGTAGTTATGTCACTTCTCCGAGACTTTTTCACGAGAGAATGTGTACCACAAGATGTAGAGTGAGTGAGTGAGTGAGTTTGGTTTTACGCCGCTTTTAGCAATATTCCAGCAATATCACGGCGGGGGACACCAGAAATGGGCTTCACACATTGTACCCATGTCGGGAATCAAACCCGGGTCTTCGGCGTGACGAGCGAACGCTTTAACCACTAGGCTACCCGACCGCCCCTCAAGATATCATTTAGCTTAGACTATTCATTTCGACCAGTGAAGATCCGGGGTGGAATAGGTCTTCAAAAACCCATGCTTGCTGTAGCAAGGCGACTATGCGTGTTGTAAGAGGCGACTAACGGGATCGGGTGGTCAGGCTCGCTGATTTGGTTGATGCATGTCATCGTATCCTATTTGCGTGGATCGATGCTCATGATGTCAATCACTGGATTGTCTGGTCGAGACTCGATTATTTACAGATCGCCGTCATGTAGCTGGAATATTGCGGCGTTAAACAAACAAACAAACAAACCTGCTTCTTGTCTCACCTATCCTCAAATTTCAAATAGCTGCTATCAATGTGGAACTCCAACATTTCATGGCATTCAAAACCCACCTTTATTTCATTAGCTGCCCAGTAGACAGGCGAGTCTGTGTTTGAGTCCGGTGTGGTGGACGTCACAACATGGCAACTCTTGGCAGCAACAACGTAAGCATGTCCCCGTGCTCCACGTGAAGTCACCTTGACAGCACAGGACAGACGGGATGGAGTATGGTAAATTATCGCCCCTTTTGCAGAACTCTTCATGCCCGCCGTGGTCCTGTGGTAGAGGACTGTTTGTATCTCGTCTCGGACAGGAAGACTTGCAGTGGCAGTCGATAACAGCATGATGACCAGCTTCCAGGGAGTACTCCTCGACATCATCATCTTGCTTCCTGGAGATTCAAAGAAAGTGTGGTTAGCAAGTTGTCGATGTCATGTTGGTCATTATGTTGACTGATACATCAAATGGAGTGACTAATGTGTTATTCTCTACATTTGTACATCATCCTCATCATCTTGCTTCCTGGAGATTCAAAGAAATTGTGGTTAGCAAGTTGTCGATGTCATGTTGGTCATTATGTTGACTGATACATCAAATGGTGTGACTAATGTGTTATTCTCTACATTTGTACTAGTATCGTTCTTCAACAACACAGATGAGTCCTAACTGGGCCGCCATCATAATAATATGCCCAGAATATTGCTGAGTGCGGCGCTAAATAAACATATACTTCACAATATCAATCACTGGATCGTCCGTTCCAATCTATGCGGGGTTAAACAACAAACAGACGAACAAACAAAAATAAAAAAACATATATTGAACTCTACCCGTGAGATATTTCCAGTAATGTACAATGTGGTCTCGTCACTCGTCGCACCAACAACTATGTTTACCATATGGACCGTGCATACAGGTAGGGTTGCTACAGGAATACTTGAGCTTTGATCATGTTTCAGTTAGTTAGTTCTGCATTAATAAATTACGTATGCAACCCTAATGAATGAAATCCAATAGTAGCTCGTGTTAACTTAGACTTAAGAAAGTCCATTGTTTACTTAGCAGGATAAAGCGTACACGATTATATTGTTTTGATGGTAACAATAACTAGGCAGGATACTTGTGCAATAATATATGTACTTCTCTCTCGCTGGGAATAACATAGCAGGCGGATTGAGGTGTGTGTGTGTGAGGTGTGTGTGTGTGTGTGTGTGTGTGAGGTGTGTGTGTGTGTGTGTGTGTGTGTGTGTGTATGCGTGCGTGCGTGCGTGCGTGCGTACGTGTGTGTGTGTGTGTGTATGTGTGTGTGAGGTGTGTGTGTGTGTGTGTGCGTGCGTGCGTGCGTGCGTGCGTGCGTACGTGTGTGTGTGAGGTGTGTGTGTGTGTGTGTGTGAGGTGTGTGTGTGTGTGTGAGGTGTGTGTGTGTGTGTGTGTGAGGTGTGTGTGTGTGTGATGTGTGTGTGTGTGTGAGAGAGGTGTGTGTGTGTGTGTGTGATGTGTGTGTGTGTGTGAGAGAGGTGTGTGTGTGTGTGTGTGTGATGTGTGTGTGTGTGTTTGTGTGTTTGTGTGTGTGTGTGTGTGTGCGTGCGTGCGTGCGTGCGTGCGTGCGTGCGTGCGTGCGTGTGTGTGTGTGGGGGGGGGGGGGGGGGGGGGGGGGGGGAGGTGGATATTGACTATTTATAAATGTAAATCTCGCAAAGACGTTGGTGGTCAGTATCGAATATACAAATACAGTGGTGATAGTAAAAGTCAGTCAGCGGCGACAGTGGTCAAGCTTCCGAGATTGTAGACACCACACTAGCATCTAAATATAATAACTTCCTGACTACTGATCACTGTCCAAACACTATGCATTAAGGGTCCACCTAATTGCAACAGAAGCGATGTAACACTGTTACAATCATTGTTCAACAATACAGTATACTGACATATAACAGCTGAAACAAGTCGCCCAAACACTGCAAACTTGTTACAAAACAAGTGCTCAATGTTCAAAACACGACTATGATAGCCGTATCAAGTACATCACCATCGAATAATTATTTTTATTAATAATTAATATGGTGTCAATTGTACGAGGTAGATTTATTTGCTGGTTGTGTTTAGTTATTTCTGAAAACGAAAGAACATATTACTTCTAATTGCGAAACGAGAGCCAAATAATTTTAACGATTTACCCGCAAAAATCCGGGTTAGAATAGGTTTCCAGCAACCCATGCTTCTCGTAAGAGGCGACTCACGGGATCGGGTGGACAGTCTCGCTGACTTGGTTGATGCAGGTAATCGCATCACAATTGTGTGGATCCTACTTTGTATGATCTGCATGGTAGATTTGGAGAACCCAGTAGCTTAAAGATAATGTCACTTTCCAACTATGTATGATCTACATGGTAGGCCTGAGAATCCAGTAGGGGGTAGACATTGTCCTGTCCAACTGTGTATGATCTACATGGTAGATTGAACAACCCAGTAGGTGGTAGATATTGTCACTGTCCAACTGTCTATGATCTACATGGTAGGTGAGAGAACCCAGTAGATGGTAGATATTGTCACTGTCCAACTGTTTGTGATCTACATCGGAGGCCGGAGAACCCAGTAGTTGGTAGACATTGTCACTGTCCCACTGTGTATGTTCTATATCGTAGGCCGGAGAACCCAGTAGGTGGTAGATATTGTCACCTTCCAAATGTGTATGATCTACATCGTAGATAGGAGAATGCAGTAGGTGGTAGATATTGTCACTGTCCAACTGTGTATGATCTACATGGTAAGTGGAAGAACGCAGTAGGTGGTAGATATTGTCACCTTCCAACTGTGTATGATCTACATGGTAGATAGGAGAATGCAGTAGGTGGGAGATATTGTCACCTTCGAACTGTGTATGATCTACATGGTAGATAGGAGAATGCAGTAGTTGGTAGATATTGTCACTGTCCAACTGTCTACGATCTACATGGTAGGTGGGAGAACACAGTAGGTGGTAGATATTGTCACTGTCCAACTGTGTATGATCTACATGGTAGGTGGAAGAACCCAGTAGTTGGTAGATATTGTCACTGTCCAACTGTGTATGATCTACATGGTAGCTGGGAGAACCCAGTAGGTGGTAGATATTGTCACTGACCAACTGTGTATGATCTACATGGTAGGTGGAAGAACCCAGTAGTTGGTAGATATTGTCACTGTCCAACTGTGTATGATCTACATGGTAAGTGGAAGAACGCAGTAGGTGGTAGATATTGTCACCTTCCAACTGTGTATGATCTACATGGTAGATAGGAGAATGCAGTAGGTGGTAGATATTGTCACCTTCCAACTGTGTATGATCTACATGGTAGATAGGAGAATGCAGTAGTTGGTAGATATTGTCACTGTCCAACTGTCTACGATCTACATGGTAGGTGGGAGAACACAGTAGTTGGTAGATATTGTCACTGTCCAACTGTCTACGATCTACATGGTAGGTGGGAGAACACAGTAGGTGGTAGATATTGTCACTGTCCAACTGTGTATGATCTACATGGTAGGTGGAAGAACCCAGTAGTTGGTAGATATTGTCACTGTCCAACTGTGTATGATCTACATGGTAGCTGGGAGAACCCAGTAGGTGGTAGATATTGTCACTGACCAACTGTGTATGATCTACATGGTAGGTGGAAGAACCCAGTAGTTGGTAGATATTGTCACTGTCCAACTGTGAATGATCTACATGGTAGCTGGGAGAACCCAGTAGGTGGTAGATATTGTCACTGACCCAACTGTGTATGATCTACATCGTAGGACGGAGAACCCAGTAGATGGTAGATATTGTCACTGTCCAACTGTCTACGATCTACATGGTAGGTGGGAGAACACAGTAGTTGGTAGATATTGTCACTGTCCAACTGTCTACGATCTACATGGTAGGTGGGAGAACACAGTAGGTGGTAGATATTGTCACTGTCCAACTGTGTATGATCTACATGGTAGGTGGAAGAACCCAGTAGTTGGTAGATATTGTCACTGTCCAACTGTGTATGATCTACATGGTAGCTGGGAGAACCCAGTAGGTGGTAGATATTGTCACTGACCAACTGTGTATGATCTACATGGTAGGTGGAAGAACCCAGTAGTTGGTAGATATTGTCACTGTCCAACTGTGTATGATCTACATCGTAGGTGGAAGAACCCAGTAGTTGGTAGATATTGTCACTGTCCAATTGAGTATGATCTACATGGTAGGCCGGAGAACCCAGAAGGTGGTAGATATTGTCACCTTCCAACTGTGTATGATTCTACTTGGTAGGTGGGAGAACGCAGTAGGTGGTAGATATTGTCACTGTCCAACTATGTATGATTCTACTTGGTAGGTGGGAGAACGCAGTAGGTGGTAGATATTGTCACTGTCCAACTGTGTATGATTCTACTTGGTAGGTGGGAGAACGCAGTAGGTGGTAGATATTGTCACTGTCCAACCTTTTATTTTTGGTAGTAGATGTAGCGAGCAATACAGTCTGTACATGTGTACTATTGGTAGTAGATGTAGCGAGCAATACAGTCTGTACATGTGTACTATTGGTAGTAGATGTAGCGAGCAATACAGTCTGTACATGTGTACTATTGGTAGTAGATGTAGCGAGCAATACAGTCTGTACATGTGTACTATTGGTAGTGGATGTAGCGAGCAATACAGTCTGTACATGTGTACTACTGGTAGTGGATGTAGCGAGCAATACAGTCTGTACATGTGTACTACTGTTATTAGATGTAGCGAGCAATACAGTCTGTACATGTGTACTATTGGTAGTAGATGTAGCGAGCAATACAGTCTGTACATGTGTACTATTGGTAGTAGATGTAGCGAGCAATACAGTCTGTACATGTGTACTATTGGTAGTAGATGTAGCGAGCAATACAGTCTGTACATGTGTACTATTGGTAGTAGATGTAGCGAGCAATACAGTCTGTACATGTGTACTATTGGTAGTAGATGTAGCGAGCAATACAGTCTGTACATGTGTACTATTGGTAGTAGATGTAGCGAGCAATACAGTCTGTACATGTGTACTATTGGTAGTAGATGTAGCGAGCAATACAGTCTGTACATGTGTACTATTGGTAGTAGATGTAGCGAGCAATACAGTCTGTACATGTGTACTATTGGTAGTAGATGTAGCGAGCAATACATTCTGTACATGTGTACTATTGGCAGTAGATGTAGCGAGCAATACAGTCTGTACATGTGTACTATTGGTAGTAGATGTAGCGAGCAATACAGTCTGTACATGTGTACTACTGGTAGTGGATGTAGCGAGCAATACAGTCTGTACATGTGTACTATTGGCAGTAGATGTAGCGAGCAATACATTCTGTACATGTGTACCACTGATTATGGATGAAGCTAGCGACATGCTAGCTATATTGTGGTAAGAAGTTTATGAAGCTTACTCATTGACCTTTACATGACAGTATGGAATGTTTTTAAAAACTCGCAGATCGTCTCGGATATACGCATGGCACTTGCTGGCATCCATTGTTATGCGTTTGTTCTACATTCTGTCCGCTCATCCCCTGCTCTGTGAAATACCTGCCATGTTGAAAAACGGCCTCGCTACACGTAATAGACAAATGAGTTATAACGTCACGATATCCGTAGATTACAAAGAAGTTCATTTGGCAATGTGAGTCTGTTTTCACTCACTTTCCAACAGACACAGTTATGTGTTATTTTTGTCTGGCAACAACTGCGCAAAAAAAGTAAAGAAATGTGTGAATGTTCTACCGATCAGAAAAAAACCACAGTCAACCTTTTCAGACGAAGATGTATGTTGCAAGACTAACCTGCTTGTCAACAGGCTTCAGGTCCACACAGACTGTAACAGCGAACAGCGGCCATGTACAGTCTCAGCAATATTGTTCTCGACATTCTGTATACATGGAAGGAAGCAGCTTGTTACCGCACATATCTGCCTCAACAATAGCGACTATCCAGACTATCTCAAAGATCTTATATCTCTGTACACTCCAGAGCGTGCTCTCCGATCCTCTGGTGGAACTCTACTGTATCAGCCTCTGTCTACTTCTGCTATGTCTGACCGTGCCTTCTCCTTTTGCAGTCCACAGTTATGGAACGCTTTGCCTTTGAATCTGAGAAACTCTGCTTCTAAGGAAACATTTAAGTCTCTCCTCAAAACCCACTTCTTCACTTCAGCTTTTCAATAGATCTCCTGATTGTTGGCATATGTACATAGACATTACTTTTTAACTTTGTCACAGCGCCAGTGAGCAACTGTCGATGGATATTAGGCGCTTTACAAATCAATTATTATTATTATTATATCGTCGGCATTCGTCAGACAAAAAAAACCCAAACTTGGAGATGACGATGTTGTTAATGGGGATGGTGATCATCATCATTGTATTTATAGAAAACATGTTAGACCTGACTTTAATCCCACCGACATATAATTTGATCTAAAGTTGAATGGACGATGCTGTCAGCCTGCGTGTTTAGTAATAGGAGTTACGTCCCTTAGTTCGTCGCAAGCTTTCCTGTGACAATGTCTTTAAAACAGGGTGAAAATGTGTTGCATCCAATTTGATATAATTGTATATGATAAAAAGGTTATTATTAGGCAGTTTTCATGATTATCATACCCCATATCAGCCCTCCACCCATGTGACTGGCACGGGGTTTGATATGAAGGGTGACATACCTTTAACACTTACATGCCGAGGGGTCTTTGTACTGCCAAACTGTTTAACAAGTTACGGAAACTGTGGAAACTTGTCCATTGAAGTGAAATCAACTCGGCATACACGTCAACTGTAAAACTGTACAAGGAATAGGGCTGGGACGAGGACACATTTACGACGCTATTGCCGCCCCTACCCTGGTACCCACTGTCGGTCTCAGGAGATGTCTCAAAATGTCCGATTGGGAACATTTTTAGAATAGCCCTGGCAAAACGTATTTAGATGCATGTATTAAACAATCTGGTTATTCATACACTGAAGTTGAATTAAGTTATAACTTTATACAACCATATGAAGGAATCATATATATCACAAGGAAAGGGTGCATAGTTGGAAAGAAATGCGAACATTGGTGACCTGTTGTGTAACCATAGAGTTCTAGATATTTTGTGTCATGAAACAATATATCACGTGACTAACCACGGGTCCGGGTAGTCCTGTGAGTACCCGGGTCCTACACAGTTACCTTCCGACCCGAGTTACCCGTCCCAGCCCTAATAAGGAATATTAAATCACCAATGACCCAGGTAGGTCAGTTGTTTTAGCCCGGCGATATAAACGTGTCAAGCTGTATCTCCGATAACAGACCCGATCTATCCTTTGAGCGGACAGCAGGGAACATTGACCAAGAGCATTATTCCGGTGTGGTGCCATTATTGCCAGATCCAACTAAAATTAAGTTAAGAGTTTATTGTTTTTTTGTTGTTTAACGCCGCACTCAGCAATATTCAGCTATATGGCGGCGGTTTGTAAATAATCGATTCTGGAAGAGACAATCAAGTGATTGACATCAAGAGCATCGCTACACGCAATTATGATACCATGATATGCATCAACAAAGTAAGCGAGCCTGACCAACCGATCCCGTTAGTTGATTCTTACGACAAGCATAGTCACCTTTTATGGCAAGCATGGGTTGCTGAAGATCTATTCTACCCCTGGTCTTCATATGTACACCGGCAGTATAGGAACGTGTAATACTACTCTGGATGATACGATTCAGATCAATATCAGAAGCAGCAGTACAGCTTACAGTACGCATAAAGAAACGCTTTAGGTTTTTGTTTCAGGTGAGGTAAAATGGGGTTTAACGTCGCGTCCAAGATTATTGCACTTACATAGCGACGTGCATGTACGTGTGTGTGTTTGTGTGGCTGCTTGTACTAGTCCGGACTGATGCCGATTTATAGTGCTAGCACACTGAGATACCATGCCGCAGTTTAACACGAATACCCCACTCGGACACAGTATACTGACTTCGAGCCGACCAGTCCTTGTTTTAGCCCCTTAATGCCGAGCGCCAGACAGGGTAACAACAAGTACCAGCTTTTAACGTCTTTTTGTATGACGCGGTGGGGGATCAAACCCCGGACCTTCCGCTCTCCGGGCGGACGCTCTACCACTAGACCACGGAGGCGGTCTTTTTGTTTCAGAATGAATTGGAGTTGTGTTACATATTACCATTACCATGTTAAAGTTTAACAGGTGTGACGTTTGATGACATATTGGTGATTTCAGAGTGTCAGAGACCCAGTCAACGTTTTGAAGTCGCTCTGACCGCGTGTTGCCGATGGTGTGCCAGGGAATCTGTTGTGATGTGAGAGCTGTAACAAAGTGGTACCCCAGTTTGTCGACCTGCCCATTGTTATCAAATCACAAAGTTGTGCATTTCACTGACCTTGTCTCTTAGTTACAATGAAACCACTGGACTGTCTGCATCTATCTGACCAGCACAATGAAAAACATAAAACAAATAACACTACGTAGATTGTCAGAAAGTTTCTCATTACTGACACATGTATGTACATACAAACAGGGGGAAATTGGACAAAACTGGACAAATATTTTATCACGTTACTTGCGACATATTAAGAATATGGTGTAGTGAGACATAGTGAGAAAATGGAATATTACAAATAAACGGATCTCGTTCCAATACCTTTAACCTGCCAAGGGTCAAATCAATAACGCAAATCAGACATATTCCAGGACCAGCATCTCTCATTGTGATGGTCAGATAGAGTTAATATCTTCATCTGTATCTACAGCTGTTTATCATCCACCCTCATCAAATCACATGTACCACGTATACATTCGTGACATACCGGCAACTGTTACGCTATTATTCTCTCTAAACTTAAGTCATAAACATCTTTTCATCATCAACGATTCGATCAAATTAAATTATATAATTCTGTCGAGGGTCACTTAAGTTCAATTTAAGGACTACCCTTCAATATGACGTCCATGACACTGGCGAGGGCGAGAAGGACTACCCTTCAGTATGACGTCCATGACACTGGCGAGGGCGAGAAGGACTACCCTTCAATATAACGTCCATGACACTGGCGAGGGCGAGAAGGACTACCCTGCAATATAACGTCCATGACACTGACGAGGGCGAGAAGGACTACCCTGTAATATAACGTCCATGACACTGACGAGGGCGAGAAGGACTACCCTGTAATATAACGTCCATGACACTGACGAGGTCGGGAAGGAGTACCCTGCAATATGACGTCCATGACACTGACGAGGGCGAGTAGGAGTACCCTGCAATATAACGTCCATGACACTGACGAGGGCGAGAAGGTCTACCCTTCAATATGACGTCCATGACACTGACGAGGGCGAGAAGGACTACCCTGTAATATAACGTCCATGACACTGACAAGGGCGAGAAGGACTACCCTGTAATATAACGTCCATGACACTGACGAGGGCGAGAAGGACTACCCTGTAATATAACGTCCATGACACTGACGAGGGCGAGAAGGTCTACCCTGTAATATAACGTCCATGACACTGACGAGGGCGAGAAGGACTACCCTGTAATATAACGTCCATGACACTGACAAGGGCGAGAAGGTCTACCCTGTAATATAACGTCCATGACACTGACGAGGGCGAGAAGGACTACCCTGTAATATAACGTCCATGACACTGACGAGGGCGAGAAGGTCTACCCTGCAATATAACGTCCATGACACTGACGAGGGCGAGAAGGACTACCCTGTAATATAACGTCCATGACACTGACGAGGGCGAGTAGGAGTACCCTGCAATATGACGTCCATGACACTGACGAGGGCGAGAAGGACTACCCTTCAATATGACGTCCATGACACTGACGAGGGCGAGAAGGACTACCTATCAATATGGCGTCCGTGACACTGACGAGGGCGAGAAGGACTACCCTGCAATATGACGTCCATGACACTGACGAGGGCGAGAAGGACTACCTATCAATATGGCGTCCGTGAGACTGGTGGTATACATGATACATGTTTAAAGTGTTTTCAGAATGGAATGGCATAATAACTGTTTTCTTTGCACATCATAATGACTGCAGCATATGTGTGCGTATTTTTGTGAGTGTGCATGTTTTATGTAATCATGAATCATACTTCTATAAAAGAGTTACCTCCCTGACGTTTAGCGCACTGTCAGTGTACTGCTGTAGTCTGACACGTTAGTTAATCAGGCTGTCGAAAAAGTTGTTTTCCCTCCATCATGAAACCCAAGCTATGTGATGTGTGCGGGGAGCCACTGAGAAGTCCCGGCAACAGTGCGGAAAGTGTGATCGCGAGAGTTTGGTCACATAGACTGGCGGGAAGTCTCCGTCGCCAGATCCCGTATTCCAAGGCTGTGGTTGGAGTTAACGCAAACCGCCCTTGTCTCCCCAGGTATGAGGCCAACCTCTTGGGAGCATTGAACTAATTTTGAAATGTTGTTTTCAACTATTAATATCATGAAAAAAATCTAGACTTTGTCGGATGTAGTAGCTGTACACAAATGTCATGTAATTATATCTGTTCTAAGTCTACCATATCGTTTGAGTCCCATGATGAACTTCTATTGCCAGTGTCGTAACTTTTAGTTAAATTCTAATTCATCCAAACTGCACAGTTTCCATGCAAATTATATTACATATTACATTAATGCACACTTGGCATTATTTTTCACTTATGTACTAATTAATGTAGTAATGTACTGCAACCTACCTGTAATATATATGTTTAATTATCATGTGTATGACTGCACCGCCTCCAATACTGTCTGTTCGTCTACGTTTCCTTTCAGAATACAACAGCTATAACTTCATCACTGCCGTTTGTTTCCCTAGTGTTTAACTCGTACGGTTAATGATGAAAACTACTAATGTGTTTGTACTTTGCAAGTTCTACCCTGTACAAAATGCTAATCCGATGCTCTTTACAGCACAGATATAGTTTCTTATTCACTGTACCTCCAACATGGGGCGACTAAAGGTGACAGCAGCAGAGTGTTGATGAGTAGAGTAAGATATGACTTTTTATTACAGCATTCTGTATGTAGAGGATTAAAAACACAACAGAAGGCTGGATTGGAATTATTAAACTTCGATTTAGAAATTTTGCAAAAATAATTTAATGTGACGTTTTTAAGGGACGGCTCATCAGCCTCCACATACATACTTTGTGTCAGATAAGTTCTAGCATTTTAAACTTACTTTTACAACCTCCACCATATACGATGGAGATTTAATCCAGTTTAGAGGGCTCTACAGTTGGAGGAGTTTTTCTGATCCCATCCCCACTTTGAATTGGAAACGACTTTTAATAGATCAGGTGCCTTCAGGCATTTATTTTGTAAGTAATTATTGTGTCGTAAAAAGGTTAAGTGATGGTCAAAAATAATACCAAGGAACTTGGCTTCTTTCACTATTTTGATAGGAGTTCCATCCAAAACTAAACCGGGGTCCTTATGTGGCTTATATTTTCTACAAAAATGAATACAGTCTATTTTAGACTTAAAAAACTTAAAACCATTTTCAAGTGAACATTTCTGGATTTTATTTAAACATAATTGGACCGGAGTTGCCTTTTAATAGTATGCATGTTTTCACCACGACAAGACATATTAAAAGCATCCACAAAAAGTGATCCATCAATTGAATCATTTCAAACTTTTTATAAACTATATATCTTAATGTTGAATAATGTGACAGACAAAATACTGCCTTCTGGAACACCCTGATCCTTATTATAATCATCAGACAGGGTAGAACCCACGCGGACTTGAAATTGCCAGTCTGTCAAAACAATCATATATATAAACTGATGTAAATGACCTTGCAATCCAAAATCATGTTAATCATTTAAAATACCATGTTTCCATGTAGCGTTGTATGCTTTTTCTAGATCGAATAAGATAGACACTGCATGTTGTTTGTTTATTAGGGTATTTTTAACGAATCATTTTAAACAGACTAAATGATCAATTGTACTTCTGTTTTTACAGAAACCACATTGGATATTTGTAATTAGCTTATTGGTTTTGATAATTGATCATGCGTTCGATGGTTTTGCAAACGCAGCTGGCCAATGAAATTGGACGATAATTGGAAGGATCAGTATGATCAGCTCCTTGTTTTGGTAGTGGAACAACAACAGCATCACGTTATGAGGAAGGAAACATGGGGCATGTGCAGGGTTTCGAACCATGTCCAATTGCTTTATATTTATAGCAACGGAGTGTATTGGGGACATACACCTCCACTCTGATGTGGACATAACCAGCTTGAATTGAATTTGGAACAGGTGAGCGGGAAAAAGTGAATAAATGTGCGTTCGTTGGAACAGTATTTGATTTATCATCATCATTGAAATTGATTTTTACGTTTACCCACAATTTCTTCTTCGGACATTTCCCATAGAGACGTGTCCTGTCACTGCAAGAGTTCAGAGTCCGGTGTGCAGAAACAGCAACCTCCACATTGGCAAACTGAGTGATTGATAATAAATTGATTGCTGTTTCCTCACACATTCCACCAGAAGAGATCCACTGCGCAAACGTGTCACACTTTTAACTTCCCCACTAGGGCCATGAACAAATTTGGCGAAGGGGTTCAATTTGATTGGTTCATGATCTGTAGCTTCGATCACAAGGAGTGAGTGAGTGAGTGAGTATGGTTTTACGCAGCTTTTAGCAATATTCCAGCAATATCACGACGGGGGACACCAGAAATGGGCTTCACGCATTGTACCCATTACGGGATTTGAACCCGGGTCTTCGGCGTGACGAGCGAATGCTTTAACCACTAGGCTACCCGACACACTAGGGATCGAGCCCAGGAATCAACATGCGATTAACCTCATCAGACGAACGTGTATCCAAATGCCTTTGTTTAGAACCAGAATGATTGTGAGCCATGGTGAAAGATATATGGGTAATTTATGTGAGACTACATGTGGCACAGAGACCTGGGAGTCTTCTACGGATGGATCAAGGGTACATGTTGTACAGTGGATATACAGACCTGGGTGCCTACTACGGGTTGATCAAGGGTACATGTTGTACAGTGGACATACGGACATGGATGTCTTCTATGGGTGGATCAAGGGTACATGTTGTACAGTGGACATACAGACCTGGGTGCCTACTACGGGTGGATCAAGGGTACATGTTGTACAGTGGACATACAGACCCGGGTGCCTACTACGGGTGGATCAAGGGTACATGTTGTACAGTGGACATACAGACCAGGGTGACTTCTATGGGTGGATCAAGGGTACATGTTGTACAGTGGACATACAGACCTGGGAGCCTTCTACGGGTGGATCAAGGGTACATGTTGTACAGTGGATATACAGACCTGGGAGTCTTCTGTGTGTGGATCAAGGGTACATGTTGTACAGTGGATATACGGACATGGGTGTCTTCTATGGTTGGATCAAGGGTACATGTTGTACAGTGGACATACAGACCTGGGTGCCTACTACGGGTGGATCAAGGGTACATGTTGTACAGTGGACATACAGACCCGGGTGCCCACTACGGGTGGATCAAGGGTACATGTTGTACCGTGGACATACAGACCAGGGTGACTTCTACGGTTGGATCAAGGGTACATGTTGTACAGTGGACATACAAACCTGGGAGCCTTCTACGGGTGGATCAAGGGTACAGTTGGCATACAGATATGGGTGTCTTCTAGCGGTGGATCAAGGGTACATGTTGTACAGTGGACATACAGACCTGGGAGTCTTCTGTGTGTGGATCAAGGGTACATGTTGTACAGTGGACATACAGACCTGGGTGCCTACTACGGGTGGATCAAGGGTACATGTTGTACAGTGGATATACAGACATGGGTGCCTACTACGGGTGGATCAAGGGTACATGTTGTACCGTGGACATACAGACCTGGGTGTCTTCTATGGGTGGATCAAGGGTACATGTTGTACAGTGGACATACAGACCTGGGTGTCTTCTACGGATGGATCAAGGGTACATGTTGTACAGTGGACATACGGACATGGGTGTCTACTACGGGTGGATCAAGGGTACATGTTGTACAGTGGACATACAGACCTGGGTGTCTTCTACGGGTGGATCAAGGGTACATGTTGTACAGTGGACATACAGACCTGGGTGACTTCTATGGGTGGATCAAGGGTACATGTTGCACAGTTGACAAACATACATGCGTGTCTTCTACGGGTGGATCAAGGGAACATTTACGGTGGACATACGGACATGGGTGTCTTCTACGGGTGGATCAAGGGTACATGTTGTACAGTGAACATACAGACCCGGGTGTCTTCTACGTTTGGATCAAGGGTACAGTGGGCATACAGACCTGGGTCTCTTCTACGGGTCGATCAAGGGTACAGTGGACATACAGACCTGGGTGTCTTCTACGGGTGGATCAAGGGTATAGTGGACATACAGACCTTGGTGTCGGGGATAGGTAATATATAATTTCCGCAGCGTAAGATAAAAAGAAGTATTTTATGCACATCATTAATGATAAAGGTGTTCGGTCGAGATTAATTAATGTAAACAAGAATTATAATATATTTCAAGTTACTCCAATAGTGATAATACTCTCAACACAAGACCATTGTGGCAACATACTTGGTATGTAACACAATACTCTGAAGAGGTTCCCTGCCTTATTTGCTGCTGTTGTGCCACATGTACACACAGGAATTTTCTGCCAGAGCATTCCTGAGTTGGCTTTTTGCCAAACACTTCGGGCTTAGCTCGATGTTGATCCAGCACCAAGTCAGTCTGCTCGTAACTGCGACTAGCTCCACAGCATCCCTTCATGATGGAACTAACGAGTGTTGTATTCATCAGTCTTGTGTTGTTATGTGGTGTCACAGACGCACATGCTGACACCAGTTTGACCGCCTTGACTGGACAAGTGAAAGTCCTGACCGCAAGTATCCAAGCATGGAAAGGAAGAGTTGTTTATATTAAGACTGATATGAAAAAACACTTTAAGATGTGGGAGTCATCACTGAAAAATGAACTGACTAACACGTTCATTCCTGCCCTGATAAAGCCTCTAGTGAAGCAAGCGATTACGGATAGTCTGAAAGAAGATTACAGTGGGAATATTGTCAGCGGACATGTTCTAGATGTTGTTAACAGCCTGAAAGCCAGTGTACATTATACCAAGACACACATTCAGGCAGTAAGCCAACAGTTCAGACATGTTGAAAGGGAAAGCAACACTTTCAAAGAGAGTCTTGGAAAATTGCGAGGGGAGCTCAATAATGACATCCACAGTTTACAGCTGCAGCTGAATGAGACGGTAGCTCGTCATCGTGATGAAAATATAATGAACACTGCTCTCAGGGATGATATGATGACACTGAATGCAAGCTGTGTGAAGAGAGAAGAGGTTGAAGAGCGCACCAGTGTTGAACATTCATATAGGGAGGGATTGCAGGAAATGCAGCAAAAGTTAAAAACTGACATTCAGAGTTTAAACATCCAACTAAATCAGACCATTGATGATCTGCATGATTCAAAGCAAGTAATCACTGGTCTTAGAGAGGACACGGTGATACTGAATACAAGCTGTGTGAAGAGAGAAGAGGTTGAAGAGCGGACCAGTGTTGACCAATCATACAGGGAGGGATTGCAGGAAATGCAGCGAAAGATAAAAACTGACATTCAGAGTTTAAACATCCAACTAAATCAGACCATTGATGATCTGCATGATTCAAATCAAGTAATCACCGGTCTTACAGAGGACATGGTGACACTGAATGCAAGCTGTGTGATGAGAGAAGATATTAAAGAGGTCGATGTTACTGAAAGGTCGCTGACTACATCGTCGTTGTCGCAGATGTCATTCACAACATCGCCCCCTTCGTTTCCTGGTGCTGCAGGAGGTAAGACATGTAGCAGTGATTTCTTATGAATATGAAAACGGTTTTGTCGCTTAATTTTCAACCATCTCTCTATACATTCTGTGCGAAAGATGTATGAAATACCTTGTCAGCTTGCTGACGGGGTTAACCTCTTTGGACAAGGCGTCGGACCTCTGATCAGAAGGTCCGTGATTGGAATCCCATCACGGGACTCGGACATGTTATGGCCGCTACATCAGCATAGGGGCTTTCAGGGCAAGTCAGCATGAGGTTTACTTTTTCACGTCAACATGTGGCTTACAGGACATGTCAGCATAGACTTTACTGGGCATGTCGAGACAGGGTTTACAGGGCAAGTCAGCATAGACTTTACTGGGCATATCGAGACAGGGTTTACAGGGCAAGTCAGCATAATGTTTACAGGGCATATCGAGACAGGGTTTACAGGGCAAGTCAGCATAATGTTTACAGGGCATATCGAGACAGGGTTTACAGGGCATGTCAGCATAATGTTTACTGGGCATATCGAGACAGGGTTTACAGGGCAAGTCAGCATAGACTTTACTGGGCATATCGAGACAGGGTTTACAGGGCATGTCAGCATAATGTTTACTGGGCATATCGAGACAGGGTTTACAGGGCATGTCAGCATAGACTTTACTGGGCATATCGAGACAGGGTTTACAGGGCATGTCAGCATAGACTTTACTGGGCATATCGAGACAGGGTTTACAGGGCATGTCAGCATAATGTTTACTGGGCATATCGAGACAGGGTTTACAGGGCATGTCAGCATAATGTTTACAGGGCATATCGAGACAGGGTTTACAGGGCATGTCAGCATAATGTTTACAGGGCATATCGAGACAGGGTTTACAGGGCATGTCAGCATAATGTTTACAGGGCATATCGAGACAGGGTTTACAGGGCATGTCAGCATAATGTTTACAGGGCATATCGAGACAGGGTTTACAGGGCATGTCAGCATAATGTTTACAGGGCATGTCAGCATAATGTTTACAGGGCATATCGAGACAGGGTTTACAGGGCAAGTCAGCATAATGTTTACAGGGCATATCGAGACAGGGTTTACAGGGCAAGTCAGCATAATGTTTACAGGGCATGTCGAGACAGGGTTTACAGGGCATGTCAGCATAATGTTTACAGGGCATGTCGAGACAGGGTTTACATGGCCTGTCAGCATAATGTTTACAGGGCATGTCGAGACAGGGTTTACAGGGCAAGTCAGCATAATGTTTACAGGGCATGTCGAGACAGGGTTTACAGGGCAAGTCAGCATAATGTTTACAGGGCATATCGAGACAGGGTTTACAGGGCAAGTCAGCATAATGTTTACAGGGCATATCGAGACAGGGTTTACAGGGCATGTCAGCATAATGTTTACTGGGCATATCGAGACAGGGTTTACAGGGCAAGTCAGCATAGACTTTACTGGGCATATCGAGACAGGGTTTACAGGGCATGTCAGCATAATGTTTACTGGGCATATCGAGACAGGGTTTACAGGGCATTTCAGCATAGACTTTACTGGGCATATCGAGACAGGGTTTACAGGGCATGTCAGCATAGACTTTACTGGGCATATCGAGACAGGGTTTACAGGGCATGTCAGCATAATGTTTACTGGGCATATCGAGACAGGGTTTACAGGGCATGTCAGCATAATGTTTACAGGGCATATCGAGACAGGGTTTACAGGGCATGTCAGCATAATGTTTACAGGGCATATCGAGACAGGGTTTACAGGGCATGTCAGCATAATGTTTACAGGGCATATCGAGACAGGGTTTACAGGGCATGTCAGCATAATGTTTACAGGGCATATCGAGACAGGGTTTACAGGGCATGTCAGCATAATGTTTACAGGGCATATCGAGACAGGGTTTACAGGGCATGTCAGCATAATGTTTACAGGGCATATCGAGACAGGGTTTACAGGGCAAGTCAGCATAATGTTTACAGGGCATATCGAGACAGGGTTTACAGGGCAAGTCAGCATAATGTTTACAGGGCATGTCGAGACAGGGTTTACAGGGCATGTCAGCATAATGTTTACAGGGCATGTCGAGACAGGGTTTACATGGCCTGTCAGCATAATGTTTACAGGGCATGTCGAGACAGGGTTTACAGGGCAAGTCAGCATAATGTTTACAGGGCATGTCGAGACAGGGTTTACAGGGCAAGTCAGCATAATGTTTACAGGGCATATCGAGACAGGGTTTACAGGGCAAGTCAGCATAATGTTTACAGGGCATGTCGAGACAGGGTTTACAGGGCATGTCAGCATAATGTTTACATGGCATATCGAGACAGGGTTACAGGGCATGTCAGCATAATGTTTGCAGGGCATGTCGAGATAGGTTTTGCAGGGCATGTCAGCATAATGTTTACAGGGCATGTCGAGATAGGTTTTGCAGGGCATGTCAGCATGGGGTTTACAGGTTTACTCGCCTCGCTTGTAATAATTTTGTACCTTGAACATACACCGTCAAGCAGTAATAATCGGGTGGACGGATTTCTGTATTATGGAATTTAAAATGCGTTGTTAGCTAGCTATGTGTTTATACAAAGGGTCGCGTCACCCCTTAACTTGAAGATATGCCAACCCTAAATGAATCTTTGGCGAATTCAGTGGGTAAAAACTCGAAATTGCATATAACAAAGGGTAGTTTTTACAGAAATGTTTGGTTCCTATAATCTATTTGTCATTACATTAATCATCCACAGTATATAACCGGACACAATGAATGAAGAAATAGTTTTTAGATATATAAATAACACATCTCATATCCACAATAATTATATAGTGAGCGCGCCGGATCAAAGGAAGGTATCTGCATGAAGGTTTTTCTACTTACAAGTTTCTACTTAGCGAGAATTCATTGTATGTTTATATCATCTTAAATGTATGCGCAAATAAATTGAAAATATGTGTTTTTTTCTGCTGAATCTGAACAAATATCTAATCTCAATTCAAAATCGCAAGTAGATTAATTGCTGTCCGTCATTTTCGTTAACCTTTGATTTGGTTTACTTTTATCACGTACTGACAGTAAGGTTATATTAATTTCAAATACATTCACCTTTGATGCCATAATTAGCACTTGACAAGCACGAAAATAGTACAAATGAATAACCTAACGCTCCTGTGGAATGCAGACACGGGCTTTCCGGGTTTACAAAATTACATTTTAAAACCCACGTCCCGGTCAACCTTCGACGGGCTTCGTCAATCAGGGATCAAGCCTCCCTCATCGTACGGGGTGCTGAAGGTTTCGTCAATCAGGGATCAAGCCTCCCT
The DNA here is from genome assembly GCF_023055435.1 of Haliotis rufescens. Taxonomy (NCBI): domain Eukaryota; kingdom Metazoa; phylum Mollusca; class Gastropoda; order Lepetellida; family Haliotidae; genus Haliotis; species Haliotis rufescens. The sequence continues at coordinate 34,677,469 of NW_025963824.1, read as the reverse complement.
CATCGTACGGGGTGCTGAAGCTGAAGCGCGAAAACGCTCGGTTCCAGATTACAAAAAGAGGCATCTACTCTATGGTGGGACGACATCAACTTTCAAAACACCCTCTGCATGTTTATCTCCTTAGGCCGTACGCTGAGCAACAAGGAGGTGTATCTGTGGTTATCAGACAAGGACTGCTCATTCCTTGGTCCTGAAAGACATATACTTACTTCATAGGGAACCCACGCAAGCCTCGAACAATGTTGTGACTGTTGTCGCACGGACTCACTGCTTTATCGTAGGATAAAGTACAGTTAGTGCTCTTGATCTTTTAGCAAAGCATCTTAGAATAAAATATAAACATATTTTACGCACGATGATGGGGTAAATTTCTTCAATAAATTAAGTAGACTTAAATTTATACCTAAGCATACATCGGTTGGTCAGGCTCGCTGACTTGGTTGAAGCATGTCATTGATCCAGAATTACACTGGTGGGCGTCATATCCTGGTCAAAATATATATAACGGTGTCCATTGATTCTTACTGACAATAACAACCTGAGTTTAATCTAAATACATGGGAATAACATAGCAGGCAATGGAAATTAGAAAACAATGTTCAGTATTTGACCTGTATGTACCATGTATGTTTGCTATGCACAGTATTGATACTCATATGCAGATATTATGCAACAACGAAATAACGCACCAACTTGCAGGAACCATTTCATTGTCATAACAATCCCATTCAATTAAGGAACTCAAACTAAAATACTAATCATTCCATGGTTGGGAATTATGAGTGTGTAGCGGATGTAATACCCTCGTGGCTTCATCGGATGTTCCAATATAATAAATTCACACATTCTGTGTTTCAGTTTATTATAGATTTGGTCTTTCTTCTGTGTACAGCAGTATAAACTAAAATGTTTAGTCCTGAATTCCTTATGAAAACACATAAAGCTCTTAAAATGACATATGTTTACTAGCCTAGTCGTTATGATATCTGAACGATTGGGATGTTTGGCAAGGACTATAGGACGAGTGTCAATTTCTATCGGTGATGTAGTAATGTTCATTTATGTTGTATGTTGTATGTTGTATGATTATATTCCAAACAAAATAGCAATCTGTTCAGTTCCTGCAACATTTCAACCAAGAGAAGGAATATGTCTCATCAGTTAGCACAGAGGCCACCAGGCAGTGTGCAGCTTAGGCTAATTCAGGAGGTGTTTTTATCCTATAGACACGCGGGGTTAATAATAAACAATCTAAATCTAGTAACTTTAAGCGATTTGTTAGTCTCCATGCTACAGTATATATCAATAATGCCTCTACTACTGCAAATGTTGGGCGGTGGAGTAGCCTAGTGGTTAAAGCGTTCGCTCATCACGCCGAAGACCCGGGTTCGATTCCCGACATGGGTACAATGTGTGAAGCCCATTTCTGGTGTCCCCCGCCGTGATATTGCTGGAATATTGCTAAAAGCGGCGTAAAACATACTCACTCACTCACTGCAAATGTATTATAAATCTAGTTCATCAGTGAATAAATTTGAAAGTCACACACTTGTTGAAAGGCAAAAACTTCACTGTGGCCAGTAGTTATATTGTTTACCTGCAGTTAGTCCTAGGACGATACTCCGATGCATCGGTAGATCACGATGTCTTACTCCTCGATACAATCGATCACAATCGCACAGTAAGTAAAAAAATATTGATTCTAATCTAAAATATATTCTTTAACAAATGTTACACCAAACACTAATTACAAGTAAATATAAGAAGTGAAAAAGTACATATTTTCATCCATTGCGCCATACTGACACTGCCAACTGTAATTTGTTAGTGTGCCAGGTATTTGGCCATCCTGTCTTTGACAAAGATGGCTTACACACCACTGATGAGAGCAAATCCAAGTGTGGTCCTACGTATCGGATCGTGAGCAAGGTATCGTCCTACGTATCGGATCATGACCAAGGTATCGTCCTACGTATCGGATCGTAAGCAAGGTATCGTCCTACGTATCGGATCGTGACCAAGGTATCGTCCTACGTATCGGATCGTGACCAAGGTATCGTCCTACGTATCGGATCGTGAGCAAGGTATCGTCCTACGTATCGGATCGTGAGCAAGGTATCGTCCTACGTATCGGATCGTGAGCAAGGTATCGTCCTACGTATCGGATCGTGAGCAAGGTATCGTCCTACGTATCGGATCGTGAGCAAGGTATCGTCCTACGTATCGGATCGTGAGCAAGGTATCGTCCTACGTATCGGATCGTGAGCAAGGTATCGTCCTACGCATCGGATCGTGAGCAAGGTATCGTCCTACGTATCGGATCGTGAGCAAGGTATCGTCCTACGTATCGGATCGTGAGCTAGGTATCGTCCTACGTATCGGATCGTGAGCAAGGTATCGTCCTACGTATCGGATCTCGCAACTGATGTATCGTCCCAGCCGTAACTGCAATATATTGTTCTCGGGACAACATTTATTGGGGTGGTAGGTAGCCTAGTGGTTAAAGCATTCGCTCTTAATGCTGAAAACCCGGGATCGATTCCCTACATGGGTACAATGTGTGAAGCCCATGTCTGGTGTTCCCCGCCCAGATATTGCTGGAATATTGCTAAGAGCGTGTAAAATCTAACTCACTGACTGAACAGCATATTTATTGTTTCAGCCTCGAGCGACCCGAGTGGAAGCGAAAGGATTAGAACCCAAGAGTCTAATCTACATGGTAGGTGGGAGAACAAGCAGGTGGTGGATAGCGTCACTGTCCAACTGTGTACGAGATGTGGTCACATCAACATGTAAAAAGTATAAGCAGGAAAGTTCACGCCACAAACCTTCATATAGCAGTCTCTACAATAACAAGCTGATGAATGTTAACAATTGTATTGACAGTACAACCATAAGGCTCAATCCAACAAGCCTGTACAGACGCGCGGCTCAGATGAACAGCAATCTCAATGTTTGTGTTGTATATTTATGATAGTCGTTGGAGTGATTTGTCAGTCGCTCGGCTACCTGATATTTATACCTCTGCTAAGATCAACGTATCTAAAATTGTATTCAATAGTGAAAATGTTTTAATACATAAGAGTTGTCGAATGGCCATATCTTGTATATCTATAATGCTTATGTGGTTTGTATAGTTTTCTGAACAGCATGTTCTGTGTTTCAGTCTCGAGTGATCCGAGTCGGACCGAGGGGACACCAGTGACAACACAAAAGACTGCTACACAGGGTGGGTGGTAGAACCCAGCAGGCACAAAGTTTAGGCACTCTTGAATCCCTCAAGCAATGAACAAGCTGGTGTATAGACCCGTGGGGGTTCTGACTTGCTTCTTGCATGTTATCGTATCCCAGTTGTGTCGATCGGTGCTCATGTTGTCAACCACTGGACTGTCAGTATCAGACTCCGCCATCTTATTGCTGGACTACTGCTGAGTGCGGCGTAAAACAACAAACAAACAGACTGACATACTCCAGCGTTCTGTCTTATTATCAATATATTACCAAACAACATTTGTACTGACAGAATCGTCTTAGCTTAGTTCATCAAACGTTAACACTATCAAGCCATAAACAGAATAATGTTACAGCTTCTCGATGTAACAGAAATAGTTGAATCATCAAATAAATAATCATCGATTACATGAACCAGCTGTCGTCATTCACCCCAATCGTTGTATTGTCAGCCATGTTGGAAGTGTTTAATAACGTATCGTGTCACGTATCCATTGTGAGGTGTGAACAATGTAGATGTGTGACGAAGATGTTTGGATGTGTACAGAGTATACTTTGTGTTACAGCGACTTCATCACCAGCAGACTGCAGCCGCCTGTATCACGCCAGCGATGCCGGGAACCTGGAGGAGGTGAAGCGGCTCCTGTCACTGAACGTCGACGTCAACTGTAGGTGGTATAGCAGGACACCGGTGATGGAGGCAGCATACTACGGACACAGAGACGTGGTGGAGCTCCTGGTGAGTAAAGGAGCTGATGTGTCACTGGTGGACAAGGACGGTAACAACATCCTTCACTACGCCTGTACAGGAGGATATGTGGAAGCGGTGAAGCTTGTGCTGTCACTGAACGTGGTGGACATCAACAGTAGAGGATGGAGGAGCAGGACACCGGTGATGGGGGCAGCACACAGCGGACACAGAGACGTGGTGGAGCTCCTGGTGAGTAAAGATGCCGATGTGTCACTGGTGGACGAGGACGGTAACAACATCCTTCACTACGCCTGTGTGGGAGGATATGTGGAGACGGTGAAGTATTTGCTGTCACTGAACGTGGTGGACATCGACGCCAGGGACAACGCTGGCCTGACAGCGGCGGACTGGGCAAGATACTGGGGACGTCAGCGATTGGTGGATCTGCTGGTGTCCAGAGGCGCTCAGTGACGGCAGTGTCGTGGTTGTGTAGACGGTGGAGGAGACGTGACAGTGACGTGGTGTGCTGTTCACGTCGTTCTGTGTAAATATGTCATGATTTAGGTGAAACTCTTTGTAGTTTTTGATATAAACTTTATTTTTGAGATAAATAAAACTTGTAAAAACATTTTCAGACATTTTTCATAAGTTTATTATTAGTCGTGAAACAGACAAATAACTGTTTGTTTACATCTCGCTGCACTCGGTGACCTCAGACTGATCCTAGGTTCGCCCAGCTGATGTGGCATCAAATGTACAATTACAGTGACGTCACACTGCTGATGACATCACGAGTACTGCCCCACGGTCAAGGCCATACATCAAAGTGACTGGGTGTTTTCTCTGTCGATATCGGTAATTCACAGAGCGGCGTAATGCCGGCTTTATGACATCATCTGCACTCGCAAGTTCCATACAGCCACCACGTGGTCGACACAGCTTACCAAAGGCAGAATATATCTTTTTCTATGGAGGTGTTTTCAGTATGTGTCAATTATTGCTGCTTAAATTTAAAAGGAAACATTTCTGGTCGGCGAGGTATATTTGTCACGATTTTAATAAAAAAATTCCGGCTTTAATTCCATGAACAGCAATGCTACCACTTAAATTACAGCAGCAATACTTTGATGGATACAAAGGTAAATGTCAAGCAAAACGTAAGATGATATCAGTAGAGATTCTCGTGGTTAACCCTCATGGTGCCTGGCCGTCAGCTGGCTTTGCATACCGCTCAGTGCCGCAGTGTGATGCGTTTCCAAAACGCATCCATTGAATATAAAGTGTTATGCACAACGTTCTTATTTGTTCACACAGTGTAACCAAATTGTATAATATGCCAATAGAGTTGAGTATATAAAGACAACAAATGCGTAAGATATATGCACTGCATAGCCATCGATAAAAATGCTGGTATTGTAAGTTTCCTACTTTTCTACATTTATTGTGATATTGAAGCACCCGAATGTGGCAAGTAAAGTCAAGTAAGCGCCCTTGTTTGAAATCTAAATGTGCAAATAATTCATTTAATTGGAAAGTACATATCCTAACGGCGAGAGACATATGACATTCATGTCAAAGTACACATTCATTTAGAATTTTCCGTGATTTGTATTAACTGATAAAAAAATCCCGATTAAATTGTCCGTGTTTTTGACGTCAAAACAACATTCACACACAGACTGTTTCAAGATTTTGTTACATTATGAATGAATGTTTCTTAATTCAGTGTGAAAAGTGAGGGACCATATATGGTCATTGAGGCGACAGGGTAGATAAGCGGTGAAAGCATTTGCTCGTCTCGCCGACGCACGCAATGGACAGCTGCACAGTTTGGTTGTAACATGTGCACTGGTAGGTTCACAGAGGGGTGTGTGTGTGTGTGTGTGTGTGTGTGTGTGTGTGTGTGTTGGGATCTGTATCTGTAGCTAATGCCACCTTACATATTCAATCATGTGAGTTGAGATTGCTGATGAGTGAGGATGTTTACTCTACGAAACGATTGTATTCCTTTTTTGGTATCTTTTTTATATATGAAGCTCAATCATGAATCCGAAATTCATCCAACAGCTATTGGCCCAGTCTTTTATTTCGATTCATATGTTTGTTTGTTTGTTTGTTTGTTGTTTAACGCCGCACTCAGCAATATTCCAGCTATATGACGGCGGTTGTAAGTAATCGAGTCTGGACCAGACAGTCCAATGATTTACAACATGAGCATTGATCCCCGCATTTGGGATCGATGATATGCATCAACCAAGTCAGCGAATCTGACCACCCGATCCCGTTAGTCGCCTCTAACCTGTCAAACATTGATATAGACTATATCAGTCCTGCTATAAGTAAGCGATACACACACTGTCTATATAGCTATATAGTGCTATACAGAGCGCTCCAACAGGAAACAAATACCATGTATTGACTTTGTTTCAGTCAACGTCTTGAAGTCGCTCTAGCCGCGTGTTGCCGATGGTGTGCCAGGGAATCTGTTGTGATGCGAGAGCTGTAACACAGTGGTATCCCAGTTTGTCGACCTACCCCTTGTTATCAAATCACAAAGTTGTGCATTTCACTGACCATGTCTCTTAGTTACAATGAAGCCACTGGACTGTCTACATCTATCTGACCAGCACAATGAAAAACATAAAACAAATAACACAATCAAATCACAAAGTACGTAGATTGTCAGAAAGTTTCTCATTACTGGCACATTTATGTACATACAAACATGGGGAAAATAGACAAAACTGGACAAATATTTTATCACGTTACATGCGTCATATTAAGGATTGGGTGCAGTGAGAAATAGTGAGAAAATTGAATATTACAAATAAACTGATCTCGTTCCAATACCTTTAACCTGCCAAGGGTCAAATCGATAACGCACATCCGACATATTCAGGACCAGCATCTCTCATTGTGATAGTCAGATAGAGTCAAATCACACGTACCACGTATACATTCTTGACATACCAGCAACTGTTGAGCTATTATTCTCTCTAAGCTTCAGTCATAAACATCTTTTCATCATCAACGATTCGATCAAATTAAATTATATAATTCTGTCGAGGGTCACTTAAGTTCACCTTAAGGACTACCCTGCAATATGACGTCCATGACACTTGGGAGGGCGAGAAGGACTACCCTTCAATATGACGTCCATGACACTGACGAGGTCGGGAAGGACTACCCTGCAATATGACGTCCATGACACTGACAAGGGCGAGAAGGTCTACCCTGCAATATGACGTCCATGACATTGACGAGGGAGAGAAGGACTATCCTGCAAAATGACGTCCATGACACTGGCGAGGGCGAGAAGGACTACCCTGCAATATGACGTCCATAACACTGACGAGGTCGGGAAGGACTACCCTGCAATATGACGTCCATAACACTGACGAGGTCGGGAAGGACTACCCTGTTATATGACGTCCATGACACTGACGAGGGCGAGAAGGACTACCCTGTTATATGACGTCCATGACACTGACAAGGGTGAGAGGACTACCTTGCAATATGACGTCCGTGACACTGACAGGGGCGAGAAGGACTTCACTGCAATATGACGTCCGTGACACTGACAGGGGCGAGAAGGACTTCACTGCAATATGACGTCCATGACACTGACGAGGGAGAGAAGGACTATCCTGCAATATGACGTCCATGACACTGACGAGGTCAGGAAGGACTACCCTGCAATATGACGTCCGTGACACTGACAAGGGCGAGAAGGTCTACCCTGCAATATGACGTCCATGACATTGACGAGGGAGAGAAGGACTATCCTGCAAAATGACGTCCATGACACTGGCGAGGGCGAGAAGGACTACCCTGCAATATGACGTCCATAACACTGACGAGGTCGGGAAGGACTACCCTGCAATATGACGTCCATAACACTGACGAGGTCGGGAAGGACTACCCTGTTATATGACGTCCATGACACTGACGAGGGCGAGAAGGACTACCCTGTTATATGACGTCCATGACACTGACAAGGGTGAGAGGACTACCTTGCAATATGACGTCCGTGACACTGACAGGGGCGAGAAGGACTTCACTGCAATATGACGTCCGTGACACTGACAGGGGCGAGAAGGACTTCACTGCAATATGACGTCCATGACACTGACGAGGGCAACAAAGTCTACCCTGCGCTACATGTAGTACAAGTGTAAAATAAAGATATCATTCTTGTCACTGATGCGTCAAATTTGGAATGTCCTCAGCTATTGTACTGAGGACTTAAATGTTGCAAACTTGATCAGAAATCGTATGGCGATGTTAACAATTTGCTTGGAAAGAGCATGCTCGATTGTACCTCAAAGGTTGCTGTAGACACAAGGATCGGCTGGAACATTACGCGACTGAAAGAGAAAGTTCATTCTGCTCAACTTTTCAATGCTCTTGCCTTCAAGTCATTTGAATCCTTTACTTGTTTGTTTTTTAAACCATCATGTTTCATGACGTTCCATGTTTTCCAACCCTAAAGTCAATATTTTATGTACGCCTCTCTCAGTTTAAATACTAGATTATATAATATGTGAGATAGATTTATCTTTCCTGGTTAATAACTTCCGGAAAAGGTTGTTTTCTCCCGATGTTTATGTGCCTGATCGGGCGTATCTGCGCCCCAAATCAAAATCAATGTACACGCATTTTTTCGAAGCCCTATAATATATCGTACAGTGTTGTGTTGGCCCAAATAGGCCTTCTGTGGAAAAAGTCTAGATTCCACTACTACTACTACTACTACTACTACTACTACTACTACTACTACTACTACTGTAACCCCTCGAAATGCTAGTAATACTGCTACTACTATAATTAATACTGCTACTCCTGCTGGCGCTACTACTACTACTACTACTTCTACTACCACTACTACTACTAATCATAATAATATTTTATTACCGTCTTCGCCATGCTTGTGGTTTTGACACAGGGGTCCATCCATGGTACGACCCGGAATATGTAGAGGGCGTCATGGAAAATGATAAATACAAAATCCTTTGGAATAGGCCCGTATACAGTCTCAGACGTAGCCAGGCCAACAAACCTGATCTTGTCCTTTTTGATAAATCCAATGAAATCATTTATATCATTGAATTGATAAGATTGAGGACACATATGGCAAATATGCGGACCTCGATCGCTTTCGAAATGTCACGTTTGCATCCTAAGTACCAAATCGTCCGACTCCCCATTGTTCTCGGTGACTTAGGTTTGGTACCTCCCAATCTGTTGAATGACATTGGGAGAGTACCCGGGTTCGCTACCAGGAATACAGCACAATCTGGGTAATGCAGAAGGCTGCAGTGTTGGGGAAAAGTTCTGGGTGGGTTTGACTAGGCAGCGCTTCCTGGGAAAGTCCCACTGGCTGTCTGGGCTGCGTGAAGAGGGGGCAAGGGCCCTGAGCTGATGATGAGCCTAACCAGCGTGACTGTGCCAGGATCACCCAAACCCTCTTTGCTGCATTTTTTATTTTAATATGTACATACTACTACTACTACTACTACTACTACTACTACTACTACTACTACTACTACTACTACTATACATCTGGACACTATATTGGAATGATGGGTGAGTGAATGTTCTTTAACGCCACCAGCGTTCAATAACATTGGATAAAAATGAATCTCGGTGATGTATTATTATCCAAATATGCAGTAATGGACTCGGAATACTCATGTTGGGTGGGCATGACGTCATTCAGGCTAACGTCTTTCCAACTCGGTATCTTACGCTGTTATTTAAGATAGCATATACTGTGTTATACCATAGGTGTAAACAACAGCTAGTTACACGTGACGAACCGGGCTAGAAAAGAAAATATTACGCCACTCGTGAACATTTCTTCTCCCCCCCCCCCCCGTCCCTCGATGAGAGGACTCGACACATGGAATATCCTGTTTATTATATACTTTTTGTATTGTTTTCCACCGAAACATTTACCTTTTCATTACAAATGTAAAACCTTGAAACCTAAATTCCCGATACCTCATATAGAGGGACGGTGAACCACCCCTTGTATTTGCGACTATAAAAGTAGTTTCGTGTTTGCAAAAAAAATTAAAAAAATAAAAACAACGGTAACAAAAAAAATATTAGGGTCACGAAATTTCCGTATCATAGATATAGCTATGATTATATACAAAATCAATTTAAAAAAATATATACTTAAAACTACGAAACCACTGTTGAAAGCGAAAGAGCATTATGCACACAGGTCAAATAAAAAAACGAACAGTCCCGACTGACGAGTTAAGTGAGAGATCTACAGTTCATAACGAAACATTTTCAAGAGAAAAACAAACTGCATGAAGCGATATTAACTCCATAATTGACCATCTGTCCTTGTTTTGCCTTGTCAATGTGGAATTAACGTAAAGAGGAAGTCAACTGTCTATGTGCGGGGCAGACACTTGCGATTTGCGATAAAGGGAGACAATTTGAGGGGGAGCCACTCTTGTATCATAGTTCCGTCAAAGTGTTTTATTCACTGCAGTGAAATATCAAGTGTTTCTCAACTTCGATTATTTACATACGTACCACTGTCATACAGCTGGAATATTGCTGAGTGCGGCGTTGAACAAAAATCAAACCAAATGACAAACGATCTAACACGCCTTCTTTAAAGTTGCGTCCCTTTTGTTGCAGGATCCGGATTCAAATTAGTCATCAAGCTCTTGATCGCGGTTTCGTCAGTATAATCGTCGAGGTAGAGATCTCGAGGTAGAGATGTAAGATGTGATGTAAAAGTCACACTGACCCGCATGTCTATCGATCCAGTCTATTCAAATACACACACCGGTCCAATAGCTGTACATAAATATATTGTGAAAGGTTTCGTTCCACCAGACAGTAATGAAATAAATAGGATAATGGTAACTACTTCACAGTTGACATGTGACATTGTCCCACCAGCCAGCTCGTATTGATTAACGTTGAGTCGATGACGCTGGAGGACGTACCACAGCAACATACTGAGACGCTTAAGTGTAACTTATCATGCAGCTTCTTATTCAGTTAAGTCCAGCATCCTGCTTTAAGGACGACACATTGTCATTGCTTTAAGAAAACGTATACAGGTAAGACAAACGCGCGGTTTATGTACCCTACGCTCTGCCCTGGGACTGGTGACAGTGAAAGTATTGACGTTTTTTACAACGTATTGTTCTTCAGGGTAAAGTAGGACGTTATGTAAGTCTTACAATGTTCTAAGTATGTAAAGTGTGTTGGGGTAGGAGGTGTGGCGACAGACACAATACTGGTGGAAATATATGTAACTACTACTGTTGGTATTTATAAGCAGCGATCATTCGTTAACGATTTTTGTTCAAGTGTAATTGTCATTGAAAGTTCAATGTTTTCACCTTGACAATTGCCTACCAACTCATGTACAGGTCGAGACATTTCTTTGTCATACGACAGCCAACTTTTAACTAATACGGCAGTAGTGACAATAATATCGGCGAGGAATTCAGTAAGATATACCAACATAATTGTATCATGTTATAAAGAACAGATGTTGCTGGTTCGAATTGATTTGCCACCATTGTAGCATTCATATACCTATATTCAAAAAAATGTATCATATATGCATTAGTTATTGTAGATTGTTGTAGGTAGTTCCGTATTGACTGTATTATTACTTAGAAAATTATTTCGCCATTTGTTATGTTGCTTCCACCTTGGCAGTTATACACGGGGTCGTGTGTCGCTGTACAACCGAGATATGCTGTTAACACAGAAGTGAACTGACGTCCAAAAGAAACTTTATCCAACTGAAAATATAAATTTCAGACAAAGTATAATTTTTTTTCGATGAAGTCTATCTTAAACACATAACCTAAATACAACAATAGTGTATGCAGAAAATATTAATCGTCTGTTACATGTTTGCGAGATAACACACGAAAAAGTGAAAAACATGTGCACCACGGACAACTGCAAATGTACGTGCGGGTAAGGGAATAAAACGATTGCAACGGCAAATCTGACATTTACAGTGATAAAAAAACACAAAAGAAATGCCACGACTCACAGTCGAACAATGTGAACGAGCCTTGGGTATGGTACAGATGGGAGCCACACACGCCCATATTGCACGAACCTTCGGGTGCTCACGTGTTGCCGTTACCAACTTGATGCTACGTTACAGACAGACAGGGCGGACCGCTGACAGGCCAAGAACAGGCAGACCCAGGGTGACCACGCCCCATGATGACCGGTACTTGCGTACCTTGCACCTCCGAAATCGCTTCCTGACAGTGACGTCATCGGCGACAAATGCCTTAGGTCACAGGGCTAGTCGACAGACAGTGGCGAGGAGACTCAGGGCTCATGGAATCAGGGCTTTTAGACCATACAGAGGACAGCTATTGACAGCGCAACATCGTCGTCTGCGTTTGAGATGGGCCCGGACTGTACGACGTTGGCAACGACGTGACTGGCAGAGAGTTGTCTTCACTGACGAAAGTCGATTCTGTATGTTTAGGGCTAACGGCGGCGTGTTGCGTGCAGCAGGTCGTACAATATGATGGATGGAGTGTCATGGTGTGGGGAGGGATCTGTGGGCAGGAGAGGACACCGCTGGTCATCGTTGACGGAAACTTAACAGCTCAGCGTTACATGGATAACATTCTTCGTCCAGTTGTCCTACCATTTTTCCAACAGCAGCCACGTGGTGTCATTTATCAGCATGACAACGCTAGAGCCCATACAGCCAGAATTGTCACTAACTTCCTCGCAGCCAACAACGTCAACGTCCTGCCGTGGCCTGCACGCTCACCCGACATGTCCCCCATAGAACACCTCTGGGACTCTCCAACCAACCGGCAAGAACTGATTTTGGCCCTCCAAGAAGAATGGCGTCAAATCCCACTTGACCTCATCAGACGACTGACTTTTTCTGTGCGTCGAAGAGTTTTTGCTTGTATTGAGGCATTTGGTGGTCACACACGCTACTAATGACTTGTTATTGAACGTGAGCGATTGTTTATGTACTCTGCCTCTTGTCCATGATTCTGAAAGCTCGAGTTTTGTACCACACCCAACTTTGGGGGGCTCTGACGTCATTCTCGCGGTATGATTGTCATTTTCAGTGTTGATTATGTTGATATATTGATCTTCTCAATACACTTTACTTCATGCATGTATGTTTTTTTTGTTTTTGAGCAAGAGTGATTTCAAACTCTGGTTAAGTTTCTTTTTGACGTCAGTTTAGACGGATAGGCTGTGCTAATATGATATACTGCTACTGCTTCTACTTCTGCTGCTTCTACTACCACTCCTTCTACTACTTCCACTACGAATTCTACTACTACTACTACCCCTTCCACTATTTCCACTACAAATGCTACTACTACTACTTCTTCTACTACTACTACTACTACTACTACTACTACTACTACTACTACTACTACTACTACTACTACACTTCCACTACTTCCACTATTTCCACTACAAATGCTACTACTACTACTTCTTCTAATACTACGTCTACTACTACAACCACTACTACTACTACTACTACTACACTTCCACTACTTCCACTACAAATGCTACTACTACTACTTCTACTACTACTACTACTACTACTACTACACTACTACTACTACACTTCCACTACTTCCACTACAAATGCTACTACTACTACTTCTACTGCTGCTACTCCTACTACTACTTCTACTGCTATTACTACTACTGCTACTACTTCTGGTACTACTACTACTACTGCTACTACTATTACTACTACTACTACTACTGCTACTCCTACTACTACTTCTACTGCTATTACTACTATTGCTACTACTATTACTACTACTACTGCTACTCCTACTACTACTTCTACTGCTATTACTACTACTGCTACTACTTCTGGTACTACTACTACTGCTACTACTACTGGTAATACTACTACTACTACTACTGGTAATACTACTAATACTACTACTTCTACTGCTATTACTACTATTGCTACTACTTCTGGTACTACTACTACTGCTACTACTATTACTACTACTACTACTACTACTACTGCTACTCCTACTACTACTTCTACTGCTATTACTACTACTGCTACTACTACTGGTAATACTACTACTACTATTACTAGTAGGTATTTCATGGTGACGCACAACAGTAATCTCTCACCAAAGCATCGTTGTTCTGTGTAGTGTGTCCCACACATTCTCAGTCTATACTCCCCGTATAAATTTCTTCTAATCATCTCAAACCCACCTTTTGTTTACAAACTATTTATATGTTGTATTATATCTTAAAATACCCCCAAAAGATAGCCACAGTATCTCAGTGTTATCAATAGATCCTGGCGTATATCAGAAATAGGGAATACTAGTGGGTTCCGCTCTCATCTGTTTGGGCTTTCCTCCCACATCAAGCTGAAAAGCTGTGATAAAACACTATTCCAATAATTAAACCAACTCACTCTATGATACACAGATACTCTGTAGGATTCCACGTGTGTCGACATCATCACTGCGTCTGTTTCAGCAATGATTCGTGTGTGGATGTTGACGTGGCCGGTGACGGAGCAGGAAAGGTCACAACAGGACGAGGAGAAGAAGTCCATATACTTTGACTTGAAGGCGAAAAGATCGAAATCCTTTCACACCCTGAAAGCTTACTTTTCAAATCTAGGTTCTGCTTTCAAACATCCGCAAAAATCTTCAGAAAATGAAGCAGATAATATGATTGAAACCCAGGTGGGTGAAGAACTGGAGGAGCTAGAGGCAGAGCCTGTGGAGGTGAAGCGAGAGGTTCCAGTGACGAACGTTAATGTCCACAAAATGATAGAAGACCTCCAGTCAGAGAAGGGTAAGTACAGTGAGTGAGCGAGTGATTTTAGTTAACGCCGTTTTTAGCAATATTCTAGCAATATCACGGCGGGGGACACAAGAAATGGGCTTCACACATTGTACCCTTGTACGCAGTGTAAGTACAGTCAACTTAGGGGCACATAGGTGGCCCAGCGGTGTAAGGTGCCACAGTTCTCTGCAGTCGTATCAGGATAGGCTGAACATGGGTTCGACTCCCTGATTATGATCCTTGGTTTGACAGTATCCAGTCATCTACGGCGGCACAATTCCCTGTGCAGAGTTGTGTTCATTGGAGACGCCAGCAACCTATGATCGTGGTACCACAACACACTTTATTCTCTAACCCATAACCAAGACACACCTTATTCTCTAACCCATAACCACAACACACTTTATTCTCTAACCCATAACCACGACACACTTTATTCTCTAACCCATAACCACGACACACTTTATTCTCTAACCCATAGCCACGACACACTTTATTCTCTAACCCATAACCACAACACACTTTATTCTCTAACCCATAACCACGACACACTTTATTCTCTAACCCATAACCACCAGACACCTTATTCTCTAACCCATAACCACGACACACTTTATTCTCTAACCCATAACCACAACACACTTTATTCTCTAACCCATAACCACGACACACTTTATTCTCTAACCCATAGCCACGACACACTTTATTCTCTAACCCATAGCCACAACACACTTTATTCTCTAACCCATAACCACGACACACTTTATTCTCTAACCCATAACCACCAGACACCTTATTCTCTAACCCATAACTACGACACACTTTATCCTCTAACCCATAACCACGACACACTTTCCACCAACCCCCATAGCCATGACACACTTTCTATCCCGCCCCATAGCCACGACACACTTTCCATCCACCCCAATAGCCATGACACACTTTCCACACACACCCATAGCCACGACAAACATTCCACCCACCCCCATAGCCACGACACATTTCCCCACCCCCATAGCCACGACACACTTTCCACCCACCCCCATAGCCACAACACACTTTCCACACACCCCCATAGCCAAGACACACTTTCCACCCACCACCATAGCCACGACACACTTTCCATCCACCCCCATAGCCATGACACACTTTCCACACACACCCATAGCCACGACAAACATTCGACCCACCCCCATAGCCACGACACACTTTCCACACACCCCCATAGCCACGACACACTTTCCACACACCCCCATAGCCACGACACACTTTCCACCCACCCCCATAGCCACGACACACTTTCCACCCACCCCCATAGCCACGACACACTTTCCACCCACCCCGATAGCCGTGACACACTTTCCACCCACCCCCATAGCCACGACATACTTTCCACCCACCCCCATAGCCACGACACACTTTCCACCCACCCCTATAACCATGACATACTTTCCACCAACCCCTATAGCCATGACACACTTTCCACCCACCCCTATAGCTAAGACACACTTTCCACCAACCCCCATAGCCACGACATACTTTCCACCCACCCCTATAGCCATGACACACTTTCCACCCACCCCTATAGCTAAGACACACTTTCCACCCACCCCCATAGCCACGACACACTTTCCACCCACCCCCATAGCCATGACATACTTTCCACCCACCCCCATAGCCACGAAATACTTTCCACCAACCCCTAAAGCCATGACACACTTTCCACCCACCCCTATAGCTAAGACACACTTTCCACCCACCCCCATAGCCACGACACACTTTCCACCCACCCCCATAGCCACGACATACTTTCCACCCACCCCCATAGCCACGACACACTTTCCACCCACCCCCATAGCCACGACATACTTTCCACCCACCCCCATAGCCACGACATACTTTCCACCCACCCCCATAGCCACGACATACTTTCCACGCACCCTATAGCCACGACACACTTTCCACCAACCCCTATAGCTAAGACACACTTTCCACCCACCCCAATAGCCATGACACACTTTCCACCAACCCCTATAGCCACGACACACTTTCCACCCACCCCTATAGCTAAGACACACTTTCCACCCACCCCTATAGCCACGACATACTTTCCACCAACCCCTATAGCTAAGACACACTTTCCACCCACCCCTATAGCTAAGACACACTTTCCACCCACCCCCATAGCCACGACATACTTTCCACCCACCCCCATAGCCACGACACACTTTCCACCCACCCCCATAGCCACGACATACTTTCCACCCACCCCCATAGCCACGACACACTTTCCACCCACCCCTATAGCTAAGACACACTTTCCACCAACCCCTATAGCTAAGACACACTTTCCACCCACCCCCATAGCCACGACACACTTTCCACCCACCCCCATAGCCACGACATACTTTCCACCCACCCCCATAGCCACGACACACTTTCCACCCACCCCCATAGCCACGATATACTTTCCACCCACCCCCATAGCCACGACACACTTTCCACCCACCCCTATAGCTAAGACACACTTTCCACCAACCCCTATAGCTAAGACACACTTTCCACCAACCCCTATAGCCACGACACACTTTCCACCCACCCCCATAGCCACGACATACCTTCCACTAACCCCTATAGCCATGACACACTTTCCACCCACCCCTATAGCTAAGACACACTTTCCACCCACCCCCATAGCCACGACACACTTTCCACCCACCCCCATAGCCATGACATACTTTCCACCCACCCCCATAGCCACGAAATACTTTCCACCAACCCCTAAAGCCATGACACACTTTCCACCCACCCCTATAGCTAAGACACACTTTCCACCCACCCCCATAGCCACGACACACTTTCCACCCACCCCCATAGCCACGACATACTTTCCACCCACCCCCATAGCCACGACACACTTTCCACCCACCCCCATAGCCACGACATACTTTCCACCCACCACCATAGCCACGACATACTTTCCACCCACCCCCATAGCCACGACATACTTTCCACGCACCCTATAGCCACGACACACTTTCCACCAACCCCTATAGCTACGACACACTTTCCACCCACCCCAATAGCCATGACACACTTTCCACCAACCCCTATAGCCACGACACACTTTCCACCCACCCCTATAGCTAAGACACACTTTCCACCCACCCCTATAGCCACGACATACTTTCCACCAACCCCTATAGCCATGACACACTTTCCACCCCCCCCCTATAGCCAAGACACACTTTCCACCCACCACCATAGCCACGACACACTTTCCACCAACCCCCACAGCCACGACACACTTCCCACCCACCCCCACAGCCACGACACACTTTCCACCCACCCCTATAGCCACGACATACTTTCCACCAACCCCTATAGCCACGACATACTTTCCACCCACCCCTATAGCCAAAACACACTTTCCACCCACCCTCATAGCCACGACATACTTTCCACTCACCCCCATAGCCACGACACACTTTCCACCAACCCAATAGCCACGACATACTTTCCACCCACCCCTATAGCCAAGACACACTTTCCACCAACCCCTATAGCCACGACATACTTTCCACCCACCCCCACAGCCACGACACACTTTCCACCCACCCCCATAGCCACGACATACTTTCCACCCACCCCCATAGCCACGACATACTTTCCACTCACCCCCATAGCCACGACACACTTTCCACACACACCCATAGCCACGACATACTTTCCACCAACCCCCATAGCCACGACACACTTTCCACCCACCCCCATAGCCACGACATACTTTCCACCAACCCCCATAGCCACGACATACTTTCCACCCACCCTATAGCCACGACACACTTTCCACCCACCCCTATAGCCACGACGCACTTTCCATCCACCCCTATAGCCACGACATACTTTCCACCAACCCCCACAGCCACGACACACTTTCCACCCACCCCCATAGCCACGACATACTTTCCACCCACCCCCATAGCCATGACACACTTTCCACCCACCCCCATAGCCATGACATACTTTCCACCCACCCCCATAGCCACGACATACTTTCCACGCACCCTATAGCCACGACGCACTTTCCACCCACCCCCATAGCCACGACACACATTCCACCCACACCTATAGCCACGACACACTTTCCACCCACCCCAATAGCCACGACACACTTTCCACCCACCCCTATAGCCACGACACACTTTCCATCCACCCCTATAGCCACGACACACTTTCCATCCACCCCTATAGCCACGACACACTTTCCACCCACCCCAATAGCCACGACACACTTTCCACCCACCCCTATAGCCACGACACACTTTCCACCCACCCCAATAGCCACGACACACTTTCCATCGACCCCCATAGCCATGACATACTTTCCAACAACCCCCATAGCCACGACACACTTTCCACCCACCCCTATAGCCACGACACACTTTCCACCCACCCCTATAGCCATGACACACTTTCCACCCACACCCATAGCCACGACACACTTTCCACCCACCCCCATAGCCACGACATACTTTCCACGCACCCTATAGCCACGACACACTTTCCATCCACCCCTATAGCCACGACACACTTTCCACCCACCCCCATAGCCACGACACACTTTCCACCCACCCCCATAGCCACGACATACTTTCCACGCACTCTATAGCCACGACACACTTTCCATCCACCCCTATAGCCACGACATACTTTCCACCCACCCCCATAGCCACGACACACTTTCCACCCACCCCTATAGCCACGACACACTTTCCACTCATCCCTATAGCCACGACAAACATTCCACCCACCCCCATAGCCACGACACACTTTCCACCCACCCCCATAGCCACGACACACTTTCCACACACCCCCATAGCCACGACATACTTTCCACCAACCCCCATAGCCACGACATGCTTTCCACCCACCCCATAGCCACGACACACTTTCCATCCACCCCAATAGCCACGACATACTTTCCACCAACCCCCACAGCCACTACACACTTTCCACCCACCCCCATAGTCATGACATACTTTCCACCCACCCCCATAGCAACGACAAACTTTCCACCCACCCCCATAGCCACGACACACTTTCCACCCACCCCCATAGCCACGACATACTTTCCACCAACCCCTATAGCCACGACATACTTTCCACGCACCCTATAGCCACGACACACTTTCCATCCACCCCTATAGCCACGACACACTTTCCACACACCCCATAGCCACGACACATTTCCCCACTCCCATAGCCACGACACACTTTCCACCAACCCCCATAGCCACGACATACTTTCCACCCACCCTATAGCCACGACACACTTTCCACCCACCCCCATAGCCACGACATACTTTCCACCAACCCCTATAGCCACGACACACTTTCCACCCACCCCTATAGCCACGACATTTTTCCACCAACCCCTATAGCCACGACATACTTTCCACCCACCCCTATAGCCACGACACACTTTCCACCCACCCCCACAGCCACGACATACTTTCCACCCACCCCCATAGCCACGACACACTTTCCACCCACCCCCATAGCCACGACACACTTTCCATCCACCCCCATAGCCACAACACACTTTCCACCCACCCCCATAGCCACGACACACTTTCCATCCACCTTCATAGCCACGACACACATTCCATCCACCCCTATAGCCACGCCACACTTTCCATACACCCCCATAGCCACGACACACTTTCCATCCACCCCTATAGCCAAGACACACTTTTCACCCACCCCTATAGCCACGACACACTTTCCATCCACCCCCATAGCCACAACACACTTTCCACCCACCCCCATAGCCACGGCACACTTTCCATCCACCCCCATAGCCACGACACACATTCCATCCACCCCTATAGCCACTCCACACTTTCCATACACCCCCATAGCCACGACACACTTTCCATCCACCCCTATAGCCAAGACACACTTTTCACCCACCCCTATAGCCAAGACACACTTTCCATCCACCCCCATAGCCACGACACACTTTCCACCAACCCCCACAGCCACGACACACTTTCCACCCACCCCCATAGCCATGACACACTTTCCACCCACCCTATAGCCACGACACTCTTTCCACACACCCCCATAGCGACGACACACTTTCCACCCACCCCCATAGCCATGACATACTTTCCACCCACCCCTATATCCGCGACACACTTTCCACCCTGTTCCATAGCTAAGACACACTTTCCACCCACCCCTATAGCCACGACACACTTTCCACCAACCCCCATAGCCACGACACACTTTCCAGCCACCCCCATAGCCACGACACACTCTCCACCCACCCCAATAGCCATGACACATTTTCCATCCTTCCTCATAGACGCTTCAGATGAAGAATGACGTACATGTCGTCGTGTGTTCCTGGCGTGGGCTGCAGTTGCAGTTGTCGGTGATGGTAATTAATAGTACATCTACAGTCATCAAACAGTCGCACTAATCATCATGTCACGTGTATCCTATGTGCATGTAACATTTTGTTTCAGCAGAGACTGTGTTGACGGTCGAATCCCCGCCACCACAGATCGACCCTGTTCAAGGTGAGGACGTGGTTGAGGAAGAACCAACGCCTAACGTGGAACCCATCGCAGAGATTCACCTGGAAGAAAAGGAGACGACAAAAGCAGAACCTGTCCAGGAGGTTGAGGAGGAGGAGGAACCAGCGAAGATAGAAGAGGAAGACGTAGAGACTATATCTGTGTTTGACATGGTTAAAGGGTTTGAGCACATCAAGAGAGATCCCAGTGTCAAGAAGGTGCCCAAAGAGTTCCGGAAGAGAACAACAGTGACTCTAACAAAACAGTGAAGTTTTCTCCAGCTTCAGTGTCGATATCAGAAACCTATTGAACCATTGCATTCACATATGCATAGATGCACAGACACAGAAACACACATACATAGACACAGATACACACATGCACTGACACAGATACACACATACATAGACATAGATACACACATACATAGACACATATACACACATACATAGATACAGATACACACATACATAGACACAGATACACACATACATAGACACAGATACACACATACATAGATACAGATACACACATACATAGACACAGATACACACATACATAGATACAGATACACACATACATAGACACAGATACACACATACATAGACATAGATACACACATACATAGACACATATACACACATACATAGATACAGATACACACATACATAGACACAGATACACACATACATAGACACAGATACACACATACATAGATACAGATACACACATACATAGACACAGATACACACATACATAGACACAGATACACACATACATAGATACAGATACACACATACATAGACACAGATACACACATACATAGACACAGATACACACATACATAGACAAAGATACACACATACATAGACACAGAAACACACACGACGTGATAGTACTGGAATAATGTTCGAGGAGGCGTTAAACCCATCTAACTCACTCACTAACTCACTCACCCCCCCCCCCCCCCCCCCCCCCCCCCCCCTTGCCTGTCCCCCAGGAAGATCCGGGTTAGAACTGATCTTCAACAACCCATGCTTGTCGTAAGAGGCGACTAACGGGATCGGGTGGTCAGGATCGCTGACTTGGCGCATGATGTCAGTCACTGGATCGTCTGGTCCAGACTCGAATCTTTACAGATCGCCGTCATATGACTGGATGATGCTGAATGCGGGCGTTGAACAACATACAAACATCCTACTTATATGAACTATAAGTTACTGGAGAATTGTGAGATCAAAGAACTGCCTATACAGGATAGCGATCTTGAAAGTCTGTGTTTCCGATATAAAGGATGAAATATACAAATGCGTAGATTCCTACACCTATATGGGCTGATGTATCGTGTGCAATAAATGCAGATATTTCCAAATGAGAATGATTTGTCATAATTGTGTGCGTATGTCTTGTCCATATGCGTTTTTTAAATTAAAATGGATGTGTGTGAGGGCGTAACAGGGGTGTGAGAGGTTTGGAATTAGGGGACTGTTTAAGGGGAGTGTGTATGAGGGAAGCGTGTTAGGGGTATGTGTGAAGGATGTATATGAGGGAAGCGTGTTAGGGGTATGTGTGAAGGATGTGTGTGAGGGAAGCGTGTTAGGGGTATGTGTGAAGGATGTGTGTGAGGGAAGCGTGTTAGGGGTATGTGTGAAGGATGTGTGTGAGGGAAGCATGTTAGGGGTATGTGTGAGGGAAGCGTGTTAGGGGTATGTGTGAAGGATGTGTGTGAGGGAAGCATGTTAGGGGCATGTGTGAAGGATGTGTATGAGGGAAGCGTGTTAGGGGTATGTGTGAGGGAAGCGTGTTAGGGGTATGTGTGAAGGATGTGTGTGAGGGAAGCATGTTAGGGGCATGTGTGAAGGATGTGTATGAGGGAAGCGTGTTAGGGGTATGTGTGAAGGATGTGTGTGAGGGAAGCATGTTAGGGGTATGTGTGAAGGATGTGTGTTAGGGGTATGTGTGAAGGATGTGTGTGAGGGAAGCATGTTAGGGGTATGTGTGAAGGATGTGTGTTAGGGGCATGTGTGAAGGATGTATATGAGGGAAGCATGTTAGGGGTATGTGTGAAGGATGTGTGTTAGGGGTATGTGTGAAGGATGTGTGTGAGGGAAGCATGTTAGGGGCATGTGTGAAGGATGTGTATGAGGGAAGCGTGTTAAGGGTATGTGTGAGGGATGTGTATTAGGGAAGCGTGTTAGGGGTATGTGTGAAGGATGTGTGTGAGGGAAGCATGTTAGGGGTATGTGTGAAGGATGTGTGTTAGGGGTATGTGTGAAGGATGTGTGTCAGGGAAGCGTGTTAGGGGTATGTGTGAAGGATGTGTGTGAGGGAAGCATGTTAGGGGTATGTGTGAGGGAAGCGTGTTAGGGGTATGTGTGAAGGATGTGTGTGAGGGAAGCATGTTAGGGGTATGTGTGAAGGATGTGTGTTAGGGGTATGTGTGAAGGATGTGTGTGAGGGAAGCGTGTTAGGGGTATGTGTGAAGGATGTGTGTGAGGGAAGCATGTTAGGGGCATGTGTGAAGGATGTGTGTGAGGGGTATGTGTGAAGGATGTGTGTGAGGGGTATGTGTGAGGGAAGCGTGTTAGGGGTATGTGTGAAGGATGTGTGTGAGGGGTATGTGTGAGGGAAGCGTGTTAGGGGTATGTGTGAAGGATGTGTGTGAGGGGTATGTGTGAAGGATGTGTGTGAGGGGTATGTGTGAGGGAAGCGTGTTAGGGGTATGTGTGAATGATGTGTGTGAGGGGTATGTGTGAAGGATGTGTGTGAAGGATGTGTGTGAGGGGTATTTGTGAAGGATGTGTGTGAGGGAAGCGTGTTAGGGGTATGTGTGAAGGATGTGTGTGAGGGAAGCGTGTGAGGGGTTTGTGTGAAGGATGTGTGTGAGGGGTATGTGTGAAGGATGTGTGTGAGGGAAGCGTGTTAGGGGTATGTGTGAGAGGAGAGTTTAAGAGGAGTGTGTGAGAGGGGTGTTTGAGTGGGGTGTGAGATCGACAGAGGGTCCATCTCACACTTCCCTCAAACACACTCCTCTCAATCACCCCTCTCACACACTCCTCTCACACCCCTCTTACACACTCCTCTCACACACTCCTCTCGCACCCCTCTCACACACCCCTCTCACACACTCTTCTCACAACACTCTCACACACCCCTCTCACACGCTCCTCTCACTAACCCCTCTCACACAGCCCTCTCACATCCCCCTCACACGCTCCCCTCACACCCTCCTCTCACTAACCCCTCTCAGACACCCCTCTCACATCCCTCTCACACACACCACTCACACACACCTGTGGAGTGTGTGAGAGGAGCGTGACTGGCGTGTGTGAGGGGAGTATATAAGAAGGATGTGTGAGAGGGGTGTGTGAGGGGGTTATAAATAGACGGAGGAGAGTGTGTGAGGAGTGTCTGAGAGGGAAGTGTGAGAGGAGTGTGTGAGAGGGGTGTGTGAGTTGGGTGTGTGAGAGGAGTGTGTGAGAGGGGTGTGAGGGGAGCGTGTGAGAGGGGTGTGTGAGGGGGTTAGAGATGGGTGGAGGGGAGTGTGTGAGGGCGTAACATATGGAAAGAAGGGAGTGTGTGAGAGGAGTGTGTGAGAGGAGTGTGTGAGAGGAGTGTTTGAGGGGGTTACTGATGGACGGAGGGGAGTTTGTGAGAGGAGTGTGTGCGAGGGGTGTGTGAGAGGAGTGTTTGAGAGGGTTATAGATGGACGGAGGAGAGTTTTTGAGGGGAGCGTGTGAGGGGTTGTGTGAAGGATGTGTGTGAGGTTAAAATGTGAGGGCGTAGCATATGGAATAATGGGTAGTGTGTGAGAGGAGTGTGTGAGAGGAGTATTTGAGAGGTTTTCAGACGGACGGAAGGGTGTGTGTGAGAGGGGTTGTGTGAGGGGGTTACAGATGGACGGAGGGGTGTGTTTGAAAGGGGTGTGTGAGGGGTATGTGTGAAAGATGTGTCTGAGGGGAGCGTGTGAGGGGAGTGTGTGAGGGGTGTGTGTGAGGGGTGTGTGTGAGGGGGTTACAGATGGATGGAGGAGAGTGTGTCAGGGGACTGTTTGAAAGGGGTGTGTATGAGGGGTGTGAATGAGTTGAGTGTGTGACGGTAGTGTGTGTGGGCGTTACAGATGGAAGAAGGGGAGTGTGTGAGGGATGCGTGTGAGAAGTGTGTGTGAGGAAAGTGTGAGGGGGTAATTGATTGACGGAGGCTAGCGTGTTAGAGGACTGTGTGAAGGGTGTGTGTGAGGTGTGTGAGTGAGGGGGATGTGGGGTGTGTGTATGTGAGGGTAATGTATGAGGGGAGTGTACAAGAGGAGTGTGTGAGGGGTGTTTTCGAGGGGTGTGTGTGAGGGGTGTGTGTGAGGGGGGTGTGTGAGGGGTGTGTGCGGGGAGTGTGAGGGGAGTGTGAGGGGGCTGTATGAAGGGTGTGTGTGAGGGGAGTGTGAGGGGGCTGTATGAAGGGTGTGTGTGAGGGGAGTGTGAGGGGAGTGTGAGAGGGCTGTATGAAGGGTGTGTGTGAGGGGAGTGTGAGGGGGCTGTATGAAGGGTGTGTGTGAGGGGTGTGTGAGGGGGCTGTATGAAGGCTGTGTGTGAGGGGAGGGTGTGAGGGGGCTGTATGAAGGGTGTGTGTGAGGGGAGTGTGTGAGGGGGCTGAATGAAGGGTGTGTGTGAGGGGAGTGTGTGAGGGGGCTGTATGAAGGGTGTGTGTGAGGGGAGTGTGTGAGTGGGCTGTATGAAGGGTGTGTGTGAGGGGAGTGTGTGAGGGGGCTGTATGAAGGGTTTGTGTGAGGGGAGTATGTGAGGGGGCTGTATGAAGGGTGTGTGTGAGGGGAGTGTGTGAGGGGGCTGTATGAAGGGTGTGTGTGAGGGGAGTGTGTGAGGGGGCTGTATGAAGGGTGTGTGTGAGGGGAGTGTGTGAGGGGGCTGTATAAAGGGTGTGTGTGAGGGGTGTGTGTGAGAGGGCTGTATGAAGGGTGTGTGTGAGGGGTGTGTGAAGCGGCTGTATGAAGGGTGTGTGTGAGAGGGGTGTGTGAGGGGGCTGTATGAAGGGTGTGTGTGAGGGGAGTGTGTGAGGGGGCTGTATGAAGGGTTTGTGTGAGGGGAGTATGTGAGGGGGCTGTATGAAGGGTGTGTGTGAGGGGAGTGTGTGAGGGGGCTGTATGAAGGGTGTGTGTGAGGGGAGTGTGTGAGGGGGCTGTATGAAGGGTGTGTGTGAGGGGAGTGTGTGAGGGGGCTGTATAAAGGGTGTGTGTGAGGGGTGTGTGTGAGAGGGCTGTATGAAGGGTGTGTGTGAGGGGTGTGTGAAGCGGCTGTATGAAGGGTGTGTGTGAGAGGGGTGTGTGAGGGGGCTGTATGAAGGGTGTGTGTGAGGGGAGTGTGTGAGGGGGCTGTATGAAGGGTGTGTGTGAGGGGGCTATATGAAGGGTGTGTGTGAGGGGAGTGTGAGGGGGCTGTATGAAGGGTGCGTGTGAGGTGAGTGTGTGAGGGGGGTGTATGAAGGGTGTGTGTGAGGGGAGTGTGTGAGAGGGCTGTATGAAGGGTATGTGTGAGGGGTGTGTGTGAGAGGGCTGTATGAAGGGTGTGTGTGAGGGGAGTGTGTGAGGGGGCTGTATGAAGGGTGTGTGTGAGGGGGCTATATGAAGGGTGTGTGTGAGGGGAGTGTGAGGGGGCTGTATGAAGGGTGTGTGTGAGGGGGCTATATGAAGGAAGTGTGTGAGGGGAGTGTGAGGGGGCTGTATGAAGGGTGTGTGCAAGGGGAGTGTGTGAGGGGGCTGTATGAAGGGTGTGTGTGAGGGGAGTGTGTGAGAGGGCTGTATGAAGGGTATGTGTGAGGGGTGTGTGTGAGAGGGCTGTATGAAGGGTGTGTGTGAGGGGAGTGTGTGAGGGGGCTGTATGAAGGGTGTGTGTGAGGGGGCTATATGAAGGGTGTGTGTGAGGGGAGTGTGAGGGGGCTGTATGAAGGGTGTGTGCAAGGGGAGTGTGTGAGGGGGCTGTATGAAGGGTGTGTGTGAGGGGAGTGTGTGAGGGGGCTATATGAAGGGAGTGTGTGAGGGGAGTGTGTGAGGGGGCTGTATGAAGGGTGTGTGTGAGGGGAGTGTGTGAGGGGGCTGTATGAAGGGTGTGTGTGAGGGGGCTATATGAAGGGTGTGTGTGAGGGGAGTGTGAGGGGGCTGTATGAAGGGTGTGTGTGAGGGGGCTATATGAAGGGTGTGTGTGAGGGGAGTGTGAGGGGGCTGTATGAAGGGTGTGTGCAAGGGGAGTGTGTGAGGGGGCTGTATGAAGGGTGTGTGTGAGGGGAGTGTGTGAGAGGGCCGTATGAAGGGTATGTGTGAGGGGTGTGTGTGAGAGGGCTGTATGAAGGGTGTGTGTGAGGGGAGTGTGTGAGGGGGCTGTATGAAGGGTGTGTGTGAGGGGAGTGTGAGGGGGCTGTATGAAGGGTGTGTGCAAGGGGAGTGTGTGAGGGGGCTGTATGAAGGGTGTGTGTGAGGGGAGTGTGTGAGGGGGCTATATGAAGGGAGTGTGTGAGGGGAGTGTGTGAGGGGGCTGTATGAAGGGTGTGTGTGAGGGGAGTGTGTGAGGGGGCTGTATGAAGGGTATGTGTGAGGGGTGTGTGAGGGGGCTGTATGAAGGGTATGTGTGAGGGGTGTGTGAGGGGGCTGTATGAAGGGTGTGTGTGAGGGGTGTGTGAGGGGTGTGTGAGAGGGCTGTATGAAGGGTATGTGTGAGGAGTGTGTGTGAGGAGAGGATGTGAGGGCGGTATTCGAGGGGTGTGTTTGAGGGATGTGAAGGGTGTATGTTAGGGGGCTGTGTGAAGTGTGAGTGTGAGGGATGTGTGTGAGAGGGGTGTGGGGCGTATGTATGTGAGGGGAATGCATGAGGGGTGTGTGCAAGGGGAGTGTGTGAGAGGAGCGTGTGAGGGGTGTGTGAAGGGTGTTTGAGGGGTTATAGATGGACGGAGGGGAGTGTGCAAGTGGAATGTGTGAGGGGAGCGTGTGAGGGTTGTGTGAATTGTGTGTGAGGGGTTATAGATGGGCGGAGGGGTGTCTGAGGGGAGCGTGTGAGGGGAGCGTGTGAGGGGAGCGTGTGAGGGGAACGTGTGAGGGGAGCGTGTGAGGGGTGTGTGAATTGTGTGTGAGGGGTTATAGATGGGCGGAGGGGTGTCTGAGGGGAGCGTGTGAGGGGAGCGTGTGAGGGGAGCGTGTGAGGGGAACGTGTGAGGGTAGCGTGTGAGGGTATCGTGTGAGGGGAGCGTGTGAGGGGTGTGTGAATAATGTGTGAGGGGGTTACAGATGGACGGAGGAGAGTGTGTGAAAGGTGTGTGAGAGGGATGTGTTTGTCAGGGTTGTGTGAAGGGGGTGCGTGTGAGTAGGGTATGTGAGGGCTGTATTCGAGGGGTGTATGTCAGGGATGTGTGTGAGGGGAGTGTGTGAGGGGTGTGTGAGGGGTGTGCAGGGTGTGTGTGTGAGGGGACAGTGTGAGGGGTGTGCGGTGTGTGTGAGAGGGATGTGTTTGTCGGGGTTGTGTGAAGGGGGTCCGTGTGAGGGGTGTGTGTCAGGGATGTGTGTGTGGGGAGTGTGTGAGGGGACTGTGTGAGGAGTGTGTGTGAGGGGTGTGTGTCAGGGATGTGTGTATGGGGAGTGTGTGAGGGGTGTGTGTATGTGAGAGGGTTACAGATGGACGGAGGAGAGCGTATAAAGGGCGTGTGTGAGGGATGTGTTTGTGGGGAGTGTGTGAAGGGGGTGCGTGTGAGGGGTGTGTGAGAAGGCTGTATGTTAGGAGAGTATGTGAGGGGTGCATTCGAGGAGTGTTTGTGTTTGTGTGAGAGGGGAGTGTGTGACAGTACAGCAACGTGACGGTTCAACAACGTGACAGTACAAGAACAGGACAGTACAACAACGTGACAGACACAACACCTGTCGCTCACTGTGCCTTGCTTAATACTACCTCGACCACATGCACACAACAGGGAATCAATAACTTTCATGGCCGACTTCCACAAGCATCAAAGTCGATTGAATCATCACCACGCTTCTATTGAAGGACCTAAGTGGGTGTGTTAATGTCGGTGCGATGTGTCTACCATATAAAGCAGCAAGCACCTGTTGCTGCGTGGGACATTCAGCCGTGTTTCATCTGTTGGAGCGGTGCGTGTCAGACTTCACGCGATAGACATATCGATTTAACGTGATAAAAAAACATAATTATAAGCTCAATTAAATATGTATTTCAGGTTTTAAGAGAGCTGAATTATCTCAGAATGCTATATGAAATTTAATAACCAGCGGAGATTTGCAGTACAACACCGCAGACGTTGACGTATAGCACAACACAGTCTCGCTTGGAAATTCCGGCGACAATCGACTGTTCCAACATGTTATGTGAACTTTATAATTGAGCTACGTCATCGATTAACATATGATGTCATCTGCTGCAATGCACAGGTATAGCAAAAGCAACAGAAATGATATGGTTCACCTTTTGGTGCACTCGAACTTAACAACGAATTGAAGATTAAACTTAGATATTGCATTTCGCCCCTGAATGATGTTTGCTTAATATTTTAGTTTTCTTGTTTAACGTCGCACTCAGAAATAACCGAGTCAATAACCAGACAATCCAGTGATTGCAAAAGAATTAAAACAAATCCAAAATCGGTGATAGAAACTGCTGTTGGATTGAGGTCAACTTGTGCTATGTCACGTGACTTTCATTAAGTCGGAATTATTGTGTGGCTTTTCGCTTTGAAGGCATTTATTCTGCCTCCGAGAACTCCACGTGCAGCGGGGTATAACGGATTAATTGTCCCGCTGTGGAATATATATTTTTCTGTAAGACTAGGATTTATGTTTTTCATGGCCACTTTCCCGCAAGATAGCATATAAATAATGTTATATATATATATAACTAAATTAGGCCCAGTGAGCAGGTACCTTCACAACGATGGCGAGTAGTGTCCAGTTTAATCCAAGCGTCTTGTTTGGCGCTTGGAGTTGGCTGTTGTGGATGCTTCCCTAAAAATTACCACTTGATTGAGCTCGTGTGAATTGTAAATTATGAGTATGTTGAGTTCAGAAGATTTTCAGTCTTTCCAAAATGGTCCCTTTATAACACTAATAGCTTTTCTGCCTTACGTAAAAGCGTGACGAAATGTATTGATATCCAACATTCAATCGATTGTGATTTAGTTATTACATATATAACACTAGTATATATGTAGCAATATCGACCCATTTGGTTACTATAATATCTACCGAGTATGTGTTGTGTCATTGATTCGTGTCCTTCATTGATCGAGGTACGTGTAAGTTATAATCTCCCACTCCGCAAAGATTAATCAATTAAAACACTCAATCCATGTATAAAATATTTCATTAACACTGACACTACATGTACAAGACATTAGAAATAGTTTTTGAAAGGGACCAAATTTCTAATTAGCATGTGAATACGAGAAAGTGACTTATAATCATTATTAATCAAAACTGCTAAACTCCAGATCATATCGACCGGAGACACCCAAAGGGACTGTGAGTTGCCAAGAGGTATTCATTATTATATTTACTGTAATTTAAAATGCCTTAGTGTCACATCTTTCAAAGGAAAGGGTACCACACAAGAGTTATATGCTTCGGTGTGTGTACGTAACGCTCAGCGTCTCTGTTCTCAGCCTCTGCTTCACACAGATGGTATTTGTAATGTGAGTGAGTGAGTGAGTATGGTTTTACGCCGCTTTTAACAATATTCCAGCAATATCACGGCGGGGGACACCAGAAATGGGCTTCACACATTGTACCCATGTCGGGAATCGAACCCGGGTCTTCGGCGTGACGAGCAAACGCTTTAACCACTAGGCTACCCGACCGCCCCTTATATGTAATGTGAAGAAGGAGGCCTACGTGTACATAAAGCATAAAAACCACTTGCTCTTCGTCAGTCTACAGCAACTCAAAACAGTCAAACAAATTTGTGTTGTCTATGCAATATCCTATCTTGGGAAGCGCTTGTGCACAGGCAAGTTAATACTTTTTTGGATCAAAACCTATCTTAATTTGTGTCCACCATTCTCTCTAGTAGTATAGGTAATGATGGTTCTGGACCACTTCGACTGGAGCCAGATTTATATACCTATACCACCACTACAGGGGGAATTTTTTATGTCAAAACGCTGATTCTACGATCGTCATGAGTCGTATTAAAAGAAAAATCAATATTAATTAATAATGAAGAAAATTTACTATAGCCCACGAGGATATTGGAAGTTATAGGAGCAATACAAAAATTAGCCACCGCGGCTAAGGTATCTAAAGATGTGGCCAAGGATTGGTTAAAGAAACAAGCGAAGTGGCAAATATACTTACCAGCACCCTGTCGTGGTGGAAGCTGTCCAGAGGCATCATTACCTATACTACTTCTCTGTTCCCTTGTATGCGTGTGTATGTTGTTTAACCTTACAGCTCATGTCAGTGGTCCTAAAGCTCCTGTATCACAAAACACTTCAGTGTTTCGCCTTCCAGATCTAACGTTATAACATTAAAGATCATATCCATCATCCAATACACATGATGATGCCAAGACATATTTACCCGTTAAGATCCGGGGTAGAATAGGTCTTCAGCAACCCATACTTGCCGTAAAAGGTGACTATGCTTGTCGTAAAAGGCGACTAACGGGATCGGGTGGTCAGGCTCGCTGACTTGGTTGATGCATGTCATCGATTCCAATTGCGTGGATCGATGCTCATGATATTAATCACTGGATTGTCAGGTCCAGACTCGATTATTTACAGATCGCCGTCATACAGCTGTAATATCGCTGAGTGCGGCGTTAAACAACAAACCAACCAACCAACCAACCAACCAACCAAGACATATTTATTTGGTTTTATTGTCTGTGGCTCGTGTATATTTTCACGAAAGGACCGTCAGCTGATATCAGGAATGTAACATCCAGTTGATCTTCTAGTTATCTTTACTTTTACTCAAATAGGAGGACTGTGTACGACATTCGTCAGTCTGTTAACGAAGTTGTTACAATTAATATTTTGAAACAGACAGTTGAACGGCTGTTGTGACATGGAGGATTATATGGTAGTTGTAGCAGACAGATTGACAGCCGAGTTGCGTGCATCACTAGATTATAAGTACGGCATTGGCCTTGCAGATTGTTACCATGCTTTGAGGAATACTGTGGCCAGTGACGGACGTAATTCAAACTCCTTCCACACTGACGCCGTATGAAAGTTATCTGTGTGCCGATTACATAACAGTACAGGGTGGGGAAGGTGGGTGGAAGTTAACGCGAAACGGATGACACTGTCTGCATCTGCTGGGCGGCGCCTTTGATATCACCTCCAAACAGACATGTAATAGAATGAACCATTTATGAATATGCAAATCGGGATTGCGCAGAAAAAAGAAGATTCGTTCTTGTTGTGTATCAAGCCACAAATTCATCTTTCATAAGCACGTAGTGTCTTTGTGCCTAATATATCCACAAATAACGACAAAGGGTAATGCATGTATCCACAAATATATATATATATGCCAAGTATTTGCCGATAGCAACACCTGCATAAATATTTATTCGCAAATTATTCGCAAATTATTCCCGAATTATTTGCGACTTATCCGCAGAATGTTCGCATTTATTCTGCAGAAAAACGTTTGCGTGGTAGTGTGTGCTTCTCATGGAAGAGACGCAGCAGCGTCAACGTTACAGGAAGATTGAATGAATTGATCAGGTCCTGAAGATGGTAGTCTGACGGAGCTGATAATTAGTTTTACACACAGTCCTCTCCGAGATCCACACACATGTGCCATGACGCAGGACTGCTCAGCTTCGACTCGTGCAGCTGGTCCTCCACGGCAGAAGTGACGTCATCATTACTTGAAGAAAGAACTGTCTGGCAAGCATCGCGCAAGTTGGGGAAGTGGTTGAAATCTGACGGTGGCAAGTCTGGTGAACACAGAGGATGGACCATGAGTTCAAAGCCACAGTCATGCACGGAGACAGCAGACATGTTCGATTTGGCGTCCTGAGCAGACTAATATGACATTGGTCATTGACAATAATATCTGACCTTCTTAAGCGGTCTACCAGTAGAATTCTTTAGAATTTCTGTTGACATTTCTGCAGAATTTCTTGTTGTCATGGAAAGCGGTAATATTTAGTCTCTGATTGAACCCAACTCATCGATGGTTAACCTCTCTCAACACAGTCAGCTGGGTCTGCATCAAAACCACGCACATTCTCGCGAGAGGTGATGAGACTGGAGTGTATCTGATCAGACGTTGAGCCCAGTGCGCTGTCATGTCCAATTCAATCCCGAAAACGAATTCAACTCTCCCATGATAGATGCCTGTCTGTGTCTGTGTCTGTGCGAGTCGTCCACCACCCATAGCCATACTTTGTATTACAAAAATAGCGACAGAACCCATTCCATATCCAGAGCGACAAAACCCTTTCCATATCCAGAGCGACAAAACCTTTTCCATATCCAGAGCGACAAAACCCTTTCCATATCCAGAGCGACAAAAAACGTGTTCTCACGTTGTGGTACACGTCGGTCGAGTTCATCCCAGATGTGTTCGATTGGGTTGAGATCTGGAGATCTCGACGGCCAGGACAAGGCGTTGATGTTGGCATTATGTAGGTAGGTTGACACTACCGCCACCGAATTGGTCGAATTAACGAACACAATGTGGGGCAAAACGCTCATTTCGAAAACGATAAACACGTTGTCTTCCATCTCGCCGGTGAAGAAGAAATCGTGATCCATCGCTAAACCACACTCGTCTCCAGTTTCTCAAATTCCAAGGGTGTAGGGTATGGCACCAACGCAAGCGTCACTGTCGATTGATCTGATGCAAAACAGGGACGATAACTGGTCTTCTGGGTCGGATTCCAGACTCGCGAAGATGGTTCCTGACAGTCTGGTCCGATATCCTCCTCAAACCAGGGATGCGTCCTGCAGTCTCCGTAGCTGCACATGGCATTGCTATGACGTAGGTGGAACAGTCGAATGTAGCTATCCTGTGCAGGGGTGGTAACTCTTGGTCGGCCGGTTCTCGGACGGTCTGCGGTGGAATTGAACTGTGTGTTTCGTGCCCAAAGGCGGCAAATGGTGCTGTGGTGGACGTTGAAGTGGCGAGCAAGAGAAGACTGCAATTCCACTCTGTGGATACAATCTAAACATGAAAAAGATCGAAACATGTTTTCAATATATTCTACTGCAATGTTCAGAAGATTAACAAGATCACTGGAAAAGGGTGTGAATAAACTCCACCACCGCACCCGTCCGTGTTACACCGTCAGGTAGATCACCAGCTGGGTGAGTGACAGGAGTTTCACGCCGCTTTCATATCATTAATATGTCAGTTAATTAAGATGCATTTATAATGCATTCGTCATGAAAGAAATGTGAACATTGTGAGTGAGTGAGTGAGTTTGGTTTTACGCCGCTTTTAGCAATATTCCAGCAATATCACGGCGGGGAACACAAGAAATGGGCTTCACACATTGTACCCATGTCGGGAATCGAACCGGGTCTTCGGCGTGACGAGCCAACGCTTTAACCACTAGGCTACCCGACCGCCCCTAAGTTGTGCAGAACGCTGCAACGTTTATGTATAACTGTGTTCATGCTACCTATGACTCATGATACAACACCTGTACAAGGCTATCAATAAATTGGTTGCACATTTTGCACTGCAGATTTCCACTGATTTACACAGAAAACCCGATTGATTGTGTGTGAAATACGAGCATGGAGCAATACGAGCCTAGATTTAGAATATTGAAAAATGTTACAATAAGAAATAAAAGCTTTTCCTATTTAGATCATGTTTCATTGTCATAGCACTCTGGATGTAATCAAAGCGAAATAAAAATCATTTTAGGTTTAAAACACTGTTAATATATGTTAATTTACTGGATTATATAATCTGGTGTGTGCTGTGAAAATGTGCGCAATATTAATAATATAACGTTGCCATAGTTTTACTGATCATACAAAAAAATAGGTTATATACAATGTATTCGAGCATCATATGATATTAAGAGCTGAGGTGAGGTGAAGAGAGGTGTTATGGGGCTTCACGTCGCGTTCAAGATTACTGCTATTGCACCTGCCAAAGCGACGTGCATGCACGTGTGTGTGTGTGTGTGTGTGTGTGTGTGTGTGTGTGTGTGTGTGTGTGTGTGTGTGTGTGTGTGTGTGTGTGTGTGTGTGTGTGTGTATGTGTGTGTGTGTTGGGAGGGGGGGGGGGGGGGGGTAGGTAGGTAGGTAGGGGTGTGTTTGTACTCGTCTGAACTAATGTCGATTTTATAGTGTTTGCCCACTGTAATACGATGTCGCAGTTTAACAGGAATACCCCACTCAGAGACAGTATACTGACTCTGAGCCGACCAGTCCTTGTTTTAGCCCCTTAATGCCGAGCGCCACTCAAACACAGTATACTGACTCCGGGCCGACCAGTCCTTGTTTTAGCCCCTTAATGCCGAGCGCCACTCAAACACAGTATACTGACTCCGGGCCGACCAGTCCTTGTTTTAGCCCCTTAATGCCGAGCGCCACTCAAACACAGTATACTGACTCCGGGCCGACCAGTCCTTGTTTTAGCCCCTTAATGCCGAGCGCCACTCAAACACAGTATACTGACTCCGGGCCGACCAGTCCTTGTTTTAGCCCCTTAATGCCGAGCGCCACTCAAACACAGTACACTGACTCCGGGCCGACCAGTCCTTGTTTTAGCCCCTTAATGCCGAGCGCCACTCAGACACCGTATACTGACTCCGGGCCGACCACGCCTTGTTTTACCCCCTTAATGCCGAGCGCCACTCAGAAACACTATACTGACTCCGGGCCGAGCCACTAAACTTCGGAGGCGGTATATCAAAGGCTCCAGTTTTATCACATGATCAACATAACCTTAACCATACATTAAAATACATTCCATCAGAAACCTCCGATCACAGGGTTTTAACACCCGCGATAATCCGGGGTAGAATAGGTCTTCAGCAAACCATGCTTGCCGTAAAAGGCGACTACGCATTTTTTAAGAGGACACTAACGGGATCGGGTGGTCAGGCTCGCTGACTTGGTTGATGCATGTCATCAATCCCAATTGCGTGGATCGATGCTCATGATATCAATCACTGGATTATCTACAGACCGCCGTCATAAAGCTGGAATATTGCTGAGTGCGGCGTTAAACAACAAACACACACAACACACGTTTTTTTTTTAATCCCTGCTTGTTCCTATAACTGTCGGCACCATACACCTGCCTGTCTGACACCTCCTTCACTTCGGACGTTCTACCACATCAAGCTGAAATGTAGTCAAATGACTAAAGTACTGTTCCCTCACTCACACAGTCTCTTGAAGGTAACCCATAAATGTCCGTTTTGACTATCGCAATAACTGTCAACTTTCAAACATTACCATAAATACAACTCGAGCTAAACACGTGAGCTCATATTAATCAGACCGGCACATTTAAAACACGCACGCTCAATAATAGGGGCTTGTCTCACACCTGCCGCACATGTTCGATAAATCAATTAATGCCTTTTAAGCATTGTTACCGCCTATCATGTGTTCCTAGTGGTGCTTGTGTCGGCCTACCCCGGCCAGCCCGTGGAGGAAATGTCACATGATAATCACCAATTGTTGCCGGTTTATTGCCCAAACCAATAGAAGTTTAACATTATATGGACATCGTACATTATTGTAATAACAATACATGTTGCATTGATCGGCCATGTATACGATATATGGATTTTATATCATACCAACTGGCAGTTTATAATGATGAATATTTTCTGTGTTAGTTCAGCAATGTGAGTCTTTGTGTCTGTGTGGTTGGTCGTAACAGGTAAGCACATCACCCTTACAGTTAAACAAATCAATCTTTTTTAAAAGAATTTGAAAACTGAAGCATCAGATGATATTTCAGGCACTGTAAATACTGTGGATTATTTATTAGTATTTGTCAATGCTATTCATGTACAGCAAGCGTATTACTGTGCAGTGTCATCGTTTAAAGTACAGTTCTTGGGCTACCGTTTGCAATGTACATTAAACAAAAGTATGCCTGGCAGTTTGCAGGAGGGTGTAGTGTTTCGTATACTGACAGGATTTGCCTGCGAGTTTGCAAAGGTTTTCATATGTGTTAATGAATTAATTTTTATTACTTGCCCGTGAAGAGATCACCCGTTTAATAAACATACAGCTGTATTACACATTGTGAAATACCAAAACGCGTGCTTATGTACTCTCGGAACACGTTTCTAGAACAAATATTGAAAGCTCTCAACATCCCTTGGCTTATTCAGCGACATTGCGTATGGAGTTGATAGATCACTGAGAGAAGCACACTCCGGCGCAGTAGTGACTCAGCATAACACCACTGCCACAGGCTAATTTGCATATCACGTGACCGGACTTTTCTCTTGTTTGTAAACAAACACGCTTTTTCAGAAATCAATGTAGAACGGACTAATGCAAGTATTTGGGGTCTCTTAATATATTGTTTTGCATAATTATATAGATATGCTACTACAACTGCGACAGTGAGTTGCATGACAATATATATTTATGCATAAAAAAAACCGTATCGCCAGCTCTCCGTTAGGCTTCGATGACAGCAAGTGGAGCCGTACAACCAATGTAAACAAAGGATAACTACGCAAAAACAAATAGATTTTCACGTATTAGGATACTTTCTTAATGAACCGTAACCATACTTTGACGTTTGTTTATGAAAATGTGTTGACTTGTCATACATGAAACGGATGAAAAGCATATTCAATATCTTGAATGGACTGTGAAAGATGTGACGAATCGTCACATGGCGCTGGCCTTTGGCAGAGGTACTATGCTGGCTGGCTGCCGGCCGCAAGGACCTCTGGGTAGGAGAGTGTGAGAGAAGCTTATGCAAACTCGATGACCCCAGCAACCTTGTTGCTAGGCTGACGTCACATGGCATTGTTTCGCCGATGGATCTTGCAACAAAATTCCACAAATTACGTCATCGGGTATTGTGACGTTATTGTAAAGTTTGAGGTGCAAGGCCCGTTCCACAAGGCGATAGTATTGTAGCGCAACGACAGTCGTTAGTCTGTTAAAGTATGTGAGTTGCGATAGTCTTAGCCCTGCGATAATTTTGTGAATTCTAAAGGTGGACCGTTGTATGATATCAAATTCATACGTTTCAACTTTTGACATGTTTGAAGTATTATTCTATTAAAATCAATTGGACTATGCCGTGGATCGTGTAGGTGTCAGCCTATTCATACTCAACAGTATAATTCTAAAAAACGTTATAAATGGCAAGTAATAAATAAAATACTAAACTCGCTCCCGTGTAAAATCAATTTTATGAAACTCGTGAATAGTTGTGGTATCTGACTCGCTTTCGCTCGTCAGATACCACAACTATTCACTCGTTTCATAAAATTGGTATTACACGGGAGCTCGTTTAGTATTCTATATATCATCCAAAACTGGAGATATCGCTTGGGTGAGATCAAGCGATATCTACATTGTACATTGTAGATATCGCTGCAATGAAATTGCATCACAATGCTTTGCAGACCATTGTGACGTCACTGGTGACCATTTCGTCACAAACAAATGACATCACAAATGTTTTATCCAAAAATGGGTAATGTCCTGTAATTGAAGGCAAACTATGAACGGTAAGACGCAAACATCCTCGATTATTCCTTGTGGTATATGCCCCTTCCTCCTCAGGCAGGGTAACAACAAGTAATGTTTTTACGTCGTCTGGTATGACGCATCTGGGGATCAAGCCGCCGACCTCACACTCTATGCTCTGTTTACTCTGTATCCATAGGGGCGGTCGGGTAGCCTAGTTGTTGAAGCGTTCGCTCATCACGCCGAAGACTCGGTTTCGATTCCCGCCATGGGTACAATGTGTGTCCCCCGTCGTAATATTGCTGGAATATTGCTAAAAGCGGCGTAAAACCATACTCACTCACTGTATCCATATAACCACCGAGGTCGCTCGTGAGTTACGTCAGTTCAACATTTATTCGTTTCAGTACCCACCATCATGATCCGAATATGGATGCTGACCTGGCCCCTGACGCCACAGGACCCGAAGAAGACGAAATCTGTCGAGAAAACGCCCTTAGTTAAGGCCGAGAGCGTCGAGAGTTATGAGAGCACGGAAGTACCAGTCACCACCAAGGACCGGATACACCCAATAGTGTCAGGCAGGGGATCCGAAGATCAAACATCTTCGCTGAAACCGCTCGGTAAGAGCACCGACGCGCCTAAGACGTACAAAGAGAACGGATATGTTGTTGCAGACGGACGCGAGAGCGCGCTTCCCTTGAAGGCAAATGACCCACGGGAAGATGACATTGTTCCCGATACGGGGTCAACGCTGAAAGCAAACCCACGCTATACACCTGGTGGTGATGGTTTAGATAACGAGGAGGACCGTCACCGCCAGTTACATCCATCACAAGATAAGGGGATCAAACAGCCGGCTGGAACTGACTCTCGGTACGATGGGCTTACACCGTCGCCAAAACAAACTTTGTTTCAGATGGCAAACGATCGAAATAATCCAGGACAAAATAGCGGCACAGATGACAGACAACGTACCCTCTCTTCATCACCTGACAGTCAACACGGAAACCATGCCAACGAATACCCAGGTGGAGACGAAACAAGCCTTTTGATGGCTCCGGGTAGATCGCGGGCTCCGGGGGGAATAGATGGCAGCGGACATAACGCGGGAGCTGATGGACACAATAGATATGGCGCTATCCCCGGGGAAACAAATGGCAATTCTCCCTCTGACTCAGATAACGGAGTATCTTCCGCCAGGTATCCGAATTCTGATGGCAGTATGTCCAATGGTCACGGGGATGACACGAATGGTTATGGTTCTGAAGGTAAAGCTAACCTTCTGATTCCCCCTTCCGGACGATCGCGAAAAGGTTCCAATGGTGAAAATGAAAGAAATCCAAATTTGAAACGCTCAGAAAGACACGGCAAGGAACTACCCTCAGGCCAAACCAGGGGCAGACGACTCGAGGAAAGTCCAGGACGGAACTCCAAGTCCAGATCGCCCTCACTCAAGTCCACTGCTAAACGTCCTAGTGACAAGGATGACGAAAGTTGGAGAGAACCTGTACTGAGAGAGGAAAAGCCAGCGAAACCAACTGTTAGAAAAATGGGATTCGGAAGCACTTATAAGCAACCTAAACCTGTCCCAAACGATCCGTCAAAGGATTCCAAGAAACGGAAAGGTACTGCCTCGTCCAAGCCCAAAGGAGCATCCGAAGTTATTGAGCCAGAGATGGTTCGGAACACCAAGACGCAAAAGCCTCTCTCAAAGGCGCCAGCTGGATCAGAGAAGAGCAGGAAACCAGGTCAAGGTCAAGGTCAACGTCAAGGTTTGTATTCTTACGATCGATAAACATTGCCTTGGAAACAAACATCGGGGGTAAGTGCCCTGTCGTGCCGCCGTCAGCCATAGTCCAGGCGTAACGTGGCAGAGCGGTCCTAATAAATTTTAGTCTCAGCCAGATAAAGGGCACGCCACGCCGAAGACCTGGGTTCGATTCCCATATGGGTACAGTGTGTGAAGCCCATATCTGGTGTCCTCCCTGTGATATTGGTGGATTATTGATAAAAGCGGCATAAATCCACAATCACTCACTCATTCGGCCCTATACACCACTGGTGACACACAAACAGATTTAGTTGCTTCTCATGGATATTGGAGAACTAGTCTCCTGGAACTTTACAACAAAACATGTCAAACTAGCTGTGTACATATATTTGATATTTCAAACAGTGTACCAGCACGAATGCACCAAACACATATAGTATGTCTTAATTTGATTTGCTGTCTATTGTTAGGTAGGTTCGTCAAGAAGTTAAGCATGTTCATTATAACGCCATAAGACCCGAGTTTGTTTCCCAGTTTGGAAATATTGTATAATATATTGTATGTCTCCTGTGATATTACCGGACTATTTCAACCAACGGTGCCAGACCCTATGCTCCACCCACATGTTCTGACTTCCAACCCTAACCCTTCCAGGAGAGACAGCAAACTCGGATAGAACTAAACCAGGACAGGACACTACACCAGGCTCCACAGCTGCTGCAACCCCAGAGAATGGAGGTACGCGTCTTTTGTCTTTACGGGTTATATACATGTAGGGATAGAATACAGAAGCTAATAATACCCAGGGCGTGTAAGTACAGTCGGAATCACGTGTCATGGTGTCAATGTATATACTGTTGACCAAAGACATTATGTCGGTGAAATATAAAGCAACGTAGTGCAAGCACCTGTTTTGGGTAAATATCACTCCATTATTAGATATCCTCTAGCCGGACGTCGGTAGAACACACAAAAACCCACCAGAATGGCAACAAAACAACACACATAGACACCAAATGTAAACATGCACCAGTAGCCCCTGCAAAAGTTGCGAGCGAGAAGCGGAGAAACTGCCTGACAAAAGAAAATCTACAGCATGGTTGGTGTTGGCTAATAATGAAACAAACATGATGCGGTTATTCCAAGGTGGTTTAATTGATCATAGTTGTGTTTTGGACCTAAGTTTGCAGTGTTTCGGCGACTGTTTAAGCCTTGTGACGTTTTAATATTTTTTTGATATTTTGGTGAAATTCAACTTTTAGATGTAGTCTTCATGTACCCTTGTAGTTTAGTTCACTTTTCAGAAAGTGTGTAAGAATCAATACCAACAGCGTGTTTACTCTTGAAGCATTAGAGAATTCCTACCTGGGAAATTAAACACACATTTCGATCACATTTTCTGTCGACTCTCTCATCTTTATGTCGCTTTGCACTTTGCTAGATGTAGCTGCGTTGAAGACCTTTGTTAAATAAGCAGAGGCATCTTTGATCCACTTCGCTCACGTGTTCGGATGTCTAAACACATGGAACGTGTTTCTATTCATGCTGTAGGTTTTGACGCCGAAACGCCCCTAACATTTGTCGTGCCCGAGCAGAGCTCGCAGACAAACGATCCCGCCCCCCAGGAGGAGTATATAGTTCTGTATAATGACATTGAGGACAGTGATGGAGGTGACAGAGACTGTATTGGTAGGTGAAGGTTTAATCGAGGTGAGGTGAAATGGGGTTTAATTTCGCGGTCAACGTTATTGCCCTCATATATAGCGACGTGCATGCACGTGTGTGTGTGGCACAGTTTTCTCTCCCTGCTCTAGTCACAGTGTTATATGCTATATGCTGCATCTATATGCTGTATACTATACTGTGTATGCTATTTTCTATGCTCAATACTATATTCTATATGTTATATGTTATATACTATGTACTACATGCTATGTGTTTTATGCTATATGCAATATACCAACTGGTATATACTATATACTGTATTCTATATGCTTTGGTATATGCTACATGATATATACTATATGATATATTCTGTGTGGTATATGCTATATGTTATATACTACATGAAATATACTATATTTTATGTGCTACATTGTATATGCTATAGTCTATATGCTTTATGCTATATACTATATACCATATACTATGTGATATACACTATATTGTATGTGCTATATGCTATATGCTACATATTTCTTGCCACTCTAGCGACTTTCACACGAGACAAAGAGTTACATTATTGTGTAATAGCTACTTGTGTTTTTTTACTGACAGTATAGCGTGCATGCACGTGTGTGTGCGTGCGTGCGTGCGTGCGTTTGTGTGTGTATGTGTGATGTGCGTGTGCGCGTGCGTGTGCGTGTGCGTGTGCGTGTCTCCATGATAGTCGGGACCGGTCGTTACCTTTCTTCAAGGTTTGACCAGTCCTTGTGGAATCCTCCTAACGCCGAGCTCTAGGAAAGTTAAGGGACAAAGGTGTAGACCCGCATCTGCCGCCTCATGTCTCCTCGTTGAGATCCTAACCCTAACCCTAACCTGTCGTCTCATGTCTCCTTGTTGAGATCCTAACCCTAACCCTAACCCTTACCCTAACCTGTCGTCTCATGTCTCCTTGTTGAAATCCTAACCCTAACCCTAACCCTAACCTGTCGTCTCATGTCTCCTTGTTGAAATCCTAACCCTAACCCTAACCCTAACCCTAACCTGTCGTCTCATGTCTCCTTGTTGAGATCCAAACCCTTACCCTAACCCTAACCCTAACTCTAACCCTAACCCTAACCTGTCGTCTCATGTCTCCTTGTTGAGATCCTAACCCTAACCCTAACCCTAACCCTAACCCTACCTAACTCTAACCCTAACCCTAACCTATCGTCTCATGTCTCCTTGTTCAGATCAATTCCAGCATCTTAACACTTGCAGAAAGTGTGTGCATGATTGTAAACACAATGAACATATTGTGCGTTATGGGTCGGACGCCGCTTTGAACACAAGTATTTCTCTTACATGATGGAATGTGAAGATTATATGTGAAGAACGCAAAGTGACACTGGGGAAATGCATTCCTGACTTTAGTGGGACTAAGGGAGGCAACTCTGCACAACTGATTGTCGTATCTTGGATAACAGGGCCGTGCCATCTGATCGTCTATTGAACGGGGATAGTTTCAATGTCCATCTACCATGGCTAAACTAAACGGTAACTCCTTGGTGTCAGCTATGATACTGACTGAGGCGACATGAGTCGAGTCCAATATTGGAAGGTTATATTGGGTTGGTTATCAAAATTAAGTGGATGAGTGAGAGAGTGATTTTGGTTTTACGCCGCTTTTAGCAATATTTCACAAACATTACGGCGGGGGACACCAGAGATGGGCTTCACACATTGTACCCATGTCGGAAATCGAACCCGGGTCCTCGGCGTAACGAGCGAAGGCCTCAACCACTTGGCTACCCGACCGTCCCCTGAATTAAGTAAACACCGATAACAGTACTTTTATTATGTACTTTTCAGTGATTTCTCTCTTGTTTCCCACCCAAAGTGTGCATACTACCACACAGACTTTAAATATTGCAGTCATATTACATTCTGCACTTTGTTACTAATAACACATACTCG
Source organism: Haliotis rufescens (assembly GCF_023055435.1). NCBI lineage: Eukaryota > Metazoa > Mollusca > Gastropoda > Lepetellida > Haliotidae > Haliotis > Haliotis rufescens. Next base: position 34,633,077 of record NW_025963824.1, on the reverse strand, counting down.
TTTGTATTACTTGTGTCTATGGTCAAAAATTGAGAGAGAAGTCATGTCATATCAGTTGTTTCAATCAGCGGTGGTTTGAAATATATGGACGTATTTCATGTTTGAAAATCTGGTTCATCTACGTGATGCACGTTGACCTTCACCTTCACGTTTGTGGTATTTGTCAACAACTGCAAATGGAGACCATGTTCTGTAGTTACTCTACTTCTAGATGATACGTCGCCGTCATGTTGGTGTGTCGTGTAACGTTATGATACGTCAACATAAATGATGGTATGTCAAGTGACGTTATGATACGTCGACGTAATGTTGGTGTGTCGTGTAACGTTATGATAGGTCAACGTAATTTTGGTACGTCATGTAACGTTTTGTTGGTGTGTGGTGTGACGTTATGATACGTCAGCGTAATCTTGGTGTGTCAAGTGACGTTATGTTGGTGCGTCATGTAACGTTATGCTGGTGCGTCATGTAACGTTATGTGGGTGCGTCATATATCGTTATGTTGGTGCGTCATATATCGTTATGTTGGTGTGTCATGTAACGTTATGTTGGTGTGTCATGTAACGTTATGTTGGTGCGTCATATATCGTTATGTTGGTGTGTCATGTAACGTTATGTTGGTGTGTCATATATCGTTATGTTGGTGCGTCATGTAACGTAATGTTGGTGCGTCATATATCGTTATGTTGGTGCGTCATGTAACGTTATGTTGGTGCGTCATGTAACGTTATGTTGGTGCGTCATGTAACGTTATGTTGGTGCGTCATATATCGTTATGTTTGTGCGTCATGTAACGTTATGTTGGTGCGTCATATACCGTTATCTTTGTGCGTCATTTAACGTTATGTTGGTGCGTCATATATCGTTATGTTGGTGCGTCATGTAACGTTATGTTGGTGCGTCATGTAACGTTATGTTGGTGCGTCATATATCGTTATGTTTGTGCGTCATGTAACGTTATGTTGGTGTGTCATATACCGTTATGTTGGTGTGTCATGTAACGTTATGTTGGTGTGTGGTGTGACGTTATGATACGTCAACGTAATCTTGGTGTGTCAAGTGACGTTATGTTGGTGTGTCATATATCGTTATGTTGGTGTGTCATGTAACGTTTTGTTTGTGCGTCATGTAACGTTATGTTGGTGCGTCATATATCGTTATGTTGGTGCGTCATATATCGTTATGTTGGTGCGTCATGTAACGTTATGTTGGTGTGTCATGTAACGTTATGTTGGTGTGTCATATATCGTTATGTTGGTGCGTCATGTAACGTTATGTTGGTGCGTCATGTAACGTTATGTTGGTGTGTCATGTAACGTTATGTTGGTGCGTCATATATCGTTATGTTTGTGCGTCATGTAACGTTATGTTGGTGCGTCATATATCGTTATGTTGGTGCGTCATGTAACGTTATGTTGGTGCGTCATATATCGTTATGTTGGTGCGTCATGTAACGTTATGTTGTTGTGTCATGTAACGTTATGTTGGTGTGTCATATATCGTTATGTTGGTGCGTCATATATTGTTATGTTGGTGTGTCAAGTAACGTTATGTTGGTGTGTCAAGTGACGTTATGTTGGTGCGTCATGAAACGTTATGTTGGTGTGTCAAGTGACGTTATGTTGGTGCGTCATATATCGTTATGTTGGTGCGTCATATATCGTTATGTTGGTGTGTCATGTAACGTTATGTTGGTGCGTCATATATCGTTATGTTGGTGTGTCATGTAACGTTATGTTGGTGCGTCATATATCGTTATGTTGGTGTGTCATGCAACTTTATGTTGGTGTGTCATATATCGTTATGTTGGTGCGTCATATATAGTTATGTTGGTGTGTCATGTAACGTTATGTTGGTGTGTCAAGTAACGTTATGTTGGTGCGTCATATATCGTTATGTTGGTGCGTCATATATCGTTATGTTGGTGCGTCATGTAACGTTATGTTGGTGTGTCAAGTGACGTTATGTTGGTGCGTCATATATCGTTATGTTGGTGCGTCATGTAACGTTATGTTTGTGTGTCATATATCGTTATGTTGGTGCGTCATATATCGTTATGTTGGTGTGTCATGTAACGTTATGTTGGTGCGTCAACGTAATCTTGGTGTGTCATGTAATGTTATGTTGGTGTGTCATGTAACGTTATGTTGGTGTAACGTTTGTCCTCTGTTGACATTATGTTGGTGTGTCGTGTAACGTCTGTACTCTGTTGACGTTATGTTGGTGTGTCGTGTAACGTCTGCCCTCTGTTGACGTCATGTTGGTGTGTCGTGTAACGTCTGTCATCTGTTGACGTTATGTTGGTGTGTCGTGTAACGTCTATCCTCTGTTAACCGTAGAGGGAGAAAGCAGCACGGACCTCCACACCTTGCCCCGGCGTCCAAAGCCGACATCAGGAACTGACCACCAAGCTGAAAGCGTCGCCAGGGACACTAGAGCACTGCAAAGAAGTAGGCAAATTGTCCTGAGTTACTACCACATATAGGATGAAGAGTAATTCACTTGTCTGTCACTCAATGCATAGCCCCGCCCTGTAGGCAATAATAGAAAGTGTATTAAATTTTATTTGAAACTTTAATTACTTGAACCTTTTAATGATAGGTAGGCCAATGGTTGAACATTGTATGTGCAGGTAGACCAGGGCACCTGGACCTCCAGTTCGATGCTGGTGAGGCCTCCGATGATCCCTACGATGACCAAAGACACCCCGATCAGAGACGAGGTACGTGAAAGAGTAGAGGCAGTTCCAGGAACATACAATGTGTGTTTATTAGGTTTCAAAATATGTTTTTTTTTGCTTTATATTATCATCTTATCGGGAAACACTAGTCCGTTAGTGGGCGTGGCCTATTATTTCGGTTTAAATGCCACTAAAGTTTTATTATCCAATTACATGCCTCGGACTCACTCTGACTTAAAGAGTGGGCTGTACTTGACACACGTGACTGAAGCATGATCTTCGCCGGTACTGATAATGAGTAAACTTGTCCAGATGCTGATGCTGGGAGAGATGAGCGTCCAGGAGGACCTGGTGTTGAGAGTTCCCAGAGAGTGCTCCAGGGTTCCTCCCCCGCATACCACACCCTGCCAGGGGATAGGGATAGAGGGTATGACAACATGAACGTGGACGACCCAAGACAAGGACTCAGACGTCCTGCAGTCGACGAAGTTTCAGAAACAGCAGATGTAGGAGATGGTAAGATTTGACGAGTGAGTGAGTGAGTGAGTGAGTGAGTGAGTGGGTACGAGGTAATGTGCAGCGATTATGATTGGTTAAGAAAACTTTTAAGCTTTCTTAACTGGGATTGACTGCGTGTTTATGCTATACTTGACAGCTTGTGGAGTACAAAGGTGTATCCCGCTGGATATTGTCATTAAAAAGGGTGACATTATAACATCTGAAAAGTGAAAGTGAAATTTCATGGCATTGAACTCTAAATTAAACCACACATATGAAACTCTGTCTGGATTATGTCTGACCATAACATTTCAGGACAATATTGACCATAACAATCAGAATGTCATTGACCACAACAATCACAACATCTTTGACAATTACAATCAGGACACCATTGACCACAACAATCAGGAAAGCATTTACAATAGCAATCAGGACACCATAACAATCAGAACACCATTGACCATAACAATCAGAACATCATTGACCACAACAATCAGAACATCATTGACCACAACAATCAGAACACCATTGACCATAACAATCAGAACATCATTGACCACAACAATCAGGACACCATAACAATCAGGAGACCATTGACCATAACAATCAGAACTTCTTTGACCATAACAATCAGGACACCATAACAATCAGGACACCATTGACCATAACAATCAGGACACCATTGACCACAACAATCAGGACACCATTGACCATAACAATCAGGAGAACATTGACAATAACAATCAGGACACCATTGACAATAACAATCAGAACACCATTGACCATAACAATCAGGAGAACATTGACCATAACAATCAGGACACCATTGACCATAACAATCTGGACACCGTTGACCATAACTATCAGGAGAACATTGACAATAACAATCAGGACACCATTGACCACAACAATCAGGACACCATTGACCATAACAATCAGGAGAACATTGACCATAACAATCAGGACACCATTGACCATAACAATCTGGACACCGTTGACCATAACTATCAGGAGACCATTGACCATAACAATCAGGACACCATTGACCATAACAATCAGGACACCATTGACCATAACAATCAGGAGACCATTGACCATAACAATCAGGACACCATTGACCATAACAATCAGGACACCATTGACCATAACAATCAGGACACCATTGACCATAACAATCAGGACACCATTGACCATAACAATCAGGAGAACATTGACCATAACAATCAGAACACCATTGACCATAACAATCAGGAGAACATTGACCATAACAATCAGGACACCATTGACCATAACAATCAGGAGAACATTGACCATAACAATCAGGACACCATTGACCATAACAATCAGAACACCATTGACCATAAGAATCAGAACACCATTGACAATAACAATCAGAACATCATTGACAATAACAATCAGGACACCGTTGACCATAACAATCAGAACACCATTGACCATAACAATCAGAACACCATTGACCATAACAATCAGAACATCATTGACAATAACAATCAGGACATCGTTGACCATAACAATCAGGACACCATTGACCACAACAATCAGGACACCATTGACCATAACAAACAGAACATCATTGACAATAACAATCAGGACACCGTTGACCATAACAATCAGAACACCATTGACCATAACAATCAGAACACCATTGACCATAACAATCAGAACATCATTGACCACAACAATCAGAACACCATTGACCATAACAATCAGAACACCATTGACCATAACAATCAGAACACCATTGACCATAACAATCAGAACACCATTGACCATAACAATCAGGACACAATTGACCATAACAATCACAACAACATTGGCCATAACAATCAGGACAACGTTGACCATAACAATCAGGACACCATTGACCATAACAATCAGGACACCATTGACAATAACAATCAAGACACCATTGACAATAACAATCAGGACACCATTGACCATAAAATCAGAACACCATTGACCATAACAATCAGAACACCATTGACCATAACAATCAGAACATCATTGACAATAACAATCAGGACATCATTGACCATAACAATCAGAACATCATTGACCACAACAATCAGGACACCATTGACCATAACAATCAGGACATCATTGACCATAACAATCAGAACATCATTGACCACAACAATCAGGACATCATTGACCATAACAATCAGAACCCCATTGACCATAACAATCAGAACACCATTGACCATAACAATCAGAACACCATTGACCATAACAATCAGAACACCATTGACCATAACAATCAGGACACCATTGACCATAACAATCACAACACCATTGGCCATAACAATCAGGACAACGTTGACCATAACAATCACAACACCATTGACCATAACAATCAGGACACCATTGACAATAACAATCAGGACACCATTGACAATAACAGTCAGGACACCATTGACCATAAAATCAGAACACCCTTGACCATAACAATCAGAACACCATTGACCATAACAATCAGAACATCATTGACAATAACAATCAGGACATCATTGACCATAACAATCAGAACATCATTGACCACAACAATCAGGACACCATTGACCATAACAATCAGGACATCATTGACCATAACAATCAGAACATCATTGACCACAACAATCAGGACATCATTGACCATAACAATCAGGACATCATTGACCATAACTATCAGGACACCATTGACCATAACAATCAGGACACCATTGACAATAACAATCAGGACATCATTGACCATAACAATCAGGACATCATTGACCATAACAATCAGGACATCATTGACCATAACAATCAGGACATCATTGACCATAACAATCAGGACATCATTGACCATAACAATCAGGACACCATTGACCATAACAATCAGGACACCATTGACCATAACAATCAGGACACCATTGACAATAACAATCAGGACACCATTGACAATAACAATCAGGACACCATTGACAATAACAATCAGGACACCATTGACCATAACAATCAGGACACCATTGACCATAACAATCACAACACCATTGACCATAACAATCACAACACCATTGACCATAACAATCAGTACATCATTGACCATAACAATCAGGACACCATTGACCATAACAATCAGAACACCTTTGACCATAATAATCAGGACACCATTGACCATAACAATCAGGACACCATTGACCATAACAATCAGGAGACCATTGACCATAACAATCAGAACACCATTGACAATAACAATCAGAACATCATTGACAATAACAATCAGGACACCATTGACCATAACAATCAGGACACCATTGACCATAACAATCAGAACACCATTGACCATAACAATCAGGACACCGTTGACCAAAACAATCAGGAGAACATTGACAATAACAATCAGGACACCGTTGACCATAACAATCTGGAGAACATTGACCATAACAATCAGGACACCGTTGACCATAACAATCTGGAGAACATTGACCATAACAATCAGGACACCATTGACCATAACAATCAGGACACCATTGACCATAACAATCTGGAGAACATTGACCATAACAATCAGGACACCGTTGACCATAACAATCAGGACACCGTTGACCATGTAACTAAAATACTGTTCTTGACAGTGTCCAAACAAATTCATAAATTTATTGAGTCTAATATTTGCATTAATGCATACATCTATCTTAAGCTCTGCAGATTTACCTCCTTAGGCATGTCAGTCAACTATTGTAGTGTAACAAAAAAACTGTGTGAGCACCAACACACTGACCCATTATTATTGCAAATCACAGCTCCAAACAGAAAAGGCAAACTTGGAAGATTACCACGACGGGAGGGCACAGACTCCGCCCACACTGAGGTCAACGAGTCTACACCTGTGGCTGCCAAGATGGCGGCTCCGAGGGGTGCGGCGGGCACTGCGAGAATGGACGACCCCGGAGAACAAGGTATGCAACAGCTGGTAGATTTGGCAATGCCAGACGGTGTGATACAATTGCGCTTGTAACTGTGCGAGTGTTCTGACTAACCTGAAAATACCCATGGAGGCGGAAGTTTGAGATTTCAGCAGAAAAACGATACATATCATTGACATATGGTCGTAAGGCGCGGACCACGTGACTTCTAGTGGGGCGGGGGCAGGGGGGGGGGGGGGGGGGGGGTTGTGTTTCTGGCTTGTTGTTGTTGTGTTCTTTTTTTTGTTAGGGGTAAACAGCGCCATCTGCTGGGGAAAAAATAATTCAGCTCAATTAAAAGTCTCGACCGCAATTTGGCCATCCACATCAATACAAAGTATTTTGTGAGTAAAGCCATAATCTTGACAGATCACTTTAAGAGTCATAAGCCTGAGAGACTTGACCCAGAGAGACTTGACCATGAGAGACTTGACCATGAGAGACATGACCATAAGAGACTTGACCATGAGAGACTTGACCATGAGAGACTTGACCATGAGAGACATGACCTTGAGACTTGACCATGAGAGACTTGACCATGAGAGACTTGACCATGAGAGACTTGACCATGAGAGACATGACCATGAGAGACTTGACCATGAGAGACATGACCATGAGACTTGACCATGAGAGACTTGACCATGAGAGACTTGACCATGAGACTTGACCATGAGAGACTTGACCATGAGAGACATGACCTTGAGACTTGACCATGAGAGACTTGACCATGAGAGACTTGACCATGAGAGACTTGACCATGAGACTTGACCATGAGAGACTTGACAATGAGAGTCATGACCTTGAGAGACTTGACCATGAGAGACTTGACCATGAGAGTCATGACCCTGAGAGACTTGACCATGAGAGACTTGACCATGAGAGAGACTTGACCATGAGAGAGACTTGACCATGAGAGACATGACCATGAGACTTGACCATGAGAGACTTGACCATGAGAGACTTGACCATGAGACTTGACCATGAGAGACTTGACCATGAGAGACATGACCTTGAGACTTGACCATGAGAGACTTGACCATGAGAGACTTGACCATGAGACTTGACCATGAGAGACTTGACAATGAGAGTCATGACCTTGAGAGACTTGACCATGAGAGACTTGACCATGAGAGTCATGACCCTGAGAGACTTGACCATGAGAGACTTGACCATGAGAGACTTGACCATGAGAGAGACTTGACCATGAGAGACTTGACCATGAGAGACATGACCATGATACTTGACCATGAGAGACTTGACCATGAGAGACTTGACCATGAGACTTGACAATGAGAGACTTGACCATGAGAGACATGACCTTGAGACTTGACCATGAGAGACTTGACCATGAGAGACTTGACCATGAGAGACTTGACCATGAGACTTGACCATGAGAGACTTGACAATGAGAGTCATGACCTTGAGAGACTTGACCATGAGAGACTTGACCATGAGAGTCATGACCCTGAGAGACTTGACCATGAGAGACTTGACCATGAGAGACTTGACCATGAGAGAGACTTGACCATGAGAGACTTGACCATGAGAGACATGACCATGAGACTTGACCATCAGAGACATGACCATGAGAGACTTAACCATGAGAGAGACTTGACCATGAGAGACTTGACCATGAGAGACTTGACCATGAGAGAGACTTGACCATGAGAGACTTGACCATGAGAGACATGACCATGAGACTTGACCATCAGAGACATGACCATGAGAGACTTAACCATGAGAGAGACTTGACCATGAGAGACTTGACCATCAGAGACATGACCATGAGAGACTTGACCATGAGAGATACTTGACCATCAGAGATTTGACCATGAGAGACTTGACCATGAGAGAGACTTGACCATGAGAGACTTAACCATCAGAGACATGACCATGAGAGACTTGACCATGAGAGACTTGACAATGAGAGTCATGACCCTGAGAGACTTGACCATGAGAGACTTGACCATGAGAGACTTGACCATGAGAGACTTAACCATGAGAGACATGACTATGAGAGACTTGACCATGAGAGACTTGACAATGAGAGTCATGACCCTGAGAGACTTGACCATGAGAGACTTAACCATGAGTCATGACCATGAGAGACATGACCTTGAGAGACATGACCTTGAGAGACTTGACCTTGAGAGACATGACCTTGAGAGACATGAACTTGAGAAACATGACCTTGAGAGACATGACCTTGAGAGACATGACCTTGAGAGACTTGACCATGAGAGACTTAACCATTAGACTTGACCATGAGAGACTTGACCATGATACTTGACCATGAGACTTGACCATGAGAGACTTGACCATGAGAGACTTGACCATGAGAGACTTGACCATGAGACTTGACCATGAGAGACTTAACCATGAGAGACATGACCATGAGAGACTTAACCATGAGAGACAGTGTGCCTGTAACCCTTATTTATTAATAATCATTTCCTCTGTGTTATGGACGTAAAAAAACATATGTGGGGTAGCTTAGTAGCCAAAGCGCTCCCTCGTCACCGAAGACACAGTTTTCTCCACATGGGTAAATTGTGTGAAGCCCTTTTGCCGTTACATTGCTGTATGACTGCCAGGCACTTAATTCAGAAACTGATATGTAACCAAGGTGTGAATGAAAAGCCGCCTATCCTTACGTCTACTTCAAGTTTGTTGTTAATAAACGGACAAAATAATCTTTGCAGCACCACGTGGCGGAGTGGGCGGGGCCCCATCAGGTAAGGATGCTGACAGATCACAGAGGGAACTTCAAGGGTCAAGGCCAGCAACGCTCACGACGGCCGGTGGAGATGCAGACAGCATCGGGATGAATGACCCACACGGACAGCCACTACGTCGCCCTGCCGTTGACGAGGACTCACTGGCAGAAGAAGGAGGGAGGCGAACAAGTAAGAAAACATTTATTATTCAAATAACCAAACATGTCATTTTAACAATCTAAAATGATGCTAGTCTCGGACGTTAGCCCTTTTTAGGAAACCCACCAGCACGGGCAGGGTGCTCACCACCCAAGAAACAAAATTGGCGATGAGCCGGGGTTCGAACCCACAATCATAGGTTTCTGGCGTGCCCAAGGGACGCAATTTTGCACAACGAATTACTGCAACTGAGACGATGTGGCCACCTGTGCCCCTTCGTTGTATTGACACTTGACAGAGGAATGTGGATAAAGCAGGATTGAGCTGATGGATGTGCTTCAATACCCAAGATTTAGTTCGCTCTGTTCAATCAAACAACCTTCCCTGCATCTGCTAAGTTTCATATCGCAGTGTGTCTTTTCCATGATATTTACGTTATTAGTAGATGGTAGGTATGACAAAGAGGTCTTAGGCCCCGACACTTGCTGGTAGTGTAGTGAAGGTCTCCACCAAATATCACTTTGACTTTCCTCTGATTATACTAACAGGCTGGGGTTTCACAGAAATGTTGTTTAACTACAAAAAATCATTGCAATCAATTAATGCATGATGCGGCATCTTGGCGGATATTCTCCAGGAGTCTCTTAAGAAATCTGATTGTTTCAGAAGGGTCACCAGGATCTCTGAATGTACGGAGAGCCACTGGGGATGAGGATGTGATTGTTCCTGAAGACGCCCATGTGTCCCACGCACAGCTGAAGACAACAGGCGCTGGTAGACCTGACGGTGATTGTAACATCAAATTTCCAAAAACATATTTCCTAATAAAGGCATAAAAAGCGATAGCTAGGTTATGTCATTGTTTACTGAAAACAACACATTAGGAATTATATTGAGTGTGTTAGTATGGGTTTACGCCGCTTTTAGCAATATCGTGGCAAGGGATACCCAAATTGGGCTTCACACATTGTACTCATGTCGGGAATCGAACCCAGGTCTTCGGCGTAAGGAGCTAAGGCTTTATATAATTAACCACAAGGCTAACCGACCACCCCAAATTATATTTAAACATCTACCCAAACCAGGGCCTCTGCAAAGATATTTCAAGAACGTCAAAAGTTATATATTTTTTCAGTCATTGGCTGACTATACGTTTATTTATTCGGCTTTGGTTTATCTTCGTACAGGGGATTCACCCACATCTCTCGATGTGAGGAGAGCCGCGGGAGATGAAGATGTGATAGTTCCTGAAGGTGCAAGTATTTCCCACGCCCAGCTCAGACCTTCCGGGGGGATCGAAGACAATGGCAGGGGTCGGCAGATTGACGTACTCTCAGGTATGAATCAAGGACATTTAAATTATCAGCTTGTGCCATTGTCATCATAGAGATAAGACAGTTGATTCTGGGTCAACTACAGCACACCACGGTTGTAACGAACCAAAAGGGACCACTAATTTATAGTTATAGCCCTAGTTCGTCATAGGCACATATACACCCTATATACAACAAACCAGCGGGACCCAAAAACAGTTCGTATATGCGTTAGTTCGGTATAAGTGTGTTCGTTATAAACGTAGATTACTGTAGATGTGATATCGGAGGCGTAGTCATGGTGAGGAGATGGTCTTGGGGAGTGTCGATCTCGGTTGGTATTTTAAAGAAGAAATCGTACAAATGGGTCAATCAGGGATTCGAACCCCGATCAAAGGGACGTAACTCTTAGTCTTATTAGGTACGAATGGGCCAGTCATGCAGATTCTTGCCCTGAAGCCGGGTTTGTACCCTACACATGTGTAAATGTTACAGGCCAAGGCAACCAGCCTGACGGTAGAGACACACCGTCCTCCCAACGTGAGATGGAGGATCCTGGATTCAGCACACGCATCATGTCCACTGCACGACCTTCTGACAGAGACGGGATGACAGATGGACAACGTGGAGCTGCAGTCCGGAGACCACAGGACACAGACCCATCTGGTAAAGGTAGGCCCAGGAGGGTTTTTACATGTGTGTTCTGTCAAGGCGTTATGCAGGTGGTTGATGCTACCTGTTGGGTTATCAGTAATCCAGTCATTTTTTGAACATTACAAGTTTGCCTTTCACGTCCAATACATTGTGTCGGTACATGTTCTTTGGCATTGATTTTCTATATCCAATTGTCATGTATAAATAGTGAATATGGTTTTAGGCAACTTTTAAGAATATACCTTATCTTATACTCACTTCTGAAACGACTCCCAAAGTCTAAAATGTAACAAAACGAGCAGGTAATATTTTACCTTTTCAATTTCGGACATTTAATATTTTAGGGTGTGTGTAAGTCTTGGAAATAATTTCAACGGAAATAGAACCTGATATTATGATCTAAGTTGTCCTTAAGAACGTGACAAATGACTGGTTCCTCAAATAGATGGACACAATTTACTGCCACATTAACCTGCAACACTGCTGTATAACTGGAGTAACTGGCTTTAAAACTGAACCCACTTATTCAAATAAGGCGTTTGTATCTCCATTGTAGTTTATGACGTTCTACATTTTGTTCCATTCAAAAAGTTGTCAGAATCTCCACTGAAATATCAGACTGAGATGTGTTTCCCTTGTCTCCAATATGTTCCTGGAGCTTACATAAATACTAGTTAACAGGTAAAGGAAACTTTGTACGTATTCATGGCAGCACCACGTGGCGGAGTGGGCGGGGCTCCAGCAGGGAATGATGCTGCCAGATCACAGAGGGAACTGCAAGGGTCAAGGCCAGCAACGCTCACGGCGGCCGGTGGTGATGCAGACAGCATCGGAATGAATGACCCACACGGACAACCACTACGTCGCCCTGCCGTTGACGAGGACTCGCTGGCAGAGGAAGGAGGGAGGCGGACAAGTAGGAAAACATTACTCTTTTTCACTGAAATTATTACTGCTATGACTCTATTTTCTTACATGTCGGCTTAGTTTATACCAAGATGTCACTGTCTCAGTTTCTGGTACATTCATATAGATTAGGCTTTATTCGCCTGCAACAAATGCCTCATCGCGTCCCGGTCAGTCTCCATCATCAGACACTGTGTCATATCTCCATGTCGATAATATACTACTCAAAAGAAGATAAGGATCACCTGATTCTTCCATATTACAATAGTTAATCTCTCATGCCATGACAGATTAACATAACCAATATGAAAGAATCGGGTGATCCTTAACTTCTTTTGAGTAGTATATCATGTTATACAGAGAGGGCATGTGTGGTGCTGACACATTTCAGAGTTCCTTACCCTTGAAACAGCTGGATTCTAACCCCAGACTGCCCCTTATACCTCACCATACACATTGTACTACGTTCGTCCAGTTGAGACTGTATACGCTATCAACATACTGCACACCACAGCGTACGTACACTATACGTTGTTATGACAAGCAACTGAGAACGGGGTCGTAAGTTTATGTTAAGGTATGGGAGTTACGATCACCTTAGCGCGGATATCGCTTTGTACAACGGCACCCAGATCAGTTTGATATTGCATCTCAGATAGTGTTTAAATCCTGATCTGGTTGCTTTTTAGAAGGGTCACCAGGATCTCTGAATGTACGGAGAGCCGCTGGGGATGAGGATGTGATTGTTCCTGAAGACGCCAATGTGTCCCACGCACAGCTGAAGACAACAGGCGCTGGTAGACCTGACGAGGATGGTAACATGAAATTTTCAAAAACATATTTCATCATAATAGCATAAAAAACGAGAGCTAGGTTATGTAATTGTTTACTTAAAACAACACATTTCGAATTATAGTGAGTGAGTGAGGGAGGGAGTATGGTTTTACTCAGCTTTTAACAATATTCCCGCAATATCAAGGCTGGGGACACAGAAATGGGATTTACACATTGTACTCATGTCGGGTATCAAACCCGGGTCTTCAGCGTGATGAGTGAATTATTTAACCACCAAGCTACCAGACCGCCCCAAATGACAGTGAAACCTCTACCGAAACCAGGGCCTGTGCAAAGATATTTCAAGAAGGTCAAAAGTTATATACTATTTGTTCAGTCAGTGGTCATTTTTCGAACATCACAAGTTTGCCTTTCACGTCCAATACATTGTGTCGGTACATATTTTCTTTGGCATTGATGTTCTATATTCACACGTAATTTATAAATAGTGAATATGGTTTTAGGCAACTTTTAAGAATATACCTTATCTTATACTCACTTCTGAAATGACTCCCAAAGTACAAAATGTAACAAAACGAGCAGGTAATAATTTTACCTTTTCGTTTTCGGACATTTAATATTTTAGGGTGTGTGTAAGTCTTGGAAATAATTTCAACGGAAATAGAACCTGATATTATGACCTAAGTTGTCCTTAATAATTTTACCTTTTCGTTTTCGGACATTTAATATTTTAGGGTGTGTGTAAGTCTTGGAAATAATTTCAACGGAAATAGAACCTGATATTATGACCTAAGTTGTCCTTAAGAACGTGACAAATGACTGGTTCCTCAAATAGATGGACACAATTTACTGCCACATTAACCTGCAACACTGCTGTATAACTGGAGTAACTGGCTTTAAAACTGAACCCACTTATTCAAAAAAGGTGTTTGTATCTCCATTGTAGTTTATGACGTTCTACATTTTGTTCCATTCAAAAAGTTGTCAGAATCTCCACTGAAATATCAGACTGAGATGTGTTTCCCTTGTCTCCAATATGTTCCTGGAGCTTACATGAATACTAGTTAACAGGCAAAGAAAACGTTGTACATATTCATGGCAGCACCACGTGGCGGAGTGGGCGGGGCTCCAGCAGGTAATGATGCTGCCAGATCACAGAGGGAACTGCAAGGGTCAAGGCCAGCAACGCTCACGGCGGCCGGTGGTGATGCAGACAGCATCGGAATGAATGACCCACACGGACAACCACTACGTCGCCCTGCCGTTGACGAGGACTCGCTGGCAGAGGAAGGAGGGAGGCGAACAAGTAGGAAAACATTACTCTATTTCACTGAATTTATTACTGCTATGACTCTATTTTCTTAGAAGGCTTTGTTTATACCAAGATGTCACTGTCTCAGTTTCTGGTACATTCATGTAGATTAGGCTTTATTCGCCTGCAACAAATGCCTCATCACGTCCCGGTCAGTCTCCATGATCAGACACTGTGTCATATCTACATGTCGATAAATATCATGTTATAGCGAGGGCATGTGTGGTGCTGACACATTTCAGAGTTCCTTACCCTTGAAACAGCTGGATTCGAACCCCAGACTGCCCCTTATACCTCACCATACACATTGTACTACGTACGTCCAGTTGAGATTGTATACGCTATCAACATACTGCACACCACAGCGTACGTACACTACACGTTGTGATGACAAGCAACTGAGAATGGGGTCGTAAGTTTATGTTAAGGTATGGGAGTTACGATCACCTTAGCGCGGATATCGCTTTGTACAACGGCACCCAGATCAGTTTGATATTGCATCTCAGATAGTGTTTAAATCCTGATCTGGTTGCATTTTAGAAGGGTCACCAGGATCTCTGAATGTACGGAGAGCCGCTGGGGATGAGGATGTGATTGTTCCTGAAGACGCCAATGTGTCCCACGCACAGCTGAAGACAACAGGCTCTGGTAGACCTGACGGTGATGATAACATCAAATTTTCAAAAAACATATTTCCTAATAAAAGCATAAAAAACGAGAGCTAGGTTATGTAATTGTTTACTGAAAACAACACATTTGGAAATATACTGAGTGAGTGAGTGAGGGAGTGTGGTTTTACTCCGCTTTTAACAATATTCCAGCAATATCAGATCGGTGTAAACCAGAAATGGGCTTCACACATTGTACCCATGTTGGTGAATCGAACCAGGGTCTTTGGCGTGATGAGTGAACGCTTTAACCACCAGGCTACCCGACCGCCCGGAAATACGGAGAAACTGTAACCTCTACCGAAACCAGGGCCTGTGCAAAGATATTTCATGATGGTGAAACGTTATATACTAGTATTTGTTCAGTCAGTGGCTGATTATACGTTTATTTATTCGGCTTTGGTTTATCTTCGTACAGGGGATTCACCCACATCTCTCGATGTGAGGAGAGCCGCGGGAGATGAAGATGTGATAGTCCCTGAAGGTGCCAGTGTTTCCCACGCCCAGCTCAGGCCTTCCGGGGGGATCAGTGACAATGGCAGGGGTCGGCAGATTGACGTACTCTCAGGTATGAATCAAGGACATTTAAATTATCAGCTTGTGCCATTGTCATCATGGAGATAAGACAGTTGATGCTGGGTCAACTACAGCACACCACGGTTGTAACGAACCAAAAGGGACCACTAATTTTAGTTTGTTATAACCGTAGTTCGTCCTAGGCAGATATACACCCTATATACAGCAAATCGACGGAACCCAAAAAGATTTAGTTATTTCTCTCAGCTCGGTATAAGCGTGTTCGTTATAAACGTAGTTTACTGAAGATGTGATATCTGATGTGTGGAGATGGTCATGGGGAGTGTGAAAGAAATCCATGTATTAGATAAGTTAACAGAAAAATGGTTTGTTATTGGTTGTAACTGCAGGTGGCAACCAGTTTGTTGGTAGAGACACACAGTGCTGTCAAATTAAAGATCAAAATGAGAACAAAACTGGGATTCGCATCCTGGCACACATAAGAGACTGAATGATGGGCAGCGAATTTTAATGGAGACCCTATCCCTAACCCTAACCGTAACCTTAACCCTTAACCTAACCTAACCTAACCTAACCTAACCTAACCTAACCTAACCTAACCTAACCTAACCTTTACCCCTACCCCTACCCCTACCCCTACCCCTACCCCTACCCTTACCCTTACCCTGACCCCTACCCTTACCCTGACCTAACCTTAACCCTTACTCTTACCCTTACTCTTACCCTTAACCTTACCCTGACCCTTACCCTTACCGTGACCTAACCTTTACCCTTACTCATACCCCTACCCCTACCCCTACCCCTACCCTTACCCTTACCCTGACCTAACCTTAACCCTGACTCTTACTCTCTTACTCTTACTCTTACCCTTAACCCTACCCCTACCCCTACCCTTACCCTTACCCTTACCCTGATCTGAACTAACCTTAACCCTCACTCTTACCCTTACCCCTACCCCTACCCCTACCCTTACCCTTACCCTTACCCTGACCCTGAACTAACCTTAACCCTTACTCTTACCCTTACCCTTACCCATACCCATACCCTTACCCTTACCCTGACCTGAACTAACCTTAACCCTTACTCTTACCCTTACCCCTACCCCTACCCTTACCCTTACCCTTACCCTGAACTAACCTTAACCCTTACTCTTACCCTTACCCTTACCCATATCCATACCCTTACCCTTACCCTTACCCTGACCTGAACTAACCTTAACCCTTACTCTTACCCTTACCCCTACCCCTACCCTTACCCATACCCATACCCATACCCTTACCCTTACCCTTACCCTTACCCTTGCCCTGAACTAACCTTAACCCTTACTCTTACCCCTACCCCTACCCTTACCCTTACTCTTACCCTTACCCTTACCCTGAACTAACCTTAACCCTTACTCTTACCCTTACTCTTACCCTTACCCTTACCCTAGACCTAACCTACTGGGCAAATGGTTCCTCCTAGTTACGTAAGTAGTGTCATGTGTAAATCTTTCAGGCCAAGGCAACCAGCCTGACGGTAGAGACACACCGTCTTCCCAACGTGAGATGGAGGATCCTGGATTCAGCACACGCGTCATGTCCACTGCACGACCTTCTGACAGAGACGGGATGACAGATGGACAACGTGGAGCTGCAGTCCGGAGACCAGGAGACAGGGGGTCTCCACCACAGGACACAGACCCATCTGGTAAAGGTAGGCCCAGGAGGGTTCATGTGTGTTCTGTCAAGGCGTTATGCAGGTGGTTGGTGCTACCTGTTGGGTTATCAGTAATCCAGTCATTTTTCGAACATCGAAAGTTTGCCTTTTACGTCCAATATATTTTGTGTCGGTACATGTTCTTTTGCATTGATTTTCTATATCCACCTGTAATGTATAAATAGTGAATATGGTTTTAGGCAAATTTTAAGACTATACCTTATCTTATACTCACTTCTGAAACGACTCCCAAAGTACAAAATGTAACAAAACGAGCAGGTAATAATTTTACCTTTTCGTTTTTTGGACATTTCATAGTTAAGGGTGTGTGTCAGTCTTGGAAATAATTTCAACGGAAATAGAGCCTGATATTATTATCTAAGTTGTCCTTAAGAAGATGACTGGTTCCTCAAATAGATGGACACAATTTACTGCCACATTAACCTGCAACACTGCTGTATAACTGAGGTAACTGGCTTCAAAACTGAACCCACTTATTCAATAAAGGTGTTTGTATCTCCATTGTAATTTATGACGTTCTACATTTTGTTCCATTCAAAAAGTTGTCAGAATCTCCACTGAAATATCAGACTTAGATGTTTTTGCCCTTGTCGCCAACATGTTCCTGGAGCTAAAAAGAATACCATCATTAATACCATCATGAATACATCGTGAATACCATCATGAATACTAGTGTACAGGCAAAGAAAACTTTGTACATATTCATGGCAGCACCACGTGGCGGAGTGGGCGGGGCTCCAGCAGGGAATGATGCTGCCAGATCACAGAGGGAACTGCAAGGGTCAAGGCCAGCAACGCTCACGACAGCGGGTGGAGATGCAGACAGCATCGGAATGAATGACCCACACGGACAACCACTACATCGCCCTGCCGTTGACGAGGACTCGCTTGCAGAGGAAGGTGGAGGGCGAACAAGTAAGAAAACATTACTCTATTTCACTGAATTTATTACTGCTATGACTCTATTTTCTTAAATGTCGGCTTCGTTTATACCAAGATTTCACTGTCTCAAATACTGGTAAATTCATGTCCATTAGGCTTTATTCGCCTGCTATAAATGCCTCGTCAGGTCCCGGTCTTCATCGGACACTGTGTCTTATCTACATGCCGATTAATATCATGTTATAGCGAGGGCTTGTGTGGTGCTGACACATTTCAGAGTTCCTTACCCTTGAAACAGCTGGATTCATACCCCAGACTGCCCCTTATACCTCACCATACACATTGTACTACGTACGTCCAGTTGAGATTGTATACGCTATCATCATACTGCACACCACAACGTACGTACACTATACGTTGTAATGACAAGCAACTGACAACGGGGTCGTAAGTCTATGTTAAGGTATGGGAGTTACGGTCACCTTAGCGCGGAGATCGCTTTGTACAACGGCACCCAGATCAGTTTGATATTGCATCTCAGATAGTGTTTAAATCCTGTTCTGATTGTTTTTAGAAGGGTCACCAGGATCTCTGAATGTACGGAGAGCCGCTGGGGATGAGGATGTGATTGTTCCTGAAGACGCCAATGTGTCCCACGCACAGCTGAAGACAACAGGCGCTGGTAGACCTGACGTTGATGGTAACATCAATTTTCCAAAAAAATAGTTCATAATAAAATCATTAAAGGCAATAGATAGGTTATGTAATTGTTTTACCCCGCTTTTAGCAATATTCCAGCAATATCACGGTGGAGTAAACCAGAAATGGGCTTCACACGTTGTACCCATGTCGGGAATCAAACCCGGGTCTTCGGCGTGATGAATGAACGCCTGAACCACTAGGCTACCAAACCACCCCGAATTACAGTGAAACCTTAACCGAAAACGAAACCAGGGCTGTGCAAAGATAATTCAAGAAGGTCATAAGTTATATGCTAGTATTTGTTCCGTTAGTGGCTGATCACCTAAGCGTCCACCTCATGCAATACCTTACGTGTCCATTGAACCACGAAGAATTCCAGTCATTGGCTAACTGTACGTTTATTTATTCGGCTTGGGTTAATCTTCGTACAGGGGATTCACCCACATCTCTCGATGTGAGGAGAGCCGCGGGAGATGAAGATGTGATAGTTCCTGAAGGTGCAAGTATTTCCCACGCCCAGCTCAGGCCTTCCGGGGGGATCGAAGACAATGGCAGGGGTCGGCAGATTGACGTACTCTCAGGTATGAATCAAGGACATTTAAATTATCAGCTTGTGCCATTGTCATCATGGACATAAGACAGTTGATTCTGGGTCAATAAACAGTAAACTACGGTTGTAACAAACTAAAAGCGACCACTAATTTTAGTTTGTTATAACCGTAGTTCGTCATAAAGTACTCACGGAAATGAAAAAAAACCTGTATCTCAGATCCTGATCTCAGGTTTTAAATAAATGCATTTAATATACAAAATATATAAATATTCAAACAACTCAATTAGTACTAATTTGGCCTTGGCACAAATACAGCATATCAAAGGTAGGTTTTTATGTCTTTTTACACGTAAAAGTGTGTGAAAATATGAACAAAACAGACTATTGTGAAACTGAGCATAACCAGGTGTTAGCAGATCAAGGTTTTTTTTATGACCTATGACACCTTGACGACAGGTGAAAACAGGTGCTTGAAACCCACGTGCATGTGATTTGTCAGTGGTTAGTGATTTGTGAGTGGCTTTGTGGGATAGTAAATCATCGTCAAAATATCAGAACGTAAAAGTAACATATTCCCTTCACAAACAACAACTTACATGTCATTATTATTATGTACATAAACATAGCTGTATTTTTATTGTTGTTTTGATAACTTTTTTCCAGGCTAATTTGCTTAATGCCTATAGCCTGTTTCTGCCATGTCAATTTGGACCTAGTTTAATTTTTGAATGTTGAAAGAGCCTACAAATTACCTCCTGTAAAGTACATTTTGTATTGAGCACTGAGATAAAACTAGCAAATCCAGACTAGTACTTTCCCAGTTGTTTTGTTAATTCGTATTAACTTCTACGTAATGCTTTGTGTCGATTATTAAATCCAGCAAAACAGTTTTTTTTCATTTCCATGAGTACTTTAGGCACATATGCACCCTATAAACAGCAAATCGACGGAACCCAAAGAGTTAAGTTATATGCGTCAGTTCGGTATAGCGTGTTCGTTATAAACGTAGTTTACTGTAGATGTGATATCAAATGTGTGGAGATGGGCAGCGAATTATAGTGGAGACCCTAACCCTAACCCTAACCCTAGACCTAACCCTAACCCTAACCCTAACCCTAACCCTAGCCCTTACTCTAACCTACTGGGCAAATGGTGACTCCTTTTTACGTAAGTAGTGTCATGTGTAAATGTTTCAGGCCAAGGCAATCAGCCTGACGGTAGAGACACACCGTCCTCCCAACGTGAGATGGAGGATCCTGGATTCAGCACACGCATCATGTCCACTGCACGACCTTCTGACAGAGACGGGATGACAGATGGACAACGTGGAGCTGCAGTCCGGAGACCAGGAGACAGGGGTTCTCCACCACAGGACACAGACCCATCTGGTAAAGGTAGGCCCAGGAGGGTTTTTATGTTTCTCAGTACTACCAACACTTGGAGAGTAGAGGCGTGACTTTATCGTAAGTGTTACATACTACATGATCGGTGACGGAGGTCGTGAATTAAGTGTATACAAGCACAGACAACTATATATGTTACCAAGACACAGATTACGTTTTACAAAACTATTGCAGGAATGAATTATGGCCACATAGATAGTTCGTTTACTTTTTTCAATTACATAAAAACAAACAATTACTTTCTGTTACCCCTCAGTTTAGTTTAAATATACCGAGGTTTGTACTGACTACATGAAACATACACCATCAAGAGTATATGAAGTTTGTTTTGTCTGTTGATGTTTAACGCCGCACTCAGCAATATTCCAGCTATATGACGGCGGTCTGTAAATAATCGAGTCTGGACTAGACAATCTAGTGATTCATATCATGAGCATTGATCCACACAATTGGGATCGATGACATGCATCAACCAAGTCAGCGAGCCTGACCGCCCAATCCCATTAATCGCCTCTGACGATAAGCATATTCGCCATTTACGGCAGGCATGGGTTGCTGAAGACCTATTCTACCCCGGATCTTCACGGGTCGAGAATATGAATGAATCCCTGGTACGGAGACTGTGTATCATAAACGTCGTACTGAAAATCTACAAATCATTTACAAATTGTTGCACAGAATGAACAAAAAGTCAGTGAAGAATGAAACTGGCTATTGTTGACTAAAAGAGAAAAAAACACTTTTCATGTTCATGAGATATCTCTGCTAAAACCCAAGTTACGGTGAAGGGAATGGAGGACGCTGGTGACATACAGATATGCATTGTAATCGGCAATGTTTAAAGTTTTAAATTCTGCTTCTGTTCACAACAAAGTTAACATGTTATAGAGTTTGGCGCCACGTCACTGACGCATGCCTCAAAATATTTCTCATTATCATGAATATGGAGGAAAAGTATACTGTTCGTCTGTTCTCAGCAGCACCACGTGGCGGAGTGGGCGGGGCTCTAGCAGGGAAGGATGCTGCCAGATCACAGAGGGAATTGCAGGGGTCAAGGCCAGCAACGCTCACGGCGGCCGGTGGTGATGCAGACAGCATTGGAATGAATGACCCACACGGACGACCACTACGTCGCCCTGCCGTTGACGAGGACTCGCTGGCAGAAGAAGGAGGGAGGCGAACAAGTAAGAAGACGTCAATATTTTTATTTGAGTCACATGTTCATGAAAACTTAGTATATCACATCTAATGGTCGCAAAACAAAGAACCTTACTACATGCCAGATTGGTTGTCCGTGACAGTGTTTCATATTTGCATCATTAGTTTATGGGTGTACACATGGCCAAATTCACATCTGTAGCCGAACAATAGGCGCTGACAAATTATGGTACATATTACTTACTAATTGATAATATTCGTGTCTTGAGTATAACTTCGCTTTGAACAGTATTCCTAGTTATATCACGGCGTGTCAGCTTGATGTGGGAGTTTTCCAGTTATATCAGGGCCTGTCAGCTTGATGTGGGAGTTTTCCAGTTATATCATGGCCTGTCAGCTTGATGTAGGAGTTTTCCAGTTATATCATGGCCTGTCAGCTTGATGTGGGAGTTTTCGAGTTATATCATGGCCTGTCAGCTTGATGTGGGAGTTGTCCAGTTATATCAGGGCCTGTCAGCTTGATGTGGGAGTTTTCCAGTTATATCATGGCCTGTCAGCTTGATGTGGGAGTTTTCCAGTTATATCATGGCCTGTCAGCTTAATGTGGGAGTTTTCCCGTTATATCACGGCCTGTCAGCTTAATGTGGGAGTTTTCCATTTATATCACGGCCTGTCAGCTTGATGTGGGAGTTTTCCCGTTATATCATGGCCTGTCAGCTTAATGTGGGAGTTTTCCAGTTATATCACGGCCTGTCAGCTTGATGTGGGAGTTTTCCAGTTATATCATGGCCTGTCAGCTTGATGTGGGAGGAAAGCCCGTGATAAATATCTTAAAAGATAACCACTTTGGTGAAACCCAGGAGCATGGGTATGGTGCTGACGAACTAGAAACATAATCGGGGCGGACCGGGATTCGAACCTAAGGTCATAGATTTCTGTTTCAAGGTACGCAACTATGCATGGCGAATTGCGGCGCCTTAATTAAATGGGCCACCCGTGCCCCCACGTTACCTAACCAAACGGATGATCCATGGTGCGCGACGACGCAGAGCTTTACAAGGGCCTGATGGTAGGCCCCGATTGTGATCCTTGTCAGCACAATACCCATATCAGTGGGTTCAACTAAAAGGGATTTGTGAAACTGAATTCTAATTTCAGATGTTATGTATTTACATTCTCTGGTCACAACATGGCTGAATATTGCCGACGTTGCGTTTCGGCGAATGAACGAGGCAGGGTTACGTTTCATATCAAACATTTTACCTCACTCACTCACTCACTACTTCAGAAGGGTCACCAGGATCTCTGAATGTTCGGAGAGCTGCTGGGGATGAGGATGTGATTGTTCCTGAAGACGCCCATGTGTCCCACGCACAGCTGAAGACAACAGGCGCTGGTAGACCTGACGGTGATGGTAACATCAATATTCCAACACAATAACGACAACTAATTTTAAGTCTTCCATGACATTGAAGAAAGCCTGATTTTGATTTGTTGAAAAGAGTTTTACGTTTTGCCACAGAAACCTCTTTTAATATGTAAAGCCTGTTCATACCCAAATCTGTGCGTACGAATACATCAATAGTCTCCATATAGATCTATAAAAAATGGCTGCCGATCGATCACCCATAATAACTGTATACCTTATCGATATTTCTTCTATTAGTCGCGTGGTCTCTAATACATGCCCGGTCAACGGTTCTCGCGAAATTAATAGACGCCCGAGTGTCTCATAGAGGAAATACGGTAATTTGATATCGGATGTTTTTGACAATGATTCTGAGGGCCTCGGCGGCAACCCCGACTGCTGCGATGATGAGATTCCATACGTTTGGCTTTCAAATGATAACGTGTAAAAAAACTTAGGGACATATTCGGTGGCGAACAGATAATTTTCTTACTGAAACGGACGATACTGAAATCAATATATAACATTAAAAGATAGTGTTTTAAATAACTTTATTCATTACACCATGTTGTTTACAAACCTTTGTCTGGTCGATATCCTTTGCCACCTCCGTCAACCACCAACGTTAGGATTTGTCCTAGGATCAGGGCACTCTAGAGTGTGTCAGTCCTAGGATCAGGGCACTCTAGAGTGTGTCAGTCCTAGGATCAGGTCACTCTGGAGTGTGTCAGTCCTTGGATCAGGGCACTCTAGAGTGTGTCAGTCCTAGGATCAGGTCACTCTGGAGTGTGTCAGTCCTAGGATCAGGTCCTTCTGGAGTGTGTCAGTCCTAGGATCAGGTCACTCTGGACTGTGTGAGTCCTAGGATCAGGTCACTCTGTAGTGTATCAGTCCTAGGATCAGGTCACTCTGGACTGTGTGAGTCCTAGGATCAGGTCACTCTAGAGTGTGTCAGTCCTAGGATCAGGTCACTCTGGACTGTGTCAGTCCTAGGATCAGGTCACTCTGGAGTGTGTCAGTCCTATGATCAGGTCACTCTGGAGTGTGTCAGTCCTAGGATCAGGGCAATCTGGAGTGTGTCAGTCCTAGGATCAGGGCACTCTGGAGTGTGTCTGTCCTAGGATCAGGTCACTCTAGAGTGTGTCAGTCCTAGGATCAAGTCACTCTAGAGTGTGTCAGTCCTAGGATCAGGTCACTCTAGAGTGTGTCAGTCCTTGGATCAGGTCACTCTGGAGTGTGTCAGTCTTTGGATCAGGTCACTCTGGAGTGTGTCAGTCCTAGGATCAGGTCACTCTTGAGTGTGTCAGTCCTTGGATCAGGTCACTCTAGAGTGAAATTTAAGGCGAGTGATTTAATCCTGTCACACCGGCTCGTCTGCCACCTAAAACAGCTGTTCAGTCTTGTTCCAATTCCATTGGCAATCACTTTACACCATCAGGATAATTCCCAGTAAATCTACACTTTAATGCTGAACCACATCATAGATCGGGGATGTCATCTGGCTTCTTGTAACTTGTCAGAGGTACGGAGACTGTCAACAACATTGGCAGCCACTGACGAATAACAAATTGACGAATAACCGAGATGTACCTCAAGTTTATATTGAATTTGTTATGTTTACTACCGGTTATTGCTAACTAACCAATAATATTTACACATTGAAAGAAATAGTAAAAAGTTTTTCAATGAACCTTGTTGGAGAAATAAATTTGTTCAGTATTTTTTTTCACTATTTTTACAACCTGCCACCATTACAATGAGAGATGACATGGTAGTATTCGATTTCCAAATCAGGATTTGTCGCGCTGATTACCAAGAAATCATTTGATGAGTCCAAACAGTACACAACAGGTTGTGATTAAATGAAAACATATCTTTGCGGGGTAATTTGTCAACTTCGTTTTGAAAAACTGCGTTTTAGCCCTCATTCTGCACTATTCAAGACTATGGGTATTTTTATGTTGAACTTTAGTGATATTTGTTACATATACAACTACCTGTGACCCCTTTTCAGAATGTTCCTAGATAACAGACCTTTGTACCCTTTTCATTATGCCTTGCAAGACAGCACCATTTTCAAAGCCCTCTTTCCGTCATATATAGTTGAATGTAGATACACCTACAGTGTTTTGACATTTGATGTATCACCTAAGCGTCTACTTCATGCAATACCTTACGTGTCCATGGAACCACGAATAATTCCAGTCATTGGCTGACAGTACGTTTATTTATTCGGCTTTGGTTAATCTTACTACAGGGGATTCACCAACATCTCTCGATGTGAGGAGAGCCGCGGGAGATGAAGATGCGATAGTTCCTGAAGGTGCCAGTGTTTCTCACGCCCAGCTCAGGCCTTCCGGGGGTATCGAAGACAATGGCAGGGGTCGGCAGATTGACGTACTCTCAGGTGTGTAGTCAGGAAATATGAGTAGTGATTGGAAGGATGGATTTATGCCATTACGCTAACATGGGTAAATTGTTAATAACGCCAATGTGTCTTCATACAGCAAATATGCAGTTTTGAGACTGTGTGTTTAAGGTCACATAGTAAGGTGTTTCAGTCATATCAATGCGTGTCTGCTTCACGTGAGAGGAAGCTTGAAAGTTATGAAGGTCGTGGGTTTTCAGTTAAATCATCGCGTGTCAGAAACAATGGCGGGGGATGACATTTTGAAGTACTCTCAGGCAGGAGTCCTTGCTCGGACAAAATACAACCACCTCTAAAAATAACTGCCTTTGGTTAGCTTCTATTTCATTCTTAATACAGAAGAGAATAATGTTGCCCAACTTTGACGTGATTTTGCATATCATTGTATATTTGAGCACAATGTATTAAGAGTGCCTCTACGTCATAATATTTGTTCCCCGCAGATGATCATGAAACTCCTGATCCCATATTAAGGGTGAATATGTGATTTTAGTGTGTGTACGGTTCGACAGAACTTAAAGCGTGTTTCGATGATTTTGGGAGAACAGTTTGCTTCCCACTTTGATGTTACTGTGCCTGTGCATCTCAAGTTCCTGGTCGCAGCGGGTCTTGGGAAAACATGGTACACTATTCAAGACAGCATGAAGTATGTGGGAATATATTGCAGGCCAAGGCAACCAGCCTGACGGTAGAGACACACCGTCTTCCCAACGTGAGATGGAGGATCCTGGATTCAGCACACGCATCATGTCCACTGCACGACCTTCTGACAGAGATGGGATGACAGATGGACAACGTGGAGCTGCAGTCCGGAGACCAGGAGACGGGGGGTCTCCACCACAGGACACAGACCCATCTGGTAAAGGTAGGCCCAGGAGGGTTCATGTGTGTTCTGTCAAGGCGTTATGCAGGTGGTTGATGCTACCTGTTGGATTATCAGTAAATCCAGTCATTTTTCGAACATCACAAGTTTGCCTTTCACGTCCAATATATTTTGTGTCGGTACATATTCTTTGGCATATGTTCTGTCATGGCGTTATGCAGGAGGCTGGTGCTTCATGTAGGGCAGTGCATGCGTCCACGGTTCGCTACCACCTGGGGTCATCACTGTATTTCTAGTTTGTATCGGTAGATACTCGAGATTATTATCTGGCAGGACATTTCATATCTCTATGTAAGGTATAAATAGTGATTATGGATTTGGGGCTGCCTTTTTAACAATATGCCAGCAATATCACGGCGGGGAATACCTGAAATGGGGTTCTCATACTGTATACATAGGTTAAATCGAATCTTGATGTGACGAGCAAGTGCTTTAACCAGGAGGCTACCCTGATGTCCCTCATGTAGAATGTAATGAAAGTTAATCAAAATACAAATTCATTTGAGACACATATCTAGTATTATTATTATCGTTCCTGTGTAAAAAAATGCGTGTTACTTGACATTGAGTTAAATGTGACGCCATGCTAATAAATACACGACTAGTCTTAATTAGAAGGGTTTTGACGGGTCCCGTTACGCATACTCAGGAACTAGATGTGCACGCACACTCTTGACGACACGCTTAGTACTGTCAACAAAATAAGATTTAGTGTGAATATTGGTAACAGTAAACAATCGTAGTATCATGAACTTTCTGAGCCATGACCTGTTTGTCAGTCAGAACATGAAACAGAAGCAGATGTGTCTGGACTCGGCAATAGAATCGATGCCGCTGAACGTTTCTACTTACGAAAACCCAGGTGTGATTCGCCACGAGGGTAAACTATGGTGTCTCCCGACGTGGAATGTTGCTGTAATGTTGCTAAAGCGCCATAAATATATACCTATCTCAATTAAGAATATATCAACCGATTCTCTGATGATCTTTGCAGGAATCCGTGACACACCAGACAGGGAGCAGATCATAGCTGACAAGCAACAGACTGTGAAGTCCCAGAATCAAGGCCCGGGTGTCGGACTCATAGAGAAAGGTATGTCTTCTATCGCTGGAAGCCACGTGGTGACTAGTTGGTGTCTATTGCACACGTAAACAATTGGAGTCAATAAGACGTTAACGAGTCTAGCAATACCGAAAATATGACGTGATCGAGTCCAGCAACATTGTAAACATGACGTTAACGAGTCTGGCAACACTGTAAATATGACGTTAACGAGTCTAGAAACCCTGTAAATACGACAGTTACGAGTTTAGCAACATTGTAAATATGACGTTAACGAGTCTAGCAACGCTGTAACTAAGACGATTACGAGCCTAGCAACGCTGTAAACAAGACAGTAACAAGTTTAGCAACATTGTAAGTATGATGTCAGCGAGTCCAGCAACACTGTTATTATGACGTTAACGAGTCAAGCAACATTGTGAATAAACCAGCAAAGAGTCTAGCAAAACTGTAATTATGACGTTAACGAGTCTAGCAACACTGTAAATAATACGGTACCGAGTCTAGCAACGCTGTAAATACGACAGTAATACATTCTTGCGGAATTAAACCAGAAAGGCGCATGAATCTAGCTCATTGAAGCAAAAAAATTGGTCCTTCGGTTTGGACCTGATACATATGCCTTCCTGCATTAAAACTAAATCATATCTAAAAGTGCTTATTACTGTAACTTAATTGCGAACAAAGTTTATTTTTCTTACAAGCGGATTTTTTTTAAAGTTCCTAACCAGCACTGGAAATATACATGTTTTAAAAGTTCTTAAATACCATTCTTTCCAGAGCATAACCCAAAGATCGTTAACTATTTCTAGACCAAAGTGTGCACATACATCAGTCTAGCCATGAACTAATGCCTTTGCGATTTTTATATTGTTTGAGAAATTTCGATTTATTCCGTTTTCCGTGACAACAAATTGGGTAAATTGGGTTTGTTTCTGGAATAGTTAAGGCTGGTTCAACACGTTTTGTCTTGGAGTCCTGAATAGCCCTGATGCGGGTTGTTTGCGCACCACCCCAAGTTCCGCACCAAATTTCACCTTGAAAATATCTGTGGTAATATTCAGCATAATGTTGCAAAAGACATTACTAAATATAGGAAAATATGGTCAGTTATAATTACTGGATGGATGTACATTTAAAAGACATAAAAATCTTACACAATATCATCCAATAACAGCGTGCAGAAATCTCTCGATCTGCACTGAAGGCTGGTTCTGATTGAGTGTAGGAGAACCTGTAGACAAATCAGAAAACATCTGTTCTAGGCACTGTGATTTATGTATTGTATATATATGTGTAGCTTCTCGGGATAAAAACATCGAAATTGGATTAAACTTGACTACTTGTTCCTATCCAGCATGTCTATATGGCACCTGAATACGTAGTTTGGATGCACCGAAAGAGTCTGAACTGGTTCTGATTTAGTGCGGTAGATGCTACAGACTTATCTGACATGCACGTTCTTCTTCTGTGTTCATTCAGGTCCACTGACTGCCGGGGAACGGAGACATGCAGAAGCGCTGAAGAGCAATGCCTTCATAGACCGAGTACACATTGAACTTCCTCCTGTCAGACTGCGTATGTACACTGCCCTTCCTTGTGTGTGCCTCAGAGTTTGTTTTAACGCCGCTATCAACCATATTCCAGTCATATCATGGCGTATCCGCTTGAAGATGTTGGGGATGGGGTTGACAGATGAAAGATTATAAAAACTATGAGATACCATCCTTGAACGTCCAAGGGACGCTACTCTGTACACCTGTTGCAACCTCTGGGCCTAATGTGACACTGGGAACTATTTCATTTCATTAAGGATACTTCAACACAATTACCCCGTGCTAATTAAACATAGAATTGGTTGGTTGATTTGATGCTTAACGCCGCACTCAGCGATATTCCAGCTTTATCACGTCGGTATGTAAATAATCGAGTCTGGACCAGACAATCCAGTGATTCATATCATGAGCATGGATCCACACATTTGGGATTGATGACATGCATCAACCAAGTCAGCAAACGTAACCAACCCATCCCATTAGTCGCCTCTTACGATAAGCATAGTCGCCTTTTACGACAAACATAGTGGCCTTTTACGACAAACATAGTGGCCTTTTATGACAAGCATAGTCGCCTCTTTCGATAAGCAAAGTGGCCTCTTACGACAAGCATAGTGGCCTTTTACGACAAGCATAGTGGCCTTTTACGACAAACATAGTGGCCTTTTACGACAAACATAGTGGCCTTTTACGACAAGCATAGTCGCCTCTTTCGATAAGCATAGTGGCCTCTTACGACAAGCATAGTGGCCTTTTACGACAAGCATAGTGGCCTTTTTTACGACAAGCATAGTCTCCTTTTACGACAAGCATAGTCTCCTTTTACGACAAGCATAGTCTCCTTTTACGACAAGCATGACGAGGTGACGTGATGTTGGAATGTGGAGCTTGTCGAACCAGATGCTTGTCTCAACCCCAGGATGCCGGAACCTGACCCTAATTGAGGAAACGTCGCCGACATGATGTTCAATGTTAAAGCACTAATTCCCGTTCTGCCATGACTCTGTCATCACAAAATGTCCATATCCTCTTGGAAATAAACACTTGGACCCACAAAGGTCGTGAAGTAGTGAAGTATATTGTCCTTTACATATTTTCCTAAACCTCCACGTTTTGGTATTCTAGGGATCATCATATATGTTCGGCCCGGGTGCCTGAGCATACCATACAACGCAGCTGCGGAACCTGGGCAGACACCTGAACAGACACATGGGCGGACACCTGCACAGACACCTGCACAGACACCTGCAGAGACACAACAGAAGAAGCAGAGTGTGACATTCGGAGACACGCCCGCACATTCCACCACACAGCTTGGAGAAAAGTCCACGAGTTTTGATGAAGGTAAGTCATGCTATGGTAGACACAGACAGGTGAAGTTGATGCCTGAGGTACATGGTGGTCTGTGTTATGCCCTATACAAATATGAGATATGCTTCCCACCCCAGGCTGCCACGCCATGGGTAAGTGAGACAGGTGAAGTTGATGCCTGAGGTACATGTTGGTCTGTGTTATGCCCTATACAAATATGAGACATGCTTCCCACCCCAGGCTGCCACGCCATGGGTAAGTGAGACAGGTGAAGTTGATGCCTGAGGTACATGGTGGTCTGTGTTATGCCCTATACAAATATGAGACATGCTTCCCACGCCAGGCTGCCACGCCATGGGTAAGTGAGACAGGTGAAGTTGATGCCTGAGGTACATGGTGGTCTGTGTTATGCCCTATACAAGTATGAGACATGCTTCCCACGCCAGGCTGCCAGGCCATGGGTAATTGGGATATACATTAATTGAAGGTTACAAAACCCTTTACATATTCATGAGAAATATCGGCGAAAAGCAGAACATGTGTTTATGAATCACTCAGGTCAACGTTTCTTGCCCCACCGATGGCACATGTTATAGCGACTTGGTCAATGTGTACATATCTATTTTCAGGAGAGACGGCGAGAAAGAGGAAGACGTTTGCACGTGTCTCGAGGAAGGGGTCCAGGCGTCTCAGTCGACTTCGTTCGTTCAAGAGGTCGTCGTCCTTAGAGGACGTGGAGTGCTTGGAGCCCGTCATGCCGGACCTAGGTATACTATGGGCAGAATCTGGGTATACTCAGGTTATAACTGAGTATCATGATCTAGGTACACTCAGGGCAGTAGCAGAGTCTAGATATACTCAGGGCAGTAGCAGGGTCTAGGCATACGCTGGGCAGTAGCTGCGTCTAGGTATACTCAGGGAATTAGAAGGGACTGTGTACACTCATGTCATAACTGAGTAGCATGACCTAGGTATACTCAGGGCAGTAGTAGAGTCTGGGTATACTTAGGTCATACTTGAGTAGCGTGATCTAGGTATACTCAAGGCAGTAGCATCATTTAGGAATACTCAGGGCAACAGCAGGGTCTAGGTATACTCAGGGTAGTAGCAGGGTCTAGGTATACTCAGGGCAGTAGCAGGATCTAGGTATACTCAGGGTAGTAGCAGGATCTAGGTATACGCAGGGCAGTAGTTGCGTCTAGGTATACTCAGGGAAACAGCAGGGTCTAGGTATACTCAGGGCAGTAGCAGGGTCTAGATTTACTCAGGGACATAGCAGATTTTAGGTATACTCAGGGAAGTAGAAGGGTCTATGTCTACTCAGGGCAGTAGCAGGGTCTATGTCTACTCAGGGCAGTAGCAGGATCTAGGTATACTCAGGGCAGTAGCAGGGTCTAGGTATACTCAGGGCAACAGCAGGATCTAGGTATACGCAGGGTAGTAGCAGGATCTAGGTATACGCAGGGCAGTAGTTTCGTCTAGGTATACTCAGGGCAACAGCAGGGTCTAGGTATACTCAGGGCAGTAGCAGGGTCTAGATTTACTCAGGGACAAAGCAGGTTCTAGGTATACTCAGGGAAGTAGAAGGGTCTATGTCTACTCAGGGCAGTAGCATGGTCTATGTCTACTCAGGGCAGTAGCAGGATCTAGGTATACTCAGGGCAGTAGCAGGGTCTAGGTATACTCAGGGCAACAGCAGGATCTAGGTATACGCAGGGTAGTAGCAGGATCTAGGTATACGCAGGGCAGTAGTTGCGTCTAGGTATACTCAGGGCAACAGCAGGGTCTAGGTATACTCAGGGCAGTATCAGGGTCTAGGTATACTCAGGGCAGTAGCAGGGTCTATGTCTACTCAGGGCAGTATCAGGGTCTAGGTCTACTCAGGGCAGTAACAGGGTCTAGGTCTACTCAGGGCAGTATCAGGGTCTAGGTATATTCAGGGCAGTAGCAGGGTCTATGTCTACTCAGGGCAGTATCAGGGTCTAGGTATACTCAGGGCAGTAGCAGGATCTATGTCTACTCAGGGCAGAATCAGGGTCTATGTCTACTCAGGGCAGTATCAGGGTCTAGGTATACTCAGGGTAGTATCAGGGTCTAGGTATACTCAGGGCAGTATCAGGGTCTAGGTATACTCAGGGCAGTAGCATGGTCTATGTCTACCCAGGGCAGTAGCAGGGTCTATGTCTACTCGGGGAAGTAGCAGGGTCTATGTCTACTCGGGGCAGTAGCAGGGTCTAGGTATGCTCAGGGCAGTAGCAGGGTCTAGGTATAATCAGGGCAGTAGCAGGGTCTAGGTATACTCAGGGCAGTAGCATGGTCTAGGTATATCAGGGCAGTAGCATGGTCTAGGTATACTTAGGGCAGTAGCAGGGTCTAGGTATACTAAGGGCAGTAGCAGGATCTATATCTACTCAGGGCAGTAGCAGGATCTAGGTATACTCAGGGCAGTAGCAGGGTCTAGGTATAATCAGTGCAGTAGTAGGGTCTAGGTATACGCGGGGTAGTAGCTGCGTCTAGGTATACTCATGTCAACTGCAGGGTCTAGGTATACACAGGGAAGTAGAAGGGTATATGTATACTCAGGGCAGTAGCATGGTCTAGGTATACACAGGGCAGTAGCAGGTCTAGGTATACTCAGGGCAGTAGCAGGGTCTAGGTATACTCAGGGCAGTATCAGGGTCTAGGTATACTCAGGGCAGTAGCAGGGTCTTGGTATACTTAGGGCAGTAGCAGGGTCTAGGTATACTCAGGGCAGTATCAGGGTCTAGGTATACTCAGGGCAGTAGCAGGGTCTAGGTATACTCAGGGCAGTAGCAGGGTCTAGGTATAATCAGTGGCGAAGAGGCCTGACTTCATGATACTGTTGGTATTTGATATATAATTATATAAATGGGAAATTAGAAGCCGATTATATTTTCGGCGGCGCAAACAAAGCTTTGTTTAAAAAATGTTTTCTTTTTCTTTTTGCTGCTGGTGTAATGCATTGGTATTTCGTAATTTTAAGTTTTCACTTCATAGGAAATAGCAGTATTTTACCTTCTGTAGTTTTTCCCGAGCTTTGTGCAATCACGTGACCGTTCATGTAATTGTAGACAATATTTATGTCTGTTTGTCCCGCGTGTGTCGTACGTTGATTAGCTGTAGTTTATGAAAACGTGGTTACATCAGCACTTCCGGTTCCAGCTCCCGTTGGACCCGCAGACAAACGGAACACAATGATGAAAAAGACACGAAGCTTAGATAATCTTGACGACGACCAACCGTTCTGGTTTGACCGCCGTATGTATCTCTCTGCCACTGACAAATACCAACTTTTACAACTTTCGTCTTGGATAGCTCTTGGTCTTGTATTTCACCGTAGCCTTGTACTCTCAGCGTGGACAGAAGTTGTGTTTATGTTTTTACTCAGCTTTTAATGTTTTAATGTTTAAATGATTTAATGCTAATCAACCATAAAATCAAAGTCTACTGATGTCATTAATGATTGCGCTGTTTTAACCGTCTCCTGATGTTGAGTTTTGTTGACATTATGACAACGACATACTAATGAACCTCAAATGCTCAAAATTCTGAGATACAGATCATATATATTATGTATAGTTTGATATTATTGCTTTGATCCTTTGCATTTTTTACAGATCAAAGCATAGACCTGAATTCAATCGAAGCCAGGCGTCTGTACACACGAGAGCTGGAGATAATACCCGGCGACTCCGTGAAACAGCTGGTGAAGGGCTTCGAAGACTACAGTCGGCGCGTCAGTAAGGATTGGACGTAGACGCTGCGGACCGCTGCATGATGATACTGTCCACATTTGTAAACTGATACTTTGACAAAATTTAGATTTTGATTTTAACGCAAATGGTTTATTACGTGTGGACTCGATGAAGTGCCATCGATGACAGTGTCCCAAATATCAACGAAACACGATGGCTATGTGGTCTTTTAAATATGCTTGTTATTGTTATTTGCACTCAACACTTGAACGTACGAACTATCTATTTCTATTTATCAATGGCGTAAGCGTCTGGTAACGCCCGCAATGCGTCAGCCAGTTCATGACAGGGGAATCCGAATGTAAACGTGACATGTTGTACCCCGGGGAATCGACTCGAACATGAGTGACGTGACAACGCTCACCCACTCACGTAGGTTCCCCACTGTCCTTAATGGGCGTGGCGTCCTAAGTGCGGGGGATATCCATTGCTTTCCCTTAACTCCATTGATGCTGTGTATATAATCAGGTGAAGGCGCAACTTCAAGTTTAACTTTTTGTCTGTAAACATAGTGATAAGAACTGTCTGTGATAAGATATATGTCCATTCTTCTGCTGTTATTGTTTATGTTAAAACCTGGTTGGTGCGTTGTGTTCATTGCCTGGGTCAGACATTCGACAATAGAGAGAAAACACCCATGTGATCCATTATAACATGTTGAACAAATGCAGAGAAACAATATAGATATACTTCCATATGCGAATAGCGCATTGTGATATTGTCTAATCCGCGATACGGATTCAACGACTGATAAACTGCGATGGCTAAATATGTCAAGGCTGGTCCAGGTAGTGTAACCTATAGTTTTTGTGAAGGATATTATCTCGTTACAACGTTGAAACCATGCAAAAGGAGTGAGACACCTCCCCAATAGAGAACCACCGGGTGTCTGTGTCTAGGGCTCCCGAGAACCTCTGTATCCCATATTAAATTAGCAAATAAATGTCGTTTGCCAAGGACACTCATTGTAAATTTCTATCAAGTGATACCTCAGTGCCCTGAGGCATTGATGTCTTAGAAATATATATTCGAGCTTCTATGCAAACATGGACACACATGTGGTTGGGTTGGACGTAAACTCACTCCAAGGTCAAGGGACACACATGTGGTCGGGTTGACACGTAAACTCACTCCAAGGTCAAGGGACACACATGTGGTTGGGTTGGACGTAAACTCACTCCAAGGTCAAGGGACACCCATGTGGTTGGGTTGGACGTAAACTCACTCCAAGGTCAAGGGACACACATGTGGTTGGGTTGGACGTAAACTCACTCCAAGGTCAAGGGACACACATGTGGTTGGGTTGGACGTAAACTCACTCCAAGGTCAAGGGACACACATGTGGTTGGGTTGCACGTAAACTCTCTCCAAGGTCAATGGACAAACATGTGGTTGGGTTGGACGTCAACTCACCCCAAGGTCAAGGGACACACATGTGGTTGGGTTGGACGTAAACTCACTCCAAGGTCAAGGGACACACATGTGGTTGGGTTGGACGTAAACTCACCCCAAGGTCAAGGGACACACATGTGGTTGGGTTGGACGTAGACTCACTCCAAGGTCAAGGGACACACATGTGGTTGGGTTGGACGTCAACTCACTTCAAGGTCAAGGGACACACATGTGGTTGGGTTGGACGTAAACTCACTCCAAGGTCAAGGGACACACATGTGGTTGGGTTGGACGTCAACTCACTCCAAGGTCAAGGGACACACATGTGGTTGGGTTGGACGTAAACTCACTCCAAGGTCAAGGGACACACATGTGGTTGGGTTGGACGTAAACTCACTCCAAGGTCAAGGGGCACACATGTGGTTGGGTTGGACGTAGACTCACTCCAAGGTCAAGGGACACACATGTGGTTGGGTTGGACGTCAACTCACTCCAAGGTCAAGGGACACACATGTGGAAGGGTTGGACGTAAACTCACTCCAAGGTCAAGGGACACACATGTGGTTGGGTTGGACGTAAACTCACTCCAAGGTCAAGGGACACACATGTGGTTGGGTTGGACGTAAACTCACTCCAAGGTCAAGGGACACACATGTGGTTGACCGGACGTAAACTTACTCCTAGGCCAAGGGACACACATGTGGTTGGGTTGGACGTAAACTCACTCCAAGGTCAAAGGACACACATGTGGTTGGGATGGACGTAAACTCACTCCAAGGTCAAAGGACACACATGTGGTTGGGTTGGACGTAAACTCACTCCAAGATCAAGGGACACACGTGTGGTTGGGTTGGACGTAAACTCACTCCAAGGTCAAGGGACACATATGCTGTGAGGTTGGACGTAAACTCACTCCAAGGTCAAAGGACACACATGTGGTTGGGTTGGACGTAAACTCACTCCAAGGTCAAGGGACACACATGTGGTTGGGTTGGACGTAAACTCACTCCAAGGTCAAGGGACACACGTGTGGTTGGGTTGGACGTAAACTCACTCCAAGGTCAAGGGAAACATATGCTGTGAGGTTGGACGTAAACTCACTCCAATGTGAAGGGATACACATGTTGGGGGTTTGGACGTACACTCACTCCAAGGTCAAGGGACACACGTGTGGTTGGGTTGGACGTAAACTCACTCCAAGGTCAAGGGACACACGTGTGGTTGGGTTTGACGTAAACTTACTCCAAGGTCAAGGGACTCACATGCTGTGAGGTTGGACGTAAACTCACTCCAATGTGAAGGGATACACATGTTGGGGGTTTGGACGTAAACTCACTCCAAGGTCAAGGGACACACATGTGGTCGGGTTGGGCGTTAACTCACTCCTAGGCCAAGGGACACACATGTGGTTGGGTTGGTTATATTAAACAGCAGGTACACCCAAGGCTGTTTCGAAACACAAATTATAAAGATTTACAGGGACAAATATCTCTCCTCAAGACTGTATTACAAGAGGTATGACCTTTACTTGCAATAGTCAACTTTCCATTTATTTCTGCAGCTCCAGCCCTTGGTGTCTACATTTCACCACTTTTGAGATGCAATCGATCATGCACTGTCAACCAAGATTTCAAAGAGCGTAATACAACTCAGAAGTTTGATCAGGGTTAAATTTTAAAGGCTTCAGTAGAGCTTTCGAAAAGTTTTACGGTAGACATGTGGAGGACATTTCCAAATTTGATGCATCCGTGACAAGAATGTTGTCCAATGCAATTCCCTATTTTGACTTGTACCATATGGCACAGTGTTTCTTTCGGTGCACAACGGACTTGCCTTTGCATGTGTTTGTGCTGGATGCCACCTGTGGGTACGGGTACGCTCACCCTTTCGCAAACGCCTGGTAGTGGTTCATAAACACATGCTCATGATGCAGTACGAATCGTACACTTTGACAGAGATTTCTTATGAATATGGAAAGGGTTTTGTCGCTTTTGTTTATTTGATGGAGCCGGGAATTCGCTGTTTATAACTAGATGACCAATGAGGACATGATCATTATGTTAACGTGTGCACACGGAAGTAGTGACGTATCTGAGAGGCACCACTTACGTGATACACGTCTACTAAAGGAAGTACATATACATCCTAATTAAGCTGCCGTTCCGTAACTGAACCACTGTCATACTAAGCTGACAACTGATATAACTGAAACACTGTTCTATCAACCTGACGTGCCGTGATATAACTGAAACATTGTTCTATCAAGCTGAAATGCCATGATATAACTGAAACACTGTTCCAACAAGCTGACGTGCCGTGATATAACTAAAACACTGTTCTACCAACCTGACGTGTGATTTAACAGAAACACTGTCCTATTAGGCTGACTTGCTGTGATATAACTGAAACTCTGTTCGGGGAAGCAGTGTAAAACAAAGGTCCGTTTTGTAATATATACACAAAGAAAAAAGTTAAGCACACCCAAATATATTTCATTATTGTTTGGTCACAATGTTTGTAACAGTCATGAAAGATATAATTACGTGAGAGTGATGTTTTCTCGAAATGATGTAATCAGTCATGCGTGCCATGCATGGTGTGCTCTTGCAGCATGCTACCCTCGATTATCTCTCAAAGCAGTATATCCAAACGTTAAAATTGCTTTCTTAAGCTCGGTTTTAAACAGTTATTATATTGCACTGTGTGACCATGGCACGAAGGCGATTATCAAACGCCACAAGATGGCAAATAATCGATATGCATAACGCTGGAATGTCTTGTAATGCCATTGGTCGGAATTTGGGGTATCATCACACTGTCGTAAGCCATTTAGTCGAGAAACTTCCGACCGGTAATGTACAGGACCGTCCCAGATCCAGAAGACCTCCTGTGACGACACATCGCGAAGACAGGGACCTTCTTCGTCTCATGCGCCGAGAACCCTTTTTAACAAGTACTCGTATGAAACAGCTGTGGTTGCCCATTCGTCGTTTCAGCACCAGATTCGTCAGGAACCGGCTAAAAGCAGGAGAACTGAGGGCTAGACGAGTCATAAAGCGCCCCTTGTTGAGAGATCAACACGAAGCTGCTCGTTTAGCATGGTGTATTGCGCGACAGAACTGGAATCTGAGAACTTGGAGAAGGATCCATTGGTCAGACGAAGGTCACTGATGGAAGAACGAGGGTTTGGAGGCACCGGAACGCGGCCTACGTCCCCAGCAACATTAAACCAACTGTTGCATGCGGCGGGGGCTCGGTAATGGTTTGGGGTGTATCTCTCATGATTGCAGGTTGGATTTGGTCAGCCTAAGGGGCAACTTAACTGGGGCTCAGTACATCCGGGTCGTTCTGAGGCCAGTCGCTGTTCCTCATTTTGACAACCACCTTCCTGCTACTCGACCTCAGCACATGGATGACAATGCCAAGCCTCATCGTTCGCATGCAGTCGTGGATTACACGCGGGCCAATGCAATAACGACCCTGTCCAGCAATGAGCCCAGATTTGAAACCCCTTGAACATGTTTTGGATATTCTTGGGCGGCGCATACAGGCACGAGATCCTCCTGTACACGATTTACGCCAATTGGAAGCAGCATTGCATCCGGAATGGTTGTTGTTGACCCATCAACAGATCCAAAGTCTGACTGGAGGCATGAGACGCAGGGTGGACACGTGGCGGTTATACCTGCTACTGATCTGTTTCACGTGTCATGTCAAGTCGAGATTTTAAGGAACATTTTCACATGAAACATCAAACGAAACTCGTTTACTTAATGCTGCAGCTCCATATTTTTTAGTTATTGTCTAAGGTCAAAAACAGTACCTGTGTTACCATGATGTTTTTGTCAGTAAATTTCAACCAATATCTTCGTTATTTGTTGTCAAATGTTTGTTCTATGCGATGACATTGGTGTCTCGAACTCCTGTGGTCAGTCATCCCATGCCATGAGTTTTGTCATTTCTCATGGTTCAGAAACAGGGGTGTGCTTAATGTTTTTCTTTGTGTATATGTTTTTTGAATGATGAAAATATGAAAAGATGTTTTTGGGAGTTGACCGTATATTGCGTGAGACATCTGCTGCTATATCTGAACACAGCATCAACAGTATAGAGAATCAAGTGAGCCCTTTGAGAAATTCACATGTGTGAACAAACATTGAGATTACGTCAAGTGACGTACCGCGCAGTATCAACATTAAGTTCGTGTTATGGTTATATCCCATACACCTCCTTATATATCAAATACAAGTCATTGTATATCACATACACCTCCTTATATATCAAATACAAGTCATTGTATATCACATACACCTCCTTATATATCAAATACAAGTCATTGTACATGTATATCACATACACCTCCTTATATATCAAATACAAGTCATTGTATATCACATACACCTCATTATATATCAAATACAAGTCATTGTATATCACAAACACCTCCTTATATATCAAACACAAGTCATTGTATATCACATACACCTCCTTATATATCAAACACAAGTCATTGTATATCACGTACACCTCATTATATATCAAACACAAGTCATTGTATATCACATACACCTCCTTATATATCAAATACAAGTCATTGTATATCACATACACCTCCTTATATATCAAATACAAGTCATTGTATATCACATACACCTCATTATATATCATATAATCCTCACCATATATCCCACACACGTTATTACACATCATATACACATCATTATATATCACATACTCCTCATTATGTATTACCCACGTGGTAGCGATACAGGTGGTAAGATACTAAGTCCGTACGTCACACGTGTGTCGTACAAGTTTGACCTTGTTTTATTCGTTTTGATTGGATGACCGTGACCTCTGTGACAACGGGACTACTTTTTTCATTCATAAATAAGACGTCATTCATTTTGCAACTACAAAGCAGAACTAAAGGAATCTGAAGCAATCTCATGATAGCGAGAGATATTTACAAACACTTTATAAAACAAAACAAGATAGACACACGCATCAAATGCGGTGTGCACACTATATAGGTTATGTATAGAGCTTCTACAGACATTATATAATCGAGCTATATCCATTTACAATGTACGACTACCGATCAATAGATCGAGGGGCCCTATGAGCGTGACGCACCCGACCACTTTCGCATCTTTCAATTTGATTTCACGTAAATGGATAAGCTTGGTGAAATGAAGTCAGTTTAAACTATCTGACAGATATCTAGACTTACTTGGGATGATCCGGTTGTGCCATCAGTGTCCCCTTCGAAGCGTATTTTGTTGCACCGTTTCGTGAGTTGTTTGTTCACGATTGCACTACCAGATCATTCTATATGAACATTTCATATACAAATCATTCGAAATCTCCGTAGAAGCGTATCTGTCTTCTGATTATGTGGCCCAAAATATCCCAAAGGTGAACAATAACATTCCCTATCTCTAGTCGTAAAACGCTGTGAGTAGATCACGGTTGTCTTTTCTTATTCCGGTGGTGACCTTGCCCTTCGATCTAAGCTGTCACTGACAGGCAAGCAGACTTGAGTTTGTTGATTTTCACGTCTTCAGTATAGGGTGGTACAGTTAACATGAATGTCTTTGTCGAACACTCTGATTCCCCTCTTCCAAAATGGTACGGACAGGATATAAAGTCAGCTGATAGATCAAGGAAACCGAATCCTTTTGATTGCAAAGCCGGAACACCGGCAGAGCGAGTGACCGACTGTTGATCCGATATTCAAAGCGCGGCGCTAATGTGACTTTTCAAATTTTCTTATAGGTGTCATGCGTACCAACAACATGGCGCTTGAATTATCATATGTTGACAAAAATTGAGCGTCAGTGCTGTTATGTTTGCAAACACAACTGCATAGAAATGTCAACAATGCCCATATTTGGGCATATATCAATATTCAAGCGCAGCCAGATTTTGCAACCGGTTTCAGTTTGGTCTGTCAACGGACGAAAGTTGTTATGTATTTACACTTAAATATATATTTAACGTGGGTAAAAAATAAAATACCACACTCATTGTCGTTCGATACCATTTTTACGAAACTCGTGAACTTTCTATGTTATCACACGTGAACTTTCTATGGTATCAGATACCACAGAAAGTCCACTCGTT
Source organism: Haliotis rufescens (assembly GCF_023055435.1). Classification (NCBI taxonomy): domain Eukaryota; kingdom Metazoa; phylum Mollusca; class Gastropoda; order Lepetellida; family Haliotidae; genus Haliotis; species Haliotis rufescens. Next base: position 34,590,528 of record NW_025963824.1, on the reverse strand, counting down.
TCGTAAAAAATGGCATCTAACGAGAATGAGGGTAGTATTGTCTATATATCACATACCTCTCCTTATATATCTCATACTCCTCACTATGTATCACATTCACCTCATTATGTATCACATAACCCTTATAATTATATATCACATGCACCTCATTCTATGTCACATATTCCTGACTATATATCACATTCACCCCGTTATATATCACACATACTCTTTATGTACCACTCATATCTCATTGTGTATTACATAACCTCATTATATAACTCCAATTACATTATTATGATGGTGAGTTATTAACCAGTAGAAAATCTGCTCACATTTACCGATGATGAATATGGTACTTGAGTATTATAATAAACTGTGATACATTATCGCTGTCAACTATTCTATGTACAGTCAATTCTGCTTTTAGCAGAGTATGAAAAGGGTTTGTTCCTTTTGTTTACATACATACATACATACATACATACATACATACATACATACATACATACATACATACATACATACATACATACATACATACATTGCATGCACCATTCGCTGTGTAGAGTTGCGTCCCTTAGGAATGCCCAAAACGTATGATCGTTCCAATTTCGAATTATTTTGCATGCTGCGTCTGTAATAAAAATAAATAGTTCGGCCTCACTGGTGCTACAACTGTGGAGGAAGGGAATAAATTGCCCAGTCATCAAAGACACCATCAAAAACGTATGATCGTGGGTTCGAATCTCAAACTTTTAACTGACATTGTATTCCTAGATAATAACATTGATTTTGCATTATAAATACACTGTAAACATACTGAAGTGGAACTATTATTCTGGAGTATTCCGATTTGACTCAATATTTCATACCATATTTTCATTTTGCACATGTGACATTTTACTGTTTTTCTGTCCAAAACAGTTTAATGATTATATACAAGTTAACTTGTTTATTCATTTATTAACCATATATAAATATTAATATCTTCTAAGAGCCAGCAAACAGTTTGGCATACATTGGTCAATTGCGTAGCTGTTGTTCTCTGTCTTTGATTCAGAAATTTGTTTCTTTTTCCTGTTTCTCTTCATAAACAACCGGCAGCGCAGGATTGAGATATGCTATCTTCTTGTCATCGTAGTGTCTGTATGACATCCCTTGGACCGGGCTGGTGCTTACGTCTTTCATGGATCGATCACTGCTGACGTCACAAGCTGCTGCTACCTCGATGACCTCCTCCCGTGAACCTATTTCCTGGCATGGGGAAGCACATAGTTAGTGTCGTTAAAAGTTTCAGTTTTTACGCTCCTTCATGCGTCCCACGTCCACCCATTAACCCTTAACCTACAACACAGAATTTTGCAAATACTTCATCAATTTGAGGTTCAACTTTCGTTTTAAACATAACACAGGACTCTTCTATGCCTAAATAATAAAGCCAGTATCACCTCCGATCACACTGGGACAAGGGTGACAGCAGAGTAAAGACATGTCTTTGTGATCCAGTTTAGAGACACGTGAAAGCAGTACAGTTGTGTGTACCGTAAGGCCATTAGTACCAACACGGCCACGCACTGACATCTGGGACCTGGTGGCCCTGCTCGAGAACATACCATCGACGGGGAGATCAGCTTGGTTCATACGTTCCCTATCGACAACCAGTAGTCCACTCTTGAAATATCCTTTCAATCTTTACAGCGGAGACACCTACCTCCGGGTCTCTGAACTCCTGGTTACAGCGGAGACACCTACCTACGGGTCTCTGAACTCCTGGTTACAGCGGAGACACCTACCTCCGGGTCTCTGAACTCCTGGTTAAAGCGGAGACACCTACCTCTGGGTCTCTGAACTCCTGGTTACAGCGGAGACACCTACCTCCGGGTCTCTGAACTCCTGGACACAGCGGAGACACCTACCTCTGGGTCTCTGAACTCCTGGTTAAAGCGGAGACACCTACCTCTGGGTCTCTGAACTCCTGGACACAGCGGAGACACCTACCTCTGGGTCTCTATACTCCTGGTTACAGCGGAGACACCTACCTCCGGGTCTCTGAACTCCTGGATACAGCGGAGACACCTACCTACGGGTCCCTTTACTCCTGGTTACAGCGGAGACACCTACCTCTGGGTCTCTGAACTCCTGGTTACAGCGGAGACACCTACCTCTGGGTCTCTGAACTCCTGGTTACAGCGGAGACACCTACCTCTGGGTCTCTGAACTCCTGGTTACAGCGGAGAAATCTGCTGATGGGGGAGGGGAGGCAGCAGATGAGGCGATCGAAGAAAGGTACAAGATACCTCGTGTCTACATCACCCAGCCGATTCATACCTGCAAGTTCAAGGACTGAGTCACAAAAAGAATGTTATTGCACTTTCAGTTTAGACGCGGTTTGTTGAAATAGTGCAAGAAGCATATTTGCCAGTTAAGTCTACGCTAGATAAAGTCCCAAACAGTAGTTATCCTCTAAAAGAAAAATGTTCCTTTTTTATGGACTTATGGATTTTTTTGTTTAACTCCTCACTCAGCAATATTCCAGCTTCTGCGGTCTGTAATCGAGTCTGGACCAGACAAGCCAGTGATTGATATCAACAGCATCGATCAACGCAATTGGGGTCGATGACATGCATCAACTAAGTCAGCGAGCCTGACCACCCGATCCCATTAGTCGCCTCTTACGACAAGTATAGGTTGCTGAAGACCTCTTCCACCCGGGATGTTCACGGGCCCAATTCATATGTAACCTGTCAAACATTGGTATAGACTTTATCAGTCCTGCTATAAGTAAGCGATACACACACTGTCTATATAGGGATCTTCACGAGTCTGCAGTCTGTTGAGGCCCTACACCTGGGCCAGCCTTCTACACGTATTTTACCAGAAACCAAGTAGGAGGAGATTCCAAAGAGGAACTAGTTAGTTGTGGATATTTGTTGCGTTGGTTGCCAGGCTTTTATGTACTAGTAATCAGAACAACCAACTGCAGACAACCAGGGTCCCCTGGCACAAAGTGATTTTAGCTCCACGACGATCGTAGCTCCCATACATTAAAATATCCGTAGCGCTAAGATCGCTTTGTAGAAGCGGTGCCCGGACTTCATCAACTGACCTGTGACGGCGCTGACAATAAGACCAACAACGATGACCGTCCCTCCACCAATCGCAGGGTACCACAGGTAGGACACTGTGTACAGGGCGGAGATACCAGCACTGAAACATGGTAGAGAGAACACTGTGTACAGGGCGGAGATTCCAGCACTGAAACATGGTAGAGAGGACACAGTGTACAGGGCGGATACACCAGCACTGAAACATGGTAGAGAGGACACTGTGTACAGGGCGGAGATACCAGCACTGAAACATAATAGAGAGGACACTGTGTTCAGGGCGGATACACCAGCACTGAAACATGATAGAGAGGACACCGTGTACAGGGCGGAGATACCAGCACTGAAACATAATAGAGAGGACACTGTGTACAGGGCGGAGATACCAGCACTGAAACATGATAGAGAGGAGACTGTGTACAGGGCGGAGACTCTGTCTTCAATTTGATATTGTTTTTTTTATTGTTTAGACATGATTGTAACTGTGTCGCATTGTTTTTGTAAATATTCCGTAGAAGCTCGTTGCGTTGTGTTTGGGCAGTGATTGGTCGTCAGGAATGTAGTTTCATTTAATCTGAGCAGTCGTCAGGAAGTTATTATTTTGAGATGCTAGCGTGGTGTGTAAACTTCCGGTTACCGCAGACGCCGAAATAATGTTTTGGAAACATCTCGTGCCAATGGACTGGAGAGGGCACTACATGGAACATTCCAGTATCTGGTTAGACTATATGAGGGGCCAATGGCGTGTTTGCGGGACTCTCACGCATTTTCCTCCATGTCAAGACCAGTGTTCATGTGAGGATCGCTCACCATCCCTGATTCCCTGCCTCGCCAATCTCGGAAGTTCTTCACTGACTTTTTTTGGTGCTAACCACTGCCATCATTATTTATTGCCATTGAATAGTGTACTACCAATCTACTGTCATTGTAATTGCTGTCCAGTAAATTGTACTGATTTGTAAACTTAGTTAATTGTATTATACATTTGTGGATTGTTAACGACTTGCTGTTTGTTTGTTGGTTTCACACTAAATTCTGTGTACAGATTTCTAGATTAACATATTGTTACAATTTGGGAATCGACACGTAACTATCATAGTACTATGTACAAAGTACTAACTACACCCACCACACCAACACCACCCACCCCACCCTCCTCTCCCCTCCCATCCCCTCCCACCTCCACGATGCAACTATGGATCAGGGCTTGCTTGAAAAACATGCTATAGTCACTCACTGTTGCAGAGGGGCTTCATCTGTTGGCATGACGGTGGACATTGTGCTCGTCATGGTGATGTTAGGGATGCTGCAGTTGTGGGTGGGGTACTCAAGGCCAGACGGTGTTCCTACAACTGTGTAGGCTCCTATAGAGATCCACAGAGGAAACACAAGCCCCAGAACACCGCCGACCACAGCTCCCTGTAGAAGATAATAGAACCTAAACAAGAACACCACCGACCACAGCTCCCTGTAGAAGATAATAGAACCTTCACATAAATACCTCCGACCACTGATCCCTGTAGAAGATAATAGAACCTAAACAAGAACACCACCGACCACAGCTCCCTGTAGAAGATAATAGAACCTTCACATAAATACCTCCGACCACTGATCCCTGTAGAAGATAATAGAACCTACACAAGAACACCGCCGACCACAGCTCCCTGTAGAAGATAATATAACCTTCACATAAACACCACCGACCACAGCTCCCTGTAGAAGATAAGAGAACCTAAACAAGAACACCTCCGACCACAGCTCCCTGTAGAAGATAATAGAACTTTCACATAAACACCGCCGACCACTGCTCCCTGTAGAAGATAATAGAACCTAAACAAGAACACCTCCGACCACAGCTCCCTGTAGACGATAATAGAACCTACACAAGAACACCGCCGACCACAGCTCCCTGTAGAAGATAATATAACCTAAACAAGAACACGGCCGACCACTGCTCCCTGTAGAAGATAATAGAACCTAAACAAGAACACCGCCGACCACAGCTCCCTGTAGAAGATAATACAACCTTCACATTAACACCTCCGACCACAGCTCCCTGTAGAAGATAATAGAACCTTCACATTAACACCTCCGACCACAGCTCCCTGTAGAAGATAATATAACCTAAACAAGAACACCGCCGACCACAGCTCCCTGTAGAAGATAATATAACCTAAACAAGAACACCGCCGACCACAGCTCCCTGTAGAAGATAATAGAACCTAAACAAGAACACCACCGACCACAGCTCCCTGTAGAAGATAATAGAACCTAAACAAGAACACCACCGACCACAGCTCCCTGTAGAAGATAATAGAACCTAAACAAGAACACCACCGACCACAGCTCCCTGTAGAAGATAATACAACCTTCACATTAACACCTCCGACCACAGCTCCCTGTAGAAGATAATAGAACCTTCACATTAACACCTCCGACCACAGCTCCCTGTAGAAGATAATATAACCTAAACAAGAACACCGCCGACCACAGCTCCCTGTAGAAGATAATATAACCTAAACAAGAACACCGCCGACCACAGCTCCCTGTAGAAGATAATAGAACCTAAACAAGAACGCCACCGACCACAGCTCCCTGTAGAAGATAATAGAACCTAAACAAGAACACCACCGACCACAGCTCCCTGTAGAAGATAATAGAACCTAAACAAGAACACCACCGACCACAGCTCCCTGTAGAAGATAATATAACCTAAACAAGAACACCATCGACCACAGCTCCTAGTAGAAGATAATAGAACCTAAACAAGAACACCGCCGACCACAGCTCCCCGTAGAAGATAATAGAACCTAAACAAGAACACCACCGACCACAGCTCCCTGTAGAAGATAATAGAACCTAAACAAGAACACCACCGACCACAGCTCCTTGTAGAAGATAAGAGAACCTAAACAAGAACACCGCCGACCACAGCTCCCTGTAGAAGATAAAACAACCCACACAACAACACCGCCGACCACAGCTCCCTGTAGAAGATAATAGAACCTAAACAAGAACACCGCCGACCACTGCTCCCTGTAGAAGATAATAGAACCTAAACAAGAACACCACCGACCACAGCTCCCTGTAGAAGATAATAGAACCTAAACAAGAACACCACCGACCACTGCTCCTTGTAGAAGATAATAGAACCTAAACAAGAACACCGCCGACCACAGCTCCCTGTAGAAGATAATAGAACCTAAACAAGAACACCACCGACCACAGCTCCCTGTAGAAGATAATAGAACCTAAACAAGAACACCACCGACCACAGCTCCCTGTAGAAGATAATATAACCTAAACAAGAACACCGCCGACCACAGCTCCCTGTAAACGATAATAGAACCTACACAAGAACACCGCCGACCACTGCTCCCTGTAGAAGATAATAGAACCTAAACAAGAACACCACCGACCACAGCTCCCTGTAGAAGATAACAGAACCTAAACAAGAACACCGCCGACCACTGATCCCTGTAGAAGATAGTATAACCCACACAAGAACACCGCCGACCACTGCTCCCTGTAGAAGATACTAGAACCTAAACAAGAACACCACCGACCACAGCTCCCTGTAGAAGATAATAGAACCTTCACATAAATACCTCCGACCACTGATCCCTGTAGAAGATAATAGAACCTACACAAGAACACCGCCGACCACAGCTCCCTGTAGAAGATAATATAACCTTCACATAAACACCACCGACCACAGCTCCCTGTAGAAGATAAGAGAACCTAAACAAGAACACCTCCGACCACAGCTCCCTGTAGAAGATAATAGAACTTTCACATAAACACCGCCGACCACTGATCCCTGTAGAAGATAATATAACCTAAACAAGAACACCGCCGACCACAGCTCCCTGTAGAAGATAATATAACCTAAACAAGAACACCGCCGACCACTGCTCCCTGTAGAAGATAATAGAACCTAAACAAGAACACCGCCGACCACAGCTCCCTGTAGAAGATAATACAACCTTCACATTAACACCTCCGACCACAGCTCCCTGTAGAAGATAATATAACCTAAACAAGAACACCGCCGACCACAGCTCCCTGTGGAAGATAATATAATCTAAACAAGAACACCGCCGACCACTCCTCCCTGTAGAAGATAATAGAACCTAAACAAGAACACCACCGACCACAGATCCCTGTAGAAGATAATAGAACCTAAACAAGAACACCACCGACCACAGCTCCCTGTAGAAGATAATAGAACCTAAACAAGAACACCACCGACCACAGCTCCCTGTAGAAGATAATAGAACCTAAACAAGAACACCACCGACCACAGCTCCTTGTAGAAGATAAGAGAACCTAAACAAGAACACCGCCGACCACAGCTCCCTGTAGAAGATAATAGAACCTTCACATAAATACCTCCGACCACTGATCCCTGTAGAAGATAATAGAACCTACACAAGAACACCGCCGACCACAGCTCCCTGTAGAAGATAATATAACCTTCACATAAACACCACCGACAGCAGCTCCCTGTAGAAGATAAGAGAACCTAAACAAGAACACCTCCGACCACTGCTCCCTGTAGAAGATAATAGAACTTTCACATAAACACCGCCGACCACTGCTCCCTGTAGAAGATAATAGAACCTAAACAAGAACACCTCTGACCACAGCTCCCTGTAGACGATAATAGAACCTACACAAGAACACCGCCGACCACTGCTCCCTGTAGAAGATAATATAACCTAAACAAGAACACGGCCGACCACTGCTCCCTGTAGAAGATAATAGAACCTAAACAAGAACACCACCGACCACAGCTCCCTGTAGAAGATAATAGAACCTAAACAAGAACACCACCGACCACAGCTCCCTGTAGAAGATAATAGAACCTTCACATTAACACCTCCGACCACTGCTCCCTGTAGAAGATAATAGAACCTTCACATTAACACCTCCGACCACAGCTCCCTGTAGAAGATAAGAGAACCTAAACAAGAACACCGCCGACCACAGCTCCCTGTAGAAGATAAGAGAACCTAAACAAGAACACCTCCGACCACTGCTCCCTGTAGAAGATAATAGAACTTTCACATAAACACCGCCGACCACTGCTCCCTGTAGAAGATAATAGAACCTAAACAAGAACACCTCCGACCACAGCTCCCTGTAGACGATAATAGAACCTACACAAGAACACCGCCGACCACAGCTCCCTGTAGAAGATAATATAACCTAAACAAGAACACGGCCGACCACTGCTCCCTGTAGAAGATAATAGAACCTAAACAAGAACACCACCGACCACAGCTCCCTGTAGAAGATAATAGAACCTTCACATTAACACCTCCGACCACTGCTCCCTGTAGAAGATAATAGAACCTTCACATAAATACCTCCGACCACTGATCCCTGTAGAAGATAATAGAACCTAAACAAGAACACCACCGACCACAGCTCCCTGTAGAAGACAATAGAACCTAAACAAGAACACCACCGACCACAGCTCCCTGTAGAAGATAATAGAACCTAAACAAGAACACCACCGACCACAGCTCCCTGTAGAAGATAATAGAACCTAAACAAGAACACCACCGACCACAGCTCCTTGTAGAAGATAAGAGAACCTAAACAAGAACACCGCCGACCACAGCTCCCTGTAGAAGATAAAACAACCCACACAACAACACCGCCGACCACTGCTCCCTGTAGAAGATAATAGAACCTAAACAAGAACACCGCCGACCACTGCTCCCTGTAGAAGATAATAAAACCTAAACAAGAACACCACCGACCACAGCTCCCTGTAGAAGATAATAGAACCTAAACAAGAACACCACCGACCACTGCTCCTTGTAGAAGATAATAGAACCTAAACAAGAACACCGCCGACCACAGCTCCCTGTAGAAGATAATAGAACCTACACAAGAACACCACCGACCACAGCTCCCTGTAGAAGATAATAGAACCTAAACAAGAACACCACCGACCACTGCTCCCTGTAGAAGATAATAGAACCTAAACAAGAACACCGCCGACCACAGCTCCCTGTAGAAGATAATAGAACCTAAACAAGAACACCACCGACCACAGCTCCCTGTAGAAGATAATAGAACCTACACAAGAACACCGCCGACCACAGCTCCCTGTAGAAGATAATAGAACCTAAAAGGAACACCACCGACCACAGCTCCTTGTAGAAGATAACAGAACCTAAACATGAACACCGCCGACCACTGATCCCTGTAGAAGATAGTATAACCCACACAAGAACACCGCCGACCACTGCTCCCTGTAGAAGATACTAGAACCTACACAAGAACACAACCGACCACAGCTCCCTGTAGAAGATAATAGAACCTACACAAGAACACCGCCGACCACTGCTCCCTGTAGAAGATAATAGAACCTAAACAAGAACACCACCGACCACAGCTCCCTGTAGAAGATAATAGAACCTTCACATAAATACCTCCGACCACTGATCCCTGTAGAAGATAATAGAACCTAAACAAGAACACCACCGACCACAGCTCCCTGTAGAAGATAATAGAACCTTCACATAAATACCTCCGACCACTGATCCTTGTAGAAGATAATAGAACCTACACAAGAACACCACCGACCACAGCTCCCTGTAGAAGATAATAGAACCTTCACATAAATACCTCCGACCACAGCTCCCTGTAGAAGATAATAGAACCCACACAAGAACACCGCCGACCACTGCTCCCTGTAGACGATAATATAACCCACAGAAGAATACCGCCGACCACAGCTCCCTGTAGAAGAAAATAGAACCTACACAAGAACACCGCCGACCACTGCTTCCTGTAGAAGATAATAGAACCTACACAAGAACACCGCCGACCACTGCTCCCTGTAGAAGATAATAGAACCTACACAAGAACACCGCCGACCATTGCTCCCTGTAGAAGATAATAGAACCTAAACAAGAACACCTCCGACCACTGTTCCCTGTGGAAGATAATCTAATCTAAACAAGAACACCGCCGACCACAGCTCCCTGTAGACGATAATATAACCTTCACAAGAACACCGCCGACCACAGCTCCCTGTAGAAGATAATCTAATCTGAACAAGAACACCGCCGACCACTGTTCCATGTAACGGTACAGTGGGGAAAGGACAATGTGCTTTGTACGTAGTCCTGAGGTCATAAACTCAGCACAAAACTTTCATGACGCAGTGTGCACGTGAGTTCCCTACAACTAGGGAAATGATTTTGCGGCTTTTATGTCTAGTTTATTAATTAGCCTCTCATGCCGACCACGAGACAAACATTATTGTGAGTCCGGGTTTCATAACTTTATCTCGTCTCCTTCATATTATATATTACCATTTTAGCTCTGTGTGTCAAATACACATATATTATCGATAAATAGCGAAGCTAAAGGTGTCCGCTATATCTGTTTGTCAACTTACAATCCAGTTGGCCCACGGGAAGAACGCGCCGAGAGCAAACAACCCCAGCAGAGGCCCCGAGGCAGCCCCAGTGAAGCTCAACGATGCCTGAAAGTTAAAACACCTGCTAAAAGTTGAGTCAGATGTAAAGATGAACATGTTAATCGATCAACCTTTGTCTCTGTGCTTCTCGGTGATCAAGACTTTGCAATGATACTTCAGGTCATCCTATACACCAAAATGATTAAAGTGACAAAACCCTTTACTTCATCATAATCAATTTCTACTGAACGACACCTCCGACTGTACAATGTATAGTCGTAAACGTTCACTCGTAAACGTAAACTCGTTCACTTAATCTCCATACTTGTTTTTAGGTATTGTCTGAGGTCAAAAACGGTACATGTGTTACCATGATGCTTTTGTCTTTAAATTTCAATCACATCTCACCAATTGCAATATCTTCTTTATTTGTTGTCAAATGTTTGTTCTATCCGGCGACATTGTTATCGCCCAGCTCCTGTGGTCAGTCATCCCATGCCATGATTTGTGCCATTTGTCATGGTTCAGAAATAGGGGTGTGCTTAACTTTTATACTGCTCCATCCGTACACACGTGCAAAGGCAAATCAACTGTTCACTTGACAAAACGCAGAGACATGTGGTACAAGTCACAATAGGGAATTGCATCGGACATCATTTTGGTCACTGATGCGTCAAATTGGAAATGTCGACCATTAATGATTTGAAGGTTTTACTGAGACATTGAATCTTGTGACCTTGATCAAACAACTTCTGAGCAAGAGCCCTCTTTCCTCTTTGAAATCTTTGGGGAAAGAGCATGCTCGATTGTACTCAAACATACACACCACCGGCTGCAGCTGCTGACACATTGCACGCCATAAGCGAAAGTTTTGTTTTTAAATAATATTTATTCCCACTTGGTACAGTGAAAGGGGACTGATAAACAGGCAGAGCCTATCTTAAATATCTCTCCCCATGTCGGAGTCACATCTCTTGCCCTAAAGTAATACAGTGTGACCTATGACCAATGACCTATGACCTTCATGTCCGACCTGGGATGTGTCACGTACTTGAGTGAAACAGCCTACCTTTCTGGCGTGTTTCATTGTAGCGCAAAGGTTGTGCAGTGGCGGCGTCACAAGACGTCTCAACAGCGGCACTGATTCACATCAACATTGCTGCTGTAATATTTTGGAAAGTATTAAACTCTGCCATGTTATAGAGCCATGAACCTTACCTGTAGCACCGTTCCCCCAAGGTTCTTTGCCATAAAGGCCGTTCCGATTCCAGCTCCACCGAAAACCAACACTAGGAGAAATACAGGATTGAAAACATTTGGACTTACAGTGAGATGACTGAAAATGCACGATTAATAATTCATGTCACTGTGCTGTGATTGTTAAAAGATTGAGTTAGTTACAATGTTACGTCACATCCGCAGTATCTCAGCCCTATAGTGACGACTGAACAGGAGTAACCATCCTTCTATGCAACTATTATTGATATACGAAATCGTTGTGATAAAGATTGAAGCTTCGGCAAACAACAAAATAATTCTTTTCACAGTTGTTTCTGTTTTTTTCTTTCTTTAAAAACCATTTAACTGACATCCACCTTACTTCCCATGAGTAATACTGAAGTCCTACCCAACAGTTTAGTGACGAGTGTTTTCTGTCCTTCGTTCAGTCTTTCCCCGAGGACTGGCTTCAGGAAGTCCTCCCAGCACACAGCAGCCAGGGCGTTCAGACAGGAGGACATCGTGCTGTAACAGGGCCAAGGAGTAGCGTGAGCAGTACATCCCCTAAACATCCCTGTTATCTGTATGTGAAACAGACCCATTTGTACCCGAGTGCTCCACTAAACACCCCTGTTATCTGTATATGAACCAGCCCCATGCGTACCTGTGTGCTCCACTAAACAACCCTGTTATCTGTATATGAAACAGCCCCATGCGTACCCGAGTGCTCCACTAAACACCCCTGTTATCGGTATATGAACCAGCCCGATGCGTATCTGAGTGCTTCACTGAAACACCCCTGCGTACCTGTGTGCTTCACTAAACACCCCTGTTATCTGTATATGAAACAGCCCCGTGCGTACCTGAGTGCTCCACTAAACACCCCTGTTATCTGTATATGAAACAGCCCCATGCGTACCCGAGTTCTCCACTAAACACCCCTGTTATCTGTATATGAAACAGCCCCATGCGTACCTGTGTGCTCCACTAAACACCCCTGTTATCTGTATATGAAACAGCCCGATGCGTACCTGTGTGCTCCACTAAACACCCCTGTTATCTGTATATGAAACAGCCCGATGCGTACCTGAGTGCTCCACTAAACACCCCTGTTATCTGTATATGAACCAGCCCGATGCGTATCTGAGTGCTTCACTGAAACAACCCTGCGTACCTGTGTGCTCCACTAAACACCCCTGTTATCTGTATATGAAACAGCCCCGTGCGTACCTGAGTGCTCCACTAAACACCCCTGTTATCTGTATATGAAACAGCCCCATGCGTACCCGAGTTCTCCACTAAACACCCCTGTTATCTGTATATGAAACAGCCCGATGCGTACCTGTGTGCTCCACTAAACACCCCTGTTATCTGTATATGAAACAGCCCCATGCGTACCTGAGTGCTCCACTAAACACCCCTGTTATCTGTATATGAAACAGCCACATGCGTACCTGTGCGCTCCACTAAACACCCCTGTTATCTGTATATGAAACAGCCCGATGCGTACCTGTGCGCTCCACTAAACACCCCTGTTATCTGTATATGAAACAGCCCCATGCGTACATGTGTGCTCCACTAAACACCCCTGTTATCTGTATATGAAACAGCCCGATGCGTACCTGTGCGCTCCACTAAACACCCCTGTTATCTGTATATGAAACAGCCCCATGCGTACCTGTGTGCTCCACTAAACACCCCTGTTATCTGTATATGAAACAGCCCGATGCGTACCTGTGTGCTCCACTAAACACCCCTGTTATCTGTATATGAAACAGCCCGATGCGTACCTGTGTGCTCCACTAAACACCCCTGTTATCTGTATATGAAACAGCCCGATGCGTACCTGAGTGCTCCACTAAACACCCCTGTTATCTGTATATGAAACAGCCCCATGCGTACCCGAGTGCTCCACTAAACACCCCTGTTATCTGTATATGAAACAGCCCCATGCGTACCCGAGTGCTCCACTAAACACCCCTGTTATCTGTATATGAAACAGCCACATGCGTACCTGTGTGCTTCACTAAACACCCCTGTTATCTGTATATGAAACAGCCCGATGCGTACCTGTGTGCTCCACTAAACACCCCTGTTATCTGTATATGAAACAGCCACATGCGTACCTGTGTGCTTCACTAAACACCCCTGTTATCTGTATATGAAACAGCCCGATGCGTACCTGTGTGCTCCACTAAACACCCCTGTTATCTGTATATGAAACAGCCCCAGTGCGTACCCGAGTGCTCCACTAAACACCCCTGTTATCTGTATATGAAACAGCCCGATGCGTACCTGTGCGCTCCACTAAACACCCCTGTTATCTGTATATGAAACAGCCCGATGCGTACCTGTGTGCTCCACTAAACACCCCTGTTATCTGTATATGAAACAGCCCCATGCGTACCCGAGTGCTCCACTAAACACCCCTGTTATCTGTATATGAAACAGCCCCATGCGTACCCGAGTGCTCCACTAAACACCCCTGTTATCTGTATATGAATCAGCCCGATGCGTACCTGTGCGCTCCACTAAACACCCCTGTTATCTGTATATGAAACAGCCCGATGCGTACCTGTGTGCTCCACTAAACACCCCTGTTATCTGTATATGAAACAGCCCCATGCGTACCCGAGTGCTCCACTAAACACCCCTGTTATCTGTATATGAAACAGCCCGATGCGTACCTGTGCGCTCCACTAAACACCCCTGTTATCTGTATATGAAACAGCCCGATGCGTATCTGAGTGCTCCACTAAACACCCCTGTTATCTGTATATGAAACAGCCCAGTGCGTACCTGTGTGCTCCACTAAACACCCCTGTTATCTGTATATGAAACAGCCACATGCGTACCTGTGTGCTTCACTAAACACCCCTGTTATCTGTATATGAAACAGCCCCATGCGTACCTGTGTGCTCCACTAAACACCCCTCTTATCTGTATATGAAACAGCCCAAGTGCGTACCCGAGTGCTCCACTAAACACCCCTGTTATCTGTATATGAAACAGCCCGATGCGTACCTGTGCGCTCCACTAAACACCCCTGTTATCTGTATATGAAACAGCCCGATGCGTACCTGTGTGCTCCACTAAACACCCCTGTTATCTGTATATGAAACAGCCCCATGCGTACCCGAGTGCTCCACTAAACACCCCTGTTATCTGTATATGAAACAGCCCCATGCGTACCCGAGTGCTCCACTAAACACCCCTGTTATCTGTATATGAAACAGCCCGATGCGTACCTGTGCGCTCCACTAAACACCCCTGTTATCTGTATATGAAACAGCCCGATGCGTACCTGTGTGCTCCACTAAACACCCCTGTTATCTGTATATGAAACAGCCCCATGCGTACCCGAGTGCTCCACTAAACACCCCTGTTATCTGTATATGAAACAGCCCGATGCGTACCTGTGCGCTCCACTAAACACCCCTGTTATCTGTATATGAAACAGCCCGATGCGTATCTGAGTGCTCCACTAAACACCCCTGTTATCTGTATATGAAACAGCCCAGTGCGTACCTGTGTGCTCCACTAAACACCCCTGTTATCTGTATATGAAACAGCCACATGCGTACCTGTGTGCTTCACTAAACACCCCTGTTATCTGTATATGAAACAGCCCGATGCGTACCTGTGTGCTCCACTAAACACCCCTGTTATCTGTATATGAAACAGCCCCATGCGTACCTGTGTGCTCCACTAAACACCCCTGTTATCTGTATATGGAACAGCCACATGCGTACCAGTGTGCTCCACTAAACACCTCTGTTATCTGTATATGAAACAGCCCGATGCGTATCTGAGTGCTCCACTAAACACCCCTGTTATCTGTATATGAAACAGCCCAGTGCGTACCTGTGTGCTCCACTAAACACCCCTGTTATCTGTATATGAAACAGCCCCATGCGTACCTGTGTGCTCCACTAAACACCCCTGTTATCTGTTTATGAAACAGCCCGATGCGTATCTGAGTGCTCCACTAAACACCCCTGTTATCTGTATATGAAACAGCCCGATGCGTACCTGTGTGCTCCACTAAACACCCCTGTTATCTGTTAATGAAACAGCCCGATGCGTATCTGAGTGCTCCACTAAACACCCCTGTTATCTGTTTATGAAACAGCCCGATGCGTATCTGAGTGCTCCACTAAACACCCCTGTTATCTGTATATGAAACAGCCCCAGTGCGTACCCGAGTGCTCCACTAAACACCCCTGTTATCTGTATATGAAACAGACCCATGCGTACCTGTGTGCTTCACTAAACACCCCTGTTATCTGTATATGAAACAGCCCCATGCGTACCTGTGTGCTCCACTAAACACCCCCGTTATCTGTATATGAAACAGCCCCATGCGTACCCGAGTGCTCCACTAAACACCCCTGTTATCTGTATATGAAACAGCCCCATGCGTACCTGTGTGCTCCACTAAACACCCCCGTTATCTGTATATGAAACAGCCCCATGCGTACCCGAGTGCTCCACTAAACACCCCTGTTATCTGTATATGAAACAGCCCCACGCGTACCCGAGTGCTCCACTAAACACCCCTGTTATCTGTATATGAATCAGCCCGATGCGTATCTGAGTGCTCCACTAAACACCCCTGTTATCTGTATATGAAACAGCCCCATGCGTACCTGTGTGCTCCACTAAACACCCCTGTTATCTGTATATGAAACAGCCCGATGCGTACCTGTGTGCTCCACTAAACACCCCTGTTATCTGTATATGAAACAGCCCCATGCGTACCTGTGTGCTCCACTAAACACCCCTGTTATCTGTATATGAATCAGCCCGATGCGTATCTGAGTGCTCCACTAAACACCCCTGTTATCTGTATATGAAACAGCCCCATGCGTACCTGTGTGTTCCACTAAACACATCTGCTATCTGTATCTGAAACAGCCCCATGCGTACCTGAGTGCTCCACTAAACACCCCTGTTATCTGTATATGAAACAGCCCCATGCGTACTTGTGTGCTCCACTAAAACACCCCTGTTATCTGTATATGAAACAGCCCGATGCGTATCTGAGTGCTCCACTAAACACCCCTGTTATCTGTATATGAAACAGCCCGATGCGTACCTGTGTGCTCCACTAAACACCCCTGTTATCTGTTAATGAAACAGCCCGATGCGTATCTGAGTGCTCCACTAAACACCCCTGTTATCTGTTTATGAAACAGCCCGATGCGTATCTGAGTGCTCCACTAAACACCCCTGTTATCTGTATATGAAACAGCCCCAGTGCGTACCCGAGTGCTCCACTAAACACCCCTGTTATCTGTATATGAAACAGCCCCATGCGTACCTGTGTGCTTCACTAAACACCCCTGTTATCTGTATATGAAACAGCCCCATGCGTACCTGTGTGCTCCACTAAACACCCCCGTTATCTGTATATGAAACAGCCCCATGCGTACCCGAGTGCTCCACTAAACACCCCTGTTATCTGTATATGAAACAGCCCCATGCGTACCTGTGTGCTCCACTAAACACCCCCGTTATCTGTATATGAAACAGCCCCATGCGTACCCGAGTGCTCCACTAAACACCCCTGTTATCTGTATATGAAACAGCCCCACGCGTACCCGAGTGCTCCACTAAACACCCCTGTTATCTGTATATGAATCAGCCCGATGCGTATCTGAGTGCTCCACTAAACACCCCTGTTATCTGTATATGAAACAGCCCCATGCGTACCTGTGTGCTCCACTAAACACCCCTGTTATCTGTATATGAAACAGCCCGATGCGTACCTGTGTGCTCCACTAAACACCCCTGTTATCTGTATATGAAACAGCCCCATGCGTACCTGTGTGCTCCACTAAACACCCCTGTTATCTGTATATGAATCAGCCCGATGCGTATCTGAGTGCTCCACTAAACACCCCTGTTATCTGTATATGAAACAGCCCCATGCGTACCTGTGTGTTCCACTAAACACATCTGCTATCTGTATCTGAAACAGCCCCATGCGTACCTGAGTGCTCCACTAAACACCCCTGTTATCTGTATATGAAACAGCCCCATGCGTACTTGTGTGCTCCACTAAAACACCCCTGTTATCTGTATATGAACCAGCCCCATGCGTACCTGAGTGCTCCACTAAAGAGGCAGGAGACGAACAAGCCAGGAAGACCCGGGTAGCCCAGCACCTCCATCACAAAGTAGGGAGTCAACTGAAAGGGGGAGACAACTCTTGTTATGCATCAACAAGCCCTTTCCCAGCGCTAGACCTCTTCGTTACACTTTTGGTAACACCGCTGCCACCAGTGTGGGCATGAATCTTGAAATTTGCCCTCTAACCCCAAATTTACTAACGTTTATAATTGTCTTTATGTCTTTGGGAATGCAATCACAGTGAATGTTGAAAAGGTTTACGACTGACCAGATTTCCCTGATGAATTTACTTGTTTGTTTGATCATATTGGTTCGAGAATGCAGGCGAACGGAACATCACCGTAATTCCCCTTTACATTCTTACTATACCAAATACATGGTAGTTGAAATGAAACAGAAGTTCAAATTGACAAACAAACATAGTAGTATAAATGGGGTAAAAGTATTCGGCGTTCAACTCCAAGCATGGCTGTGGTCAGCTATCACAGTGGGGAGTTTTGACTGATGCCGGAATAGTATTGACAGCTCCACGAACGGGCTATCGCTGTGAGGAGCTTGATGCATCAACTGTAAGGGGAACACAACCCGAGTTATACTCTCCAAAAAAAGTTTGGAATATTCGAAAATAGAATTTGATTAAGACACACAAAGAGGGGGTAATGGAGGATATGAAAGGTGAAGGAAGAGGACTGGACTGGATCAATCTCCAAATAACAATTCGAGGAAGTCTGGTCTATGGGTGAGAGGTCAGGGCTTAAGACTGGTCATGGCAGTCCGGTGAGTGAGGTGGTCACTTACGATACGTGCATAGTGGGCACAGGGGGCTATCGTCTTGAAAGACAAAATGTGGACGAAACGCCAGAACTATTGGCGCTGGTTCCTTGTGTTAGTCGTGGCGTTTTGGCAGTCACGTGACCCCTTTACATTCTTACTATACCAATTACATGGTAGTTGAAATGAAACAGAAATTCAAATTGACAAACAAACATAATAGTTTAAATGGTGTAAGAGTATTCGGCGTTCAACTCCAAGCATGGCTGTGTTCAGCTATCACAGCGCTGGTTCCTTGTCTTTGTCATGACGTTTTGGCAGTCACGTGATCCCTCCACATGTGTTTAGAATTACAGACCCACACCAAATAACTGACGTGTATGTTCACGTTCGTACGACGCCCGCAAGGACGCCTCCAGACACGTCCACGCCTCTCCAGAAAGTCCAGAGGGAATCTGGACCCATCTGAAAACATTATGGTGGCTTTCGGCGATTCACCCACTTTCCGCGCAGCCTGGTCGGTTACTCGCACTCCGGTGGCCTGGCGCAAGTGTAAAGTTGTTTTATGGCTGTTGGAATTCGATTTTGTAAAACCAGGTTCTCATTAATCGTTCCTGGACTTGTGTAGGGTCCATCATTAACATCCTATGTCAGCAAAAAACCTATTCCAAAGTATGAGTGAGTGAGTATTGTATTACGCCGCTTTGAACATATATTCCAGCAATATCATGGCGGGGGACACCAGAAATGGGCTTCACACATTGTACCCATGTCGGGATCGAACCCGTGTAATCGGCGTGACGAGCGAACGCTTTGACCACAAGGCTACCCGACCGCCTTCCAAAGTATGAAATGACAGACTGAGACACTTTGAACATATTGGCTACCCTTCGCTGAGTTCTACCAGTTTGAAGCGTGCAAATAGCCTTTAATCGTTCATCACGTTGAAACCGACGCTTTCCCAATCCGATCACAAATACTGCAATAAAATACCAGAAGAGGGCGAACGTTCACTAAAGTGTAACAATCAAAGATGATCCCCTACTAACGTGAGCGGAGGAATCGCATGAAATGTTTCGGGTGTGTTTGGGTGTTAGGTTTTGGTTTCGGTTCTGGCAAACATTGTTTCTAAGCTGATCGGACAAAACACTTATATACTGAACCGCAAAAGAAACGTAACCATGGACAGATATATGAGAAACCTTATTTGTCCAAACACTGTAAACATACTTCGAGACATATTAAAAAGATGAAACTTGGCAAAACTGATCATCAAGGTTGAAATTAAAGTGTCAAATGTTCTTCAAGTGAAACACAACACTAGTCTCTGAGAAAATGGCATCACAAGTCAGTATCTCGTGTGTCCGCCATGTGCATTGATAACTGCCGTGCAACGTCGATGGAATGGATGAAGCGGTTGATGAAGGCCATATGCACTTGAGCCCACACTCTGAGGAACGCCTGACGCAGTCAACTGCAGTTGTCGGCCTTGGTCGGACGTCATTCAGTCGTCTTTGAATCTCGTCCAACAGGTGCTCAATGGGATCCAAATCGGGACTGAGGGCAGGCCACTGCATGGTTCCGATTCCATTCTGCTGGAGGAAGTCTCTTGTTGCCCTCGCAGTGTGGACACGGGCGTTATCATGATTAAACTCGTGTTTGCGGCGACGTGCCAAATAAGGTATGGCGTGTGGTCTCAAGACTTGATCAATGTACCGAGCTGCTGTGACACCATTGCCTCTCCCTGGACCGATGTTCTGGAAGACAACACGGCCGACCCTCCGTGCAAGATCAATTCCACCCCACACCATGATGCTCGGACCGCCCCACAAGTCTCTCTCAACAACACAAGTATAACGTTTCCCACGGCGTCGCAAGACTCTCTCTCTCTCTCTCTCTCTCTCTCTCTCTCTCTCTCTCTCTCTCTCTCTCTCTCCCTCTCTCTCCCATCTACAGTATCGGCTCTAGTCTGAGAAGAGGACTCTTCTCCACTGCCGGTGGCGCCAATGCTGGTGCTGTGTTGCCCACTTAAGACGGTCCCGGCGATGACGTGGTGTCAGAATGGGTCCTCGGTGTGGCCTGTGACAGTGGAGGTGTCTGCTTGTCAATCGTCTACGCACGGTGTCCTCACTAATGTGTCGCTGGTGTGTCCCCATGGTCTGTCGAGAAGTTTCCGCAGTAGTAACAAAGCGATCTTGAAGATGCTGTCGCACAATCTGACGATCCTGACGTCGGGTGGTGACCCTTGGTCTTCCAATACGTGGTCGGTCATCTGTAGTGTTGGTGGTCTGGTACCGTTGCTGGAGCCTGTATATGGTCCTTATGTGGCCTTGAAATGCATTGGCTACTTGTCGGGCGCTTTGTCCAGCTCGCAATCGTCCAAGGGCTTGGTGTCGCTGATTTCTTGTCAATCTTGGCATGTGGTAGCAATTCTATAACGAATGAATATGATCCGATCTGGGTGGATTTTGAGAGGGCAAGAAATGGGGGAACGCATGTGCATTTCAGTTTGCACAGAACTCACGTGCATCGGGTTACCACGGCCGTTGTCGTGATGCGTTTGGGCGATCGGTTTTATTGTCATCTGCTTTGTTTTTTTATTTTATTTTTCCGGACAAGGTAATGTTAAATTTTAGAAACTTTGACAAAAATTACCCCCATATTGAAATAACAACTTTTCATACAATGTAACTTGGGGTGACGTTTCTTTTGCGGTTCAGTATATTTGTATGATCCCATACTTTCTGTGGAGGTGTATCACATGTACAGCTGTAATATACAATGTAGCTACTTCTCGGCAAGTCTGATGTAAATGAAGTGACTGTTTTGTATTGTGCCCTTGCCAGCAGAATCTCCACCTGTGTCTCAACAGTGTTTTTGTTGTCGAGTGCGGATTACACACCTGTGTCTACATGGTCGAGACAGCGGACACCTCACAGTGATATACATTATGACAGTGTTGACATTGACGCCGGGTGTTAATGTCGCGGGGTGTTAGCTGGATGTGGGTGGAATACCCCGAGATGGTGAAGGTCTAGGACGCTTACCACTTCGGCGCGGTGCTGACAGACCTGGAAACACAATCAGGGTTAATTTGAGATTTAAAGGGGGGAAAACCCGAACTGATGCAGGATCAGTCGTAGAATCGAGCCCACAGCAATTGGGTTCTGGCACACCTAAGGGAGGCAACCCTTCACAGCGACGTGCGTGAGCTGATACGTTTTGTTCCCGTGACGTCATTCTGATTAATATAACCTCCATATGAGGCAACTGTCTGGGGTACACCTAATAAAGTGTCAATAGACGAGAAATCAGCAGTCGTGAGATGCTGTTGAGAAGTATATCTTACCTGGTTTGCATTGCTGATAGATTTTGCCGACAGCGGGTCACATCCTTTCTTTGCATAATAGGCGAATACTGTTATTCCGGCCAGACACACCAGCGTCAACAAAACCAGTATACCAATAACATTCAACAGCACCGCCCTGTTAACAGAGAGTTATTAGGCTGGGTTTTATTTGGTTTTCTTGTATTACATTTGTAGTGTTTTGTTTTGTTAATTTTAGCGTTGGTCATTTCTGGGCAATACACGTGACTCGGAGTCCAGGGGGTGTAAATAAAAGGGACACATGTAAAATATAATACAAACTGGCTTCCACTGGTGATGCCGCACCAGTGAAAATGCACCCCATTGTTTATATATACAATACTAAACGAGCTCCCGTGTAATACCAATTTTATAAAACGAGTGAATAGTTGTGGTATCTGACTCGCTTTCGCTCGTCAGATACCACAACTATTCACGAGTTTCAAAAAATTGGTTTTACACGGGAGCGACTTTAGTATTTTATTTATTACTTGCCATTTATAACGTTTTTTGAATTATACTGTTGAGTATGAATAGGCTGACACCTACACGATCCACGGCATAGTCAAATTGAGTTTAACAGAATAATACATCAAACATGTCAAAAGTTGAAACGTATGAATTTAATACCATACAACGGTCCACCTTTAGAATTCACAAAATTATCGTAGGGCTAAGACTATCGCAACTCACATACTTAAACAGACTAACGACTGTCGTTGCGCTACAATACGATCAATACGCACCTCAAAGTTTACGATAACGTCACAATACCCGATGACGTAATTTGTGGGATTTTGTTGCAAGATCCATCGGCGAAACAATGCCATGTGACGTCAGCCTAGCAATTAGGTTGCTGGGGTCATCGAGTGTGCATAAGCTCCTCTCAGTGATCTATCAACTCCACACGCAATGTCGTTGAATAAGCCAGGGGATGTTGAGAGCTTTCAATATTTGTTCTAGAAACGTGTTCCGAGAGTACATAAGCACGCGTTTTGGTATTACACAATGTGTAATACAGCTGTATGTTTATTAAACGAGTGATCTCTTCACGGGCAAGTCATAAAGACTACATGACGTCACTTACATAATTTGTTTTCATTATCTAATCTCTCTGCCACGGAAACTGATTAGCTGGACATGTTACACTCCAAACACTGGTTATTACTGTTTACAAATCGACAATAATTTTGATGAAAAATACAATCTGACTCTCTTGTCTCAATTCTATCAACACCCATCTTCCCGATGCAAGGGGGGTTAACTGACTTTAAAAGTCCAATTGCCACCCTCGCCGAACATTTCTGGAATTCCTGGGCTCAATCGTAGCGCCACCAGTGGCTATTACGAGTTATGTCCCTTTTATGCCTCTCCTATGGACCAATCAAATTCCACCTCTCGTATCACTTGCATTTGCTTGAAACAAAATGGCGGCGCCCTGACCGAAAATCAAGATCTATATTGTGATAAAACGGGTCTTACATCGCGAAGTGCATCAAATCAAGTGAGCTTCCTGATTAAAAACATGAAAAGATTTGGAAAATATCTGTTGACTACGAGTTGGCGGTGCACATTCTTTGCAAATCCTGCAATCGACCGAAATCTGCACGACAGTTTACAAACCGGATTTCGATTTCGTTGCGCGATTGGGATTGGACTATGCATAGACTCGTTTGTCCAGCCACAATGTAACTCCATAATACCAGCCTAGTTCGGCAAGGGTGGAAACTGGACTTGCCTCGGGAAGATGACCAACACCCGTCGATAAAAGTATAAATTTCATCTGCAAGGGTTATAGAGTTGATGCCCTTGTACCCCTTCCATTCGGCATTACTTACAGTTTAGCCTGCTGCAGCGTGGGCAGTGCGCAGTAGCGCTGGACACTGGCCTGGTTGACCCCGTAGAAGGATGACCACCCAATCAATGTTCCGATAACGAGGGACCAGAAGGAGTGACGGGCAGTAGGATCTGGGTTGAAACTTAAAAAGCAACATTCAGTGATGAACAACAACATACATTATCTCACATTACATTAAAATACTAGTTTCTGATTGTCAATTAATTTATCATGTGGCTCGTCCATGTAGCCCTCTCGTGCAGCCCGGTGCGAAAACAATCGGGGGAACACTGGATCAACAGGTAACATAGTTGCACGGTATTAATAGATGTAAAATACTGATACACACTGGAACAATAGGTAACACAGTTGCAAGGTAATTATACATGTTAAATACTGATAAACAACGGAACAATAGGTAACATAGTTGCGCGGTATTAATAGATGTTATATACTGATACACACTGGAACAATAGTAACATAGTTGCAAGGCATTAATAGATGTAATATACTGATACACACTGGAACAATAAGTAACATAGCTGCCAGGTATTAATAGATGTTATATACTGATACACACTGGAACAATAAGTAACATAGCTGCCAGGTATTAATAGATGTTATATACTGATACACACTGGATCAAAAGGAGACATAGCTACAAGGTATTAATAGATGTTATATACTGATACACACTGGAACAATAGGTAACATAGCTACAAGGTATTAATAGATGTTATATACTGATACACACTGGAACAATAGGTAACATAGCTTGCAGGTATTAATAGATGTTATATACTGATACACACTGGAATAATAGTAACATAGCTGCAGGGTATTAATAGATGTTATATACTGAAACACACTGGAACAATAGGTAACATAGCTGCCAGGCATTAATAGATGTTATATACTGATACACACTGGAACAACAGGTAACATAGCTGCAGGGTATTAATAGATGTTATATACTGATACACACTGGAACAAGAGGGAACATAGCTGCAGCGTATTAATAGATGCTATATACTGATACACACTGGAACAATAGGTGACATAGCTGCAGGTTATTAATAGATGTTATATACTGATACACACTGGAACAATAGTAACATAGCTGCAGGGTATTTATAGATGTTATATACTGATACACACTGGAACAATAGGAAACATAGATGCAGGGTATTAATAGATGTTATATACTGCTACACACTCGAACAATACGTAACATACCTGCAGGGTATTAATAGATGTTATATACTGATACACACTGGAACAATAGGTGACATACCTGCAGGGTATTAATAGATGTTATATACTGATACACACTGGAACAATAGGTAACATAGCTACAGGGTATTAATAGATGTTATATACTGATACACACTGGAACAATAGGTAACATAGCTGCAGGGTATGAATAGATGTTATATACTGATACCCACTGGAATAATAGGTAACATACCTGCAGGGTATTAATAGATGTTATATACAGATACTTACTGGAACAATAGGTAACATAGCTACAGGGTATTAATAGATGTGATATACTGATACACACTGGAACAATAGGTGAGATACCCGCAGGGTATTAATAGATTTTATATACTGATACACACTGGAACAATAGGTGACATAACTGCAGGGTATTAATAGATGTTATAAACTGATATACACTGGAACAATAGGTGACATACCTGCAGGGTATTAATAGATGTTATATACTGATACACACTGGAACAATAGTAACATAGCTGCAGGGTATTAATAGATGTTATATACTGATACACACTGGAACAATAGGTGAGATACCCGCAGTGTATTAATAGATTTTATATACTGATACACACTGGAACAATAGGTGACATTGCTGCAGGGTATTAATAGATGTTATATACTGATACACACTGGAACAATAGATAACATAGCTGCAGGGTATTAATAGATGTTATATACTGATACACACTGGAACAATAGGTAACATAGCTGCAGGGTATTAATAGATGTTATATACTGATACACACTGGAACAATAGGTAACATAGCTGCAGGGTATTAATAGATGTTATATACTGATACACACTGGAACAATAGGTAACATAGCTGCAGGGTATTAATAGATGTTATATACTGATACACACTGGAACAATAGGTAACATAGCTGCAAGGTATTAATAGATGTTATATACTGATACACACTGGAAGAATAGGTGATATACCTGCAGGGTATTCATAGATATAATATATTGATACACACTGGAACAATAGGTAACATAGCTGCCAGGTATTAATAGATGTTATATACTGATACACACTGGAACAATAGGTAACATAGCTGCAGGGTATTAATAGATGTTATATACTGATACACACTGGAACAATAGGTAGCATAGCTTCGAAGTATTAAAAGATGTTATATACTGATACACACTTGAACAATAGGTAACATAGCTGCCAGGTATTAATAGATGTTATATACTGATACACACTGGAATAATAGGTAACTTAGCTGCAGGGTATTAATAGATGTTATATACTGATACACACTGGAACAAGAGGGAACATAGCTGCAGCGTATTAATAGATGCTATATACTGATACACACTGGAACAATAGGTGACATAGCTGCAGGTTATTAATAGATGTTATATACTGATACACACTGGAACAATAGTAACATAGCTGCAGGGTATTTATAGATGTTATATACTGATACACACTGGAACAATAGGAAACATAGATGCAGGGTATTAATAGATGTTATATACTGCTACACACTCGAACAATACGTAACATACCTGCAGGGTATTAATAGATGTTATATACTGATACACACTGGAACAATAGGTGACATACCTGCAGGGTATTAATAGATGTTATATACTGATACACACTGGAACAATAGGTAACATAGCTACAGGGTATTAATAGATGTTATATACTGATACACACTGGAACAATAGGTAACATAGCTGCAGGGTATGAATAGATGTTATATACTGATACCCACTGGAATAATAGGTAACATACCTGCAGGGTATTAATAGATGTTATATACAGATACTTACTGGAACAATAGGTAACATAGCTACAGGGTATTAATAGATGTGATATACTGATACACACTGGAACAATAGGTAACATAACTGCAGGGTATTAATAGATGTTATAAACTGATATACACTGGAACAATAGGTGACATACCTGCAGGGTATTAATAGATGTTATATACTGATACACACTGGAACAATAGTAACATAGCTGCAGGGTATTAATAGATGTTATATACTGATACACACTGGAACAATAGGTGAGATACCCGCAGGGTATTAATAGATTTTATATACTGATACACACTGGAACAATAGGTGACATTGCTGCAGGGTATTAATAGATGTTATATACTGATACACACTGGAACAATAGATAACATAGCTGCAGGGTATTAATAGATGTTATATACTGATACACACTGGAACAATAGGTAACATAGCTGCAGGGTATTAATAGATG
Organism: Haliotis rufescens; assembly: GCF_023055435.1. NCBI lineage: Eukaryota > Metazoa > Mollusca > Gastropoda > Lepetellida > Haliotidae > Haliotis > Haliotis rufescens. The sequence goes on along the minus strand of NW_025963824.1, from coordinate 34,563,155 downwards.
TTATATACTGATACACACTGGAACAATAGGTAACATAGCTGCAGGGTATTAATAGATGTTATATACTGATACACACTGGAACAATAGGTAACATAGCTGCAGGGTATTAATAGATGTTATATACTGATACACACTGGAACAATAGGTAACATAGCTGCAAGGTATTAATAGATGTTATATACTGATACACACTGGAAGAATAGGTGATATACCTGCAGGGTATTCATAGATATAATATATTGATACACACTGGAACAATAGGTAACATAGCTGCCAGGTATTAATAGATGTTATATACTGATACACACTGGAACAATAGGTAACATAGCTGCAGGGTATTAATAGATGTTATATACCGATACACACTGGAACAATAGGTAGCATAGCTTCGAAGTATTAAAAGATGTTATATACTGATACACACTTGAACAATAGTAACATAGCTGCCAGGTATTAATAGATGTTATATACTGATACACACTGGAATAATAGGTAACATAGCTTCAGGGTATAAATAGATGTTATATACCGATACACACTGGAACAATAGGTAACATAGCTTCCAAGTGTTAATAGATGTTATATACTGATACACACTGGAACATTAGGTAACATAGCTGCAGGGTATTAATAGATGTTATATACTGATACACACTGGAACAATAGGTGACATAGCTGCAGGGTATTTATAGATGTTATATACTGATACACACTGGAACAATAGGTAACATAGCTGCAGGGTATTAATAGATGTTATATACTGATACACACTGGAACAATAGTAACAAAGTTGCAAGGTATTAATAGATTTTATATACTGATACACACTTGAACAATAGGTAACATAGCTACAGGGTATTAATAGATGTTATATACTGATACACACTGGAATAATAGGTATAATAGCTGCAAGGTATTAATAGATGTTATATACTGATACACACTGGAACAATAGGTAACATAGCTGCCATGTATTAATAGATGTTATATACCGATGCACACTGGAACAATAGGTAACATAGCTGCAGGGTATTAATAGATGTTATATACTGATACACACTAAAACAACAGGTAACATAGCTGACATGTATTAATAGATGTTATATACTGATACACACTGGAACAATTGGTAACATAGCTGCCATGTATTAATAGATGTTATATACTGATACACACTGGAACAATAGGTAACATAGCTCCCAGGTATTAATACATGTTATATACTGATACACACTAGAAGAACAGGTAACATAACTGCCATGTATTAATAGATGTTATATACTGATACACACTGGAACAATAGGTAACATAGCTGCCATGTATTAATAGATGTAATATACTGATACACACTGGACCAACAGGTAACATAGCTGCATGGTATTAATAGATGTTATATACTGATACACACTGGAACAATAGGTAACATAGCTGCAAGGTATTAATAGATGTTATATACTGATACACACTGGAACAATAGGTAACATAGCTGCAGGGTATTAATAGATGTTATATACTGATACACACTGGAACAATAGGTAACATAGCTGCAGCGTATTAATAGATGTTATATACTGATACACACTTGAACAATAGGTGACATAGCTGCAGGGTATTAATATATGTTATATACTGATACACACTGGAACAATAGTAACATACCTGCAGGGTATTTATAGATGTTATATACTGATACACACTGGAACAATAGGTAACATAGCTGCAGGGTATTAATAGATGTTATTTACTGATACACACTGGAACAATAGGTAACATAGCTGCAGGGTATTAATAGATGTTATATACTGATACACACTCGAACAATACGTAACATACCTGCAGGGTATTAATAGATGTTATATACTGATACACACTGGAACAATAGGTGACATAGCTGCAGGGTATTAATAGATGTTATATACTGATACACACTGGAACAATAGGTAACATACCTACAGGGTATTAATAGATGTTATATACTGATACACACTGGAACAATAGGTGACATAGCTGCAGGGTATTAATAGATGTTATATACTGATACACACTGGAACAATAGGTGACATACCTGCAGGGTATTAATAGATGTTATATACTGATACACACTGGAACAATAGGTGACATACCTGCAGGGTATTAATAGATGTTATATACTGATACACACTGGAACAATAGTAACATAGCTGCAGGGTATCAATAGATGTTATATACTGATACACACTGGAACAATAGGTGACATACCTGCAGGATATTAATAGATGTTATATACTGATACACACTGGAACAATAGGTGACATACCTGCAGGGTATTAATAGATGTTATATACTGATACACACTGGAAGAATAAGTAACATAGCTGCAGGGTATTAATAGATGTTATATACTGATACACACTGGAACAATAGGTAACATAGCTGCAGGGTATTAATAAATGTTATATACTGATACACACTGGAACAATAGGTAACATAGCTGCAGGGTATTAATAGATGTTATATACTGATACACACTCGAACAATAGTAACATAGTTGCAGGGTATTAATAGATGTTATATACTGATATACACTGGAACAATAGGTAACATAGCTGCCATGTATTAATAGATGTTATATACTGATACACACTGGAACAATAGGTAACATAGCTGCATGGTATTAATAGATGTTACATACTGATACACACTGGAACAATAGGTAACATAGCTGCAGGGTATTAATAAATGTTATATACTGATACACACTGGAACAATAGGTAACATAGCTGCAGGGTATTAATAGATGTTATATACTGATACACACTGGAACAATAGTAACATAGTTGCAGGGTATTAATAGATGTTATATACTGATATACACTGGAACAATAGGTAACATAGCTGCCATGTATTAATAGATGTTATATACTGATACACACTGGAACAATAGGTAACATAGCTGCAGGGTATTAATAGATGTTACATACTGATACACACTGGAACAATAGGTAACATAGCTGCAGGGTATTAATAGATGTTATATACTGATACACACTGGAACAATAGGAAACATAGCTGCAGGGTATTAATAGATGTTATATACTGATACACACTGGAACAATAGGTAACATACCTGCAGGATATTAATAGATGTTATATACTGATACACACTGGAACAATAGGTAACATAGCTGCAGGGTATTAATAGATGTTATATACTGATACACACTGGAACAATAGGTAACATAGCTGCAAGGTATTAATAGATGTTATATACTGATACACACTGGAACAATAGGCGACATACCTGCAGGGTATTAATAGATATAATATATTGATACACACTGGAACAATAGGTAACATAGCTGCCAGGTATTAATAGATGTTATATACTGATACACACTGGAATAATAGGTAACATAGCTGCAGGGTATTAATAGATGTTATATACCGATACACACTGGAACAATAGGTAGCATAGCTTCGAAGTATTAATAGATGTTATATACTGATACACACTGGAACAATAGGTAACATAGCTGCCAGGTATTAATAGATGTTATATACTGATACACACTGGAATAATAGGTAACATAGCTGCAGGGTATTAATAGATGTTATATACCGATACACGCTGGAACAATAGGTAACATAGCTTCCAAGTATTAATAGATGTTATATACTGATACACACTGGAACATTAGGTAACATAGCTGCAGGGTATTAATAGATGTTATATACTGATACACACTGGAACAATAGGTGACATAGCTGCAGGGTATTTATAGATGTTATATACTGATACACACTGGAACAATAGGTAACATAGCTGCAGGGTATTAATAGATGTTATATACTGATACACACTGGAACAATAGTAACATAGTTGCACGTTATTAATAGATGTTATATACTGATACACACTGGAACAATAGGTAACATAGCTGCAGGGTATTAATAGATGTAATATACTGATACACACTGGAATAATAGGTATAATAGCTGCAAGGTATTAATAGATGTTATATACTGATACACACTGGAACAATAGGAAACATAGCTGCAGGGTATTAGTAGATGTAATACACTGATACACACTGGAACAATAGGTAACATAGCTGCCATGTATTAATAGATGTTATATACTGATACACACTGGAACAATAGGTAACATAGCTTCCAAGTATTAATAGATGTTATATACTGATACACACTGGAACAATAGGTAACATAGCTGCAGGGTATTAATAGATGTTATATACTGATATACACTGGAACAATAGGTAACATAGTTGCAAGGTATTAATAGATGTTATATACTGATACACACTGGAACAATAGGTGACATACCTGCAGGGTATTGTAGATGTAATATACTGATACACACTGGAATAATAGGTATAATAGCTGCAGGGTATTAGTAGATGTAATATACTGATACACACTGGAACAATAGTTAACATAGCTGCAGGGTATTAGTAGATGTAATATACTGATACACACTGGAATAATAGGTATAATAGCTGCAGTGTATTAATAGATGTTATATACTGATACACACTGGAACAATAGTAACATAGTTGCAAGGTATTAATAGATGTTATATACTGATACACACTGGAACAATAGGTAACATAGCTGCAGGGTATTAATAGATGTAATATACTGATACACACTAGAATAATAGGTAACATAGCTGCAGGGTATTAATAGATGTTATATACTGATACACACTGGAACAATACGTAACATAGTTGCAAGGTATTAATAGATGTTATATACTGATACACACTGGAACAATAGGTAACATAGCTGCAGGGTATTAATAGATGTTATATACTGATACACACTGGAATAATAGGTATAATAGCTGCCATGTATTAATAGATGTTATATACTGATACACACTGGAACAATAGGTAACATAGCTTCAGGGTATTAATAGATGTAATATACTGATACACACTGGAATAATAGGTATAATAGCTGCAGGGTATTAATAGATGTTATATACTGATACACATTGGAACAATAGGAAACATAGCTGCAGGGTATTATTAGATGTAATATACTGATACACACTGGATCAAAAGGTGACATAAGGTATCATTAATATGTTAACTTATATGCACTGATGCAAGCTTTATCAATAAGTAACGCATTTGAAGAGCATTAATATGTTTAACCTTGCCTGACATATACAAAGAGCAGCAGGTAACATGTTTGTAGAGCATTAGTATATGTAATGTTATCTGATATATACAGATGGACACTTCATCAGAAGGTAACATGTTTGTAGGGCATTAGTATATGTAATGTTATCTGATATATACAGGTGGACACTTCATCAGAAGGTAACATGTTTGTAGAGCATTAATATATGTAATGTTATCTGATATATACAGGTGGACACTTCATCAGTAGGTAACATGTTTGTAGAGCATTAGTATATGTAATTTTATCTGATATATACAGCTGGCCACTTCATCAGAAGGTAACATGTTTGTAGGGCATTAGTATATGTTGGTTGGTTGGTGGTTTGTTGTTTAACGCCGCACTCGGCAATATTCCAGCTATATGACGGCGGTCTGTGAACAAATCGAGTCTGGACGAGACAATCCAGTGATTGACATCATAAGCATCGATCAACGCAATTGGAATACGATGACATGCATCAACCGATCCCGTTAGACGCCTTTTACGACAGGCTGAGGTTGCTGAAGACCTATTCTACCCCAGAATTTTCACGGGTCGCATTAGTATATGTAATGTTATCTGATATATATAGATGCACACTTCATCAGTAGGTAACATGTTTGTAGCGCATTAGTATATGTAATGTTATCTGATATATACAGGTGGACACTTCATCAGTAGGTAACATTTTTGTAGAGCATTAGTATATGTAATGTTATCTGATATATACAGATGGACACTTCATCAGAAGGTAACATGTTTGTAGAGCATTAGTATATGTAATGCTATCTGATATATACAGATGGACACTTCATCAGAAGGTAACATGTTTGTAGAGCTTAGTATATGTAATGTTGTCTGATATATACAGATGCACACTGTATCAATGGGAAACCTGTTTGTAGAGCATTAATATATGTAATGTTATCTGATATATACAGATGCACACTGCATCAATCGGAAACATGTTTCAAGATTGTCTGCGGACCTACTCAAAGAATTTTATTCTTCCCCACTCGTCGTTCAATCTCCACACTTCCTCCATTCCACCAACAACACTTATCCCCTGTAGGAAGGAAGGAAGAAAACATGTAGCTGACAGCTCATCTTTTACCTCAGATATAGGTGCACCTAGCGATATAAGATCACATTTTAACTTAAAGGTGTTCTTTATTCCTTGAGTGTGAGACAGCGTGTGTAATAAATAGAAACGCCAAAGTAGTAAAATCGTAAATAAATTTATTTGACAGTGTTGCCGACACCCAAACAAGATAATTATAAAAAGTGAATTGGTCATTTCTGCATTGATTGGGGCAGATTTGTGAGGGGAAAAACGAGGTACTGTAGAAATATGGTGAAAAGCTGAATAAATCCCAAAACACAACCACGTGAGAGCCTGGCGCCGAACCACACCGACTTGACATGTACGTGCAACATCACTTTCTGGTCTAGGAAACGTTAGGTTATCATGTGCATGCCATCCCAGTCTTATAGCAAGTGAAAAGCGAAAACATGCGATGACTGACGGAAGCCCAACGCAACAACGCCATCGGCGGACTGCAACACGAGAATCATCTTTGGTCGTAGCCAGGTTTTTCCGCTCAGCACAAAGCACCGTTACAAGGCGTGGTACCGTTATCAGGCACACGGGACAACACGTGACCTTCTCAGATCCAGTCGACCACGTTTTCATACGGGTACATCACGTACGTGAAAATACGACCACTGCCACCTCTTCAACTACAGTAATATCAGGATTGCGTATGATATCAGCCCAGACAAGACCACAAGACAACGCCCGACCACATACGGCAAAGCTGACATCAGCCTTTTTCAGGAATCACAACAACCAGGTTCCTGCCATGGCCCTCCAGGTCTCCAGATTGAAACCTTATCAAACATTTATGGGATGCAATGGATCAACGGCTGCGAGCACGTCAGCAACAACCACGGTGTCTCCGACAGTTGACTCAAGCACTACCATCATTCCGTTGATTAGTTATATGATATAGAAAATAAACACGTGAAATCACTTTTGCTTTTGGGGCGGTCAGGTAGCCTAGTGGTTAAAGCGTTCGCTCGTCACGCCGAAGACCCGGGTTCGATTCCCGACATGGGTACAATGTGTGAAGCCCATTTCTGGTGTCCCCAGGCGTGATATTGCTGGAATATTGCTAAAAGTGGCGTAAAAGCATACTCACTCACTCACTCACTTTTGCTTTTCTGTTTTTTCGGAGTATGTTATGAATATCATAAATACATACATGCAAATTAGCTTTGCATATGTGTTTCCAAAAACCAAACAAAAATAACGTCATTCCCACTGTTACCTGATTGGCTGATACTAAGGTGGGCAGCGTGGCATCATGGCGCTGAACGATCTCAACGCTGTCCTATTGTGGTATTAATTATTATATAATCTGTCTTTGAAGTTATTATTGTTGACTTACCTATGTATGAGAATAACTACGACGTTTGTCAAACAATAACTGGAGTTAACAAGTAAATGTATACCATAAACGCCTGAGACTAACCAGTCTCGGTTATAAGTAAATTACGGTTATAACGAGCACAAAGGGACCACTGATATTAGTTCGATATAACCGTAGTTCGTTATAAGCATATATACAGCAAATTGCCGTGACCAAAAATATGTTCGTTATATCCGTCAGTGCGTTATAAGCGTGTTCGTTATAAACGTAGTTTACTGTATTTTCTTTTCCACATGACCTGTCATGTCACTAGGGTCGATCGTACTATGACATCAAAAATGCATATATCCTTCAACAAAATAATTCACTGGCGGTTATTGTTATTGATGTAATTATGATTTTTTTTCTGTCATGTTACCTTAATCACAATGGCCAACACACCAGCGAGCATCACCGCCGACTGAAACACGTCTGTCCACACAACCGCCTTCATTCCTCCCTAAAATAGGATACATAATCGCTAAAATACAAACATAGTATGAAATACGATAACACATGTTCACATTCACATAGGAATCGTGCTAATAAATAAATTAAAAATAAATGAGTGATCATTTCTAACTTATCATGTCCAGTCAATGGATCACAGAACACGCATTACACTGTCAATGGATCACTGGACACTTATTACACTGTCAATGGATCCCTGGACACGTATTACACTGTCAATGGATCACTGGACACTTATTACAATGTCAATGGATCCCTTGATAAGTATTACACTGTCAATAGATCACTGGACACGTATTATACTGTCAATGGATCACTGGACACGTATTACACTGTCAATAGATCACTGACCACGTATTACACCGTCAATGGATCACAGGACACGTATTACACTGTCAATGGATCACTGGACACGTATTACACTGTCAATGGATCACTGGACACGTATTATACTGTCAATGGATCACTGGACACGTATTACACTGTCAATGGATCACAGGACACGTATTACACTGTCAATGGATCACTGGACACGTATTATACTGTCAATGGATCACAGGACACGTATTACACTGTCAATGGATCACTGGACACGTATTACACTGTCAATGGATCACTGGACACGTATTACACTGTCAATAGATCACTGACCACGTATTACACCGTCAATGGATCACAGGACACGTATTACACTGTCAATGGATCACTGACCACGTATTACACCGTCAATGGATCACAGGACACGTATTACACTGTCAATGGATCACTGGACACGTATTACACTGTCAATGGATCACTGGACACGTATTATACTGTCAATGGATCACTGGACACGTATTACACTGTCAATGGATCACAGGACACGTATTACACTGTCAATGGATCACTGGACACGTATTATACTGTCAATGGATCACTGGACACGTATTACACTGTCAATAGATCACTGACCACGTATTACACCGTCAATGGATCACAGGACACGTATTACACTGTCAATGGATCACTGGACACGTATTACACTGTCAATGGATCACTGGACACGTATTACACTGTCAATGGATCACTGGACACCTATTACACTGTCAATGGATCACTGGACACGTATTACACTGTCAATGGATCACTGGACACGTATTACACTGTCAATGGATCACTGGACACGTATTACACTGTCAATGGATCACAGGACACGTATTACACTGTCAATGGATCACTGGACACGTATTACACTGCCAATGGATCACTGGACACTTATTACACTGTCAATGGATCCCTGGACACTTATTACACTGTCAATGGATCCCTGGACACGTATTACACTGTCAATGGATCACTGGACACATATTACACTGTCAATGGATCACTGGACACTTATTACACTGTCAATGGATCCCTGGACACGTATTACACTGTCAATGGATGATAAGACACGTTTTACACTGTCAATGGTTCACTGGACACGTATTACACAGTCAATGGATCACTGGACACGTATTACACAGTCAATGGATCACAGGACACATATTACACAGTCAATGGATCACTGGACACGTATTACACTGTCAATGGATGATAAGACACTTATTACACTGTCAATGGATCCCTGGACACGTATTACACTGTCAATGGATCACTGGACACTTATTACAATGTCAATGGATCCCTTGATAAGTATTACACTGTCAATAGATCACTGGACACGTATTATACTGTCAATGGATCACTGGACACGTATTACACTGTCAATAGATCACTGACCACGTATTACACCGTCAATGGATCACAGGACACGTATTACACTGTCAATGGATCACTGGACACGTATTACACTGTCAATGGATCACTGGACACGTATTATACTGTCAATGGATCACTGGACACGTATTACACTGTCAATGGATCACAGGACACGTATTACACTGTCAATGGATCACTGGACACGTATTATACTGTCAATGGATCACAGGACACGTATTACACTGTCAATGGATCACTGGACACGTATTACACTGTCAATGGATCACTGGACACGTATTACACTGTCAATAGATCACTGACCACGTATTACACCGTCAATGGATCACAGGACACGTATTACACTGTCAATGGATCACTGACCACGTATTACACCGTCAATGGATCACAGGACACGTATTACACTGTCAATGGATCACTGGACACGTATTACACTGTCAATGGATCACTGGACACGTATTATACTGTCAATGGATCACTGGACACGTATTACACTGTCAATGGATCACAGGACACGTATTACACTGTCAATGGATCACTGGACACGTATTATACTGTCAATGGATCACTGGACACGTATTACACTGTCAATAGATCACTGACCACGTATTACACCGTCAATGGATCACAGGACACGTATTACACTGTCAATGGATCACTGGACACGTATTACACTGTCAATGGATCACTGGACACGTATTACACTGTCAATGGATCACTGGACACCTATTACACTGTCAATGGATCACTGGACACGTATTACACTGTCAATGGATCACTGGACACGTATTACACTGTCAATGGATCACTGGACACGTATTACACTGTCAATGGATCACAGGACACGTATTACACTGTCAATGGATCACTGGACACGTATTACACTGCCAATGGATCACTGGACACTTATTACACTGTCAATGGATCCCTGGACACTTATTACACTGTCAATGGATCCCTGGACACGTATTACACTGTCAATGGATCACTGGACACATATTACACTGTCAATGGATCACTGGACACTTATTACACTGTCAATGGATCCCTGGACACGTATTACACTGTCAATGGATGATAAGACACGTTTTACACTGTCAATGGTTCACTGGACACGTATTACACAGTCAATGGATCACTGGACACGTATTACACAGTCAATGGATCACAGGACACATATTACACAGTCAATGGATCACTGGACACGTATTACACTGTCAATGGATGATAAGACACGTATTACACTGTCAATGGTTCACTGGACACGTATTACACTGTCAATGGATCACTGGACATGTATTACACTGTCAATGGATGATAAGACACGTATTACACTGTCAATGGTTCACTGGACACGTATTACACTGTCAATGGATCACTGGACACGTATTACACTGTCAATGGTTCACTGGACACGTATTACACTGTCAATGGATCCCTGGACACGTATTACACAGTCAATCGATCACAGAACACATATTACACAGTCAATGGATCCCTGGAACGTATTACACTGTCAATGGATGATAAGACACGTATTACACTGTCAATGGATCACTGGACACGTATTACACTGTCAATGGATCACTGGACACGTATTACACTGTCAATGGTTCACTGGACACGTATTACACTGTCAATGGATCACTGGACACGTATTACACAGTCAATGGATCACAGGACACATATTACACTGTCAATGGTTCACTTGTCACGTATTACACTGTCAATGGATCACTGGACACGTATTACACAGTCAATGGATCACATGACACATATTACACAGTCAATGGATCCCTGGACACGTATTACACTGTCAATGGATGATACGACACGTATTAGACTGTCAATGGTTCACTGGACACGTATTACACTGTCAATGGATCCCTGGACACGTGTTACACAGTCAATGGATCACATGACACATATTACACTGTCAATGGATCCCTGGACACGTATTACACAGTCAATGGATCACATGACACATATTACACTGTCAATGGATCCCTGGACACATATTACACTGTCAATGGATCACAGGACACATATTACACAGTCAATGGATCACAGGACACGTATTACACAGTCAATGGATCACATGACACATATTACACTGTCAATGGATCCCTGGACACGTATTACACAGTCAATGGATCACATGACACATATTACACTGTCAATGGATCACAGGACACATATTACACAGTCAATGGATCACAGGACACATATTACACAGTCAATGGATCACATGACACATATTACACAGTCAATGGATCCCTGGACACGTATTACACTGTCAATGGATCCCTGGACACGTATTACACAGTCAATGGATCACAGGACACATATTACACAGTCAATGGATCACATGACACATATTACACTGTCAATGGATCACATGACACATATTACACTGTCAATGGATCCCTGGACACGTATTACACAGTCAATGGATCACTGGACACGTATCACACTGTCAATGGATCACAGGACACATATTACACAGTCAATGGATCACTGGACACGTATTACACAGTCAATGGATCACTGGACACGTATTACACTGTCAATGGATCACTGGACACGTATTACACTGTCAATGGATCACTGGACACGTATTACACTGTCAATGGATCACTGGACACGTATTACACTGTCAATGGATCACAGGACACATATTACACAGTCAATGGATCACATGACACATATTACACTGTCAATGGATCCCTGGACACGTATTACACAGTCAATGGATCACAGGACACATATTACACTGTCAATGGATCCCTGGACACGTATTACACTGTCAATGGATCACAGGACACATATTACACAGTCAATGGTTCACTGGACACGTATTACACAGTCAATGGATCACTGGACACGTATTACACAGTCAATGGATCACAGGACACATATTACACTGTCAATGGTTCACTGGACACGTATTACACAGTCAATCGATCACAGAACACATATTACACAGTCAATGGATCCCTGGACACGTATTACACTGTCAATGGATCACAGGACACATATTACACAGTCAATGGTTCACTGGACACGTATTACACAGTCAATCGATCACAGAACACATATTACACTGTCAATGGATCACAGGACACATATTACACTGTCAATGGTTCACTGGACACGTATTACACAGTCAATGGATCACTGGACACATATTACACAGTCAATGGATCCCTGGACACGTATTACACTGTCAATGGATCACAGAACACATATTACACAGTCAATGGTTCACTGGACACGTATTACACAGTCAATCGATCACAGAACACATATTACACTGTCAATGGATCCCTGGACACGTATTACACTGTCAATGGATCACAGGACACATATTACACTGTCAATGGTTCACTGGACACGTATTACACAGTCAATGGATCACTGGACACATATTACACAGTCAATGGATCACTGGACACATATTACACAGTCAATGGATCCCTGGAACGTATTACACTGTCAATGGATGATAAGACACGTATTACGGTGTCAATGGTTCACTGGACACGTATTACACTGTCAATGGATCACTGGACACGTATTACACTGTCAATGGTTCACTGGACACGTATTACGGTGTCAATGGATCCCTGGACACGTATTACACTGTCAATGGATGATACGACACGTATTACGGTGTCAATGGTTCACTGGACACGTATTACACTGTCAATGGATCACTGGACACGTATTACACTGTCAATGGTTCACTGGACACGTATTACACTGTCAATGGATGATACGACACGTATTACACAGTCAATGGATCACAGGACACATATTACACTGTCAATGGATCACTGGACACGTATTACACAGTCAATGGATCACATGACACATATTACACAGTCAATGGATCCCTGGACACGTATTACACTGAAAAAAAGAAACGCATAGGTGTCTCTGATACGTCAAAACGAAAATAATATCTATTGCATTCATGTTATCGTCAAAATATGTATCAATATTGGTATGAGCATCAATGGACACACTTCCGTTTGAAACAAATCGATTTTGCTTGAAAATGTTGACTTTGATGTGATTTTTTTTAGAATGAGTTAGAAATGCATCACCACAACGCAACAAGTGGCATCTTGCACGTTGAAATTGGGCAGGAAAAGCATGCAGTGTTTGGCAATAAAAGGCAAGCTTCCTTTCGGAAATAGGCATTCATCAGAAGGTGTTTCCAAGCCAAATGAACATGCCACGTCTTGATGCTGCCACAAGGAACATCGCCATTGGAAGACTGCAGGCTGGAGAGTCCCAATCTTCTGTTGCCCGACGTCTGAAAGTTAGCCAAAGCACAATATCACTGCTTGCAGCTCGCTACAACCAAACAGGCACAACAAATGACCGTCCCCGTACAGGAAGACCTAGAGTCACACCAGCCCAGGGTCGCTACATCCGGGTCCTCCATTTGCGTGACCGTACTGCTACGGGTGAGAGCACTGCAGCTAGGGTGCCTGGACTTAGGAGGATATCAGGCCAGATTGTACGGAACAGGCTGAGAGAACATGGACTGAGAAGCCAGGAGACCCTAAGTCGGGAACGTGCTACGTCGTCACCATCGTGCTCATCGTCTCCGTTGGTGTAACAACGTGACTGCCTGGAACCTTCGCAACTTGCGACGCATTTGGTTTAGCGATGAGTCCAGATTCCTGTTGCAGAGACGTGATGGTAGGAACCGGGTCTACAGACGTGTTCATGAACGTTATGCCCCTAACTGCGTACGTCAAGTGGACAGATTTGGTGGAGGGAGTGTGATGATGTGGGCGGCAATATCCTAAACTGATCGTACCGATCTTGTCCACGTCCAGGGAAACCTGACGGCTGTACGCTACAGAGACACCATCCTGCTACCACACCTCCTGCCAGGCATTGACGTCCAACGTGAGCTGTTCCAGCAGGACAACACCCGGCCCCAGACGGCACGTGTCACAATGACCTGTCTCGCTGCTAACAATGTCAACGTGCTCCCCTGGCCGTCCCGTTCCCGGATCTTAACCCAATGGAGCACCTGTGGGATGAACTTGATCGCCGTCTCTGTCAGCGTCAACATCAACCCCAAACTCTCCTGGCACTAGCTGCATTTATGTAGGAGGAGTGGCGGAGGATTCCCCAGGACGGTATCCAGCGTCTCACCCAGTCTGTGACAAGGCGTGTGAGAACTGTTATTCGTGCACGTGGTGGGCACAACAGATATTGATACTCCATTCACGTTTGAGGAATATTGTGAATGCCTTACCTCAAGTTATGGACATCATGGTATAGACATTGATCTCTCCTAAACGGATGTAAAATTTCATGTACTCAAGTTCATTTCCTACCAAGTTATTCAGGTTTGAATATACAACATTTTCTCAGCAAATACGGGTTATGCGTTTCTTTTTTTGAATAGTATATTTGAAAGTGATTCATAAAAACAATGGACTCACCTTCTGCCCGAGATTTCTTATGATGTGGACAGTGTTTTGTTCCTTACATTTACATACCTTCGTACATAATCTGTCGTACTTACCAGCGAGGTATAGAACGTTGACACGAGTCCGACAGTGACGATACTGGCCCATGTGGGAAACCCGGTGACTGAAGTTAGAAAATGATCAGATATTCTCCAGGAGAGCACAACACGATAAACTATACTATACACAGTCACATTGTTGACAGGTTCATATAAACTATACTATACACAGTCACATTGTTGACAGGTTCATATAAACTATACTATACACAGTCACATTGTTGACAGGTTCATATAAACTATACTATACACAGTCACATTGTTGACAGGTTCATATAAACTATACTATACACAGTCACATTGTTGACAGGTTCATATAAACTATACTATACACAGTCACATTGTTGACACGTTCATATAAACTATACTATACACAGTCACATTGTTGACAGGTTCATATAACTATACTATACACAGTCACATTGTTGACACGTTCATATAAACTATACTATACACAGTCACATTGTTGACGGGTTCATATATACTATACTATACACAGTCACATTGTTGACAGGTTCATATAAACTATACTATACACAGTCACATTGTTGACACGTTCATATAAACTATACTATGCACAGTCACATTGTTGACAGGTTCATATAACTATACTATACACAGTCACATTGTTGACAGGTTCATATAAACTATACTATACACAGTCACATTGTTGACACGTTCATATAAACTATACTATACACAGTCACATTGTTGACAGGTTCATATAAACTATACTATACACAGTCACATTGTTGACAGGTTCATATAAACTATACTATACACAGTCACATTGTTGACAGGTTCATATAACTATTCTATACACAGTCACATTGTTGACACGTTCATATAAACTATACTATACACAGTCACATTGTTGACAGGTTCATATATACTATACTATACACAGTCACATTGTTGACAGGTTCATATAAACTATACTATACACAGTCACATTGTTGACAGGTTCATATATACTATACTATACACAGTCACATTGTTGACAGGTTCATATAAACTATACTATACACAGTCACATTGTTGACACGTTCATATAAACTATACTATACACAGTCACATTGTTAACAGGTTCATATAAACTATACTATACACAGTCACATTGTTGACAGGTTCATATAAACTATACTATACACAGTCACATTGTTGACAGGTTCATATAAACTATACTATACACATTCACATTGTTGACAGGTTCATATAAACTATACTATACACATTCACATTGTTGACAGGTTCATTTAAACTATACTATACACAGTCACATTGTTGACAGGTTCATATAAACTATACTATACACAGTCACATTGTTGACAGGTTCATATAACTATACTATACACAGTCACATTGTTGACACGTTCATATAAACTATACTATACACAGTCACATTGTTGACAGGTTCATATATACTATACTATACACAGTCACATTGTTGACAGGTTCATATAAACTATACTATACACAGTCACATTGTTGACACGTTCATATATACTATACTATACACAGTCTCATTGTTGACAGGTTCATATAAACTATACTATACACAGTCACATTGTTGACACGTTCATATAAACTATACTATACACAGTCACATTGTTGACAGGTTCATATAAACTATACTATACACAGTCACATTGTTGACAGGTTCATATAAACTATACTATACACAGTCACATTGTTGACAGGTTCATATAAACTATACTATACACAGTCACATTGTTGACACGTTCATATAAACTATACTATACACAGTCACATTGTTGACAGGTTCATATAAACTATACTATACACAGTCACATTGTTAACAGGTTCATATAAACTATACTATACACAGTCACATTGTTGACAGGTTCATATAAACTATACTATACACAGTCACATTGTTGACAGGTTCATATAAACTATACTATACACATTCACATTGTTGACAGGTTCATATAAACTATACTATACACATTCACATTGTTGACAGGTTCATTTAAACTATACTATACACAGTCACATTGTTGACAGGTTCATATAAACTATACTATACACAGTCACATTGTTGACAGGTTCATATAACTATACTATACACAGTCACATTGTTGACACGTTCATATAAACTATACTATACACAGTCACATTGTTGACAGGTTCATATATACTATACTATACACAGTCACATTGTTGACAGGTTCATATAAACTATACTATACACAGTCACATTGTTGACAGGTTCATATAAACTATACTATACACAGTCACATTGTTGACAGGTTCATATAAACTATACTATACACAGTCACATTGTTGACACGTTCATATAAACTATACTATACACAGTCACATTGTTGACAGGTTCATATAAACTATACTATACACAGTCACATTGTTGACAGGTTCATATAAACTATACTATACACAGTCACATTGTTGACAGGTTCATATAAACTATACTATACACAGTCACATTGTTGACACGTTCATATAAACTATACTATACACAGTCACATTGTTGACAGGTTCATATAACTATACTATACACAGTCACATTGTTGACACGTTCATATAAACTATACTATACACAGTCACATTGTTGACGGGTTCATATATACTATACTATACACAGTCACATTGTTGACAGGTTCATATAAACTATACTATACACAGTCACATTGTTGACACGTTCATATAAACTATACTATGCACAGTCACATTGTTGACAGGTTCATATAACTATACTATACACAGTCACATTGTTGACAGGTTCATATAAACTATACTATACACAGTCACATTGTTGACACGTTCATATAAACTATACTATACACAGTCACATTGTTGACAGGTTCATATAAACTATACTATACACAGTCACATTGTTGACAGGTTCATATAAACTATACTATACACAGTCACATTGTTGACAGGTTCATATAACTATTCTATACACAGTCACATTGTTGACACGTTCATATAAACTATACTATACACAGTCACATTGTTGACAGGTTCATATATACTATACTATACACAGTCACATTGTTGACAGGTTCATATAAACTATACTATACACAGTCACATTGTTGACAGGTTCATATATACTATACTATACACAGTCACATTGTTGACAGGTTCATATAAACTATACTATACACAGTCACATTGTTGACACGTTCATATAAACTATACTATACACAGTCACATTGTTAACAGGTTCATATAAACTATACTATACACAGTCACATTGTTGACAGGTTCATATAAACTATACTATACACAGTCACATTGTTGACAGGTTCATATAAACTATACTATACACATTCACATTGTTGACAGGTTCATATAAACTATACTATACACATTCACATTGTTGACAGGTTCATTTAAACTATACTATACACAGTCACATTGTTGACAGGTTCATATAAACTATACTATACACAGTCACATTGTTGACAGGTTCATATAACTATACTATACACAGTCACATTGTTGACACGTTCATATAAACTATACTATACACAGTCACATTGTTGACAGGTTCATATATACTATACTATACACAGTCACATTGTTGACAGGTTCATATAAACTATACTATACACAGTCACATTGTTGACACGTTCATATATACTATACTATACACAGTCTCATTGTTGACAGGTTCATATAAACTATACTATACACAGTCACATTGTTGACACGTTCATATAAACTATACTATACACAGTCACATTGTTGACAGGTTCATATAAACTATACTATACACAGTCACATTGTTGACAGGTTCATATAAACTATACTATACACAGTCACATTGTTGACAGGTTCATATAAACTATACTATACACAGTCACATTGTTGACACGTTCATATAAACTATACTATACACAGTCACATTGTTGACAGGTTCATATAAACTATACTATACACAGTCACATTGTTAACAGGTTCATATAAACTATACTATACACAGTCACATTGTTGACAGG
This sequence comes from Haliotis rufescens, assembly GCF_023055435.1. NCBI lineage: Eukaryota > Metazoa > Mollusca > Gastropoda > Lepetellida > Haliotidae > Haliotis > Haliotis rufescens. The sequence continues at coordinate 34,543,737 of NW_025963824.1, read as the reverse complement.
TTCATATAAACTATACTATACACAGTCACATTGTTGACAGGTTCATATAAACTATACTATACACATTCACATTGTTGACAGGTTCATATAAACTATACTATACACATTCACATTGTTGACAGGTTCATTTAAACTATACTATACACAGTCACATTGTTGACAGGTTCATATAAACTATACTATACACAGTCACATTGTTGACAGGTTCATATAACTATACTATACACAGTCACATTGTTGACACGTTCATATAAACTATACTATACACAGTCACATTGTTGACAGGTTCATATATACTATACTATACACAGTCACATTGTTGACAGGTTCATATAAACTATACTATACACAGTCACATTGTTGACAGGTTCATATAAACTATACTATACACAGTCACATTGTTGACAGGTTCATATAAACTATACTATACACAGTCACATTGTTGACAGGTTCATATAAACTATACTATACACAGTCACATTGTTGACAGGTTCATATAAACTATACTATATACATTCACATTGTTGACAGGTTCATATAAACTATACTATACACATTCACATTGTTGACAGGTTCATTTAAACTATACTATACACAGTCACATTGTTGACAGGTTCATATAAACTATACTATACACAGTCACATTGTTGACAGGTTCATATAACTATACTATACACAGTCACATTGTTGACACGTTCATATAAACTATACTATACACAGTCACATTGTTGACAGGTTCATATATACTATACTATACACAGTCACATTGTTGACAGGTTCATATAAACTATACTATACACAGTCACATTGTTGACACGTTCATATATACTATTCTATACACAGTCACATTGTTGACAGGTTCATATAAACTATACTATACACAGTCACATTGTTGACAGGTTCATATAAACTATACTATACACAGTCACATTGTTGACAGGTTCATATAAACTATACTATACACAGTCACATTGTTGACAGGTTCATATAAACTATACTATACACAGTCACATTGTTGACAGGTTCATATAAACTATACTATACACAGTCACATTGTTGACAGGTTCATATAAACTATACTATACACAGTCACATTGTTAACAGGTTCATATAAACTATACTATACACAGTCACATTGTTGACAGGTTCATATAAACTATACTATACACAGTCACATTGTTGACAGGTTCATATAAACTATACTATACACAGTCACATTGTTGACAGGTTCATATAAACTATACTATACACATTCACATTGTTGACAGGTTCATTTAAACTATACTATACACAGTCACATTGTTGACACGTTCATATATACTATACTATTCACAGTCACATTGTTGACAGGTTCATATATACTATACACAGTCACATTGTTGACAGGTTCATATATACTATACACAGTCATATTGTTGACAGGTTCATATATACTATATACAGTCACATTGTTGACAGGTTCATATATACTATACACAGTCACATTGTTGACAGGTTCATATAAACTATACTATACACAGTCACATTGTTGACAGGTTCATATATACTATACACAGTCAGATTGTTGACAGGTTCATATATACTATACACAGTCACATTGTTGACAGGTTCATATATACTATACACAGTCACATTGTTGACAGGTTCATATGTCCATTTTAACACTTTCATGTTCGGAACTTCTGACAACATTGCGGAAATGGGGTACATGTGTCAAGAAGACTGATTTTTAAGATGCTGCCATGAAACGTTTTTATAGAATTTGACAATGTCAGCATTGTCGGGATATGGAGATAACAACACTACCAACACGTGATAGCAAGTCAGCGTTTCGTTTAAAGTTCGAATGATGGGTCTTTTGAACTCATTTGGGCCATATTTATATTTTTGATGATGACATGATTTCAAAAAGTGTTTGAACATGTCTTGTAATTCCCATACTAATATTTCCGCAACCTTAAAAATGGGCATTCCCAGGGGGCTTAAAGTACACCTCCGTCCTACCTTGCGTCAAAATTCACCATAGAGGTTGACTGGGTTCATTTCATAATTTAGATTGCGATCAATTTTACATTAGATTGCAAGGGTACTCAATTTAGACCATAAATGAAAGGGCGTTAATTTTTACATGAAATGTGTTATCGTACCGAATGAGTTCATATAAACACGAGGGGTGTTCCAGATAATCATTAACGAAGTAGCTGCCCGCTCTGTGTTGTTTTTGAAGCATGTTGTAATAGAAATATTTCCTGCACGGGCGAAATTAACCTGTCCCCGGTAGGGGGGGGGGGGGGGGGGGGGGGGGGGGGGGGGGGGTGTGTGTGTGTGTGTGTGTGCATGCAGCCAATATATGTTTTTGCTCTATAGTCTATCTATACTTAATCTGTCCGCTCTACAAAGGTTACAGAACTCTTGGTCCTAATGTCCTCTATACTCTTGCCTCCGTTCTCACACCCTCATACTTAACCTGGGAGAAGCTCTGTGGCCTACAGGTAACGGGATATCTTGCGTTAAGTTTCTCCGTGCAGCTTGATTTGATTCATCTTATACTTTAGATCGCGATTAATTGTACATTAGATTGCAAGAGCACTCAATGTATACGTTAAATTAAAGGGATAGTGTTAGCTTCTTGACGTAAGCACTTAAAACGTGCGTACCGGCTTCTAAAGCAGTGGACGGGGCGAACGAAGCGATGCCCATGTACAGCACCTGCAATGGAGAAGTAGCGGTATTGATACACGTATGCCACAGCTGACTTATCGCCCCACAGTCAGCACAGGGACCCGTTATTCGGTCTTATAACCTACAACACTAACATGAACACCCGGTTTTCGGTCTTTTAACTTACAACACTAACATGAACACCCGGGGATCGGTCTTTTAACTTACAACACTAACATGGACACAGGTTACAACACTAACATGGACACCCGGTGTTCTGTCTTCTAACTTACAACACTAACATGGACACCAGGTGTTCGGTCTTCTAACTAACGACACTAACATGAACACCCGGTGTTGAATCTTCTAACTAACGACACTAACATGGACACCCGGTCTTCGATCTTCTAACTTACGACACTAACATGAACACCCGGTGTTGAATCTTCTTACTTACGACACTAACATGGACACCCGGTCTTTGATCTTCTAACTTATAACACTAACATGGACACCCGGTCTTCGATCTTCTTCCTTACCACACTAACATGAACACCCGGTGTTGACTCTTCTAACTTACGACATTAACATGGACACCCGGTCTTCGATCTTCTTACTTTTGACACTAACATGAACACCCGCTGTTGAATCTTCTAACTTACGACACTAACATGGACATCCGGTGTTGAATCTTCTCACTTACGACACTAACATGGACACCCGGTCTTCGATCTTCTAACTTAAGAGACTAACATCGACACGGTTTACAACACTAACATGGTCACTCGGTGTTCTAACTTCTAACTCACGACACTAACATGGACACCCGGTGTTCTAACTTCTAACTCACGGTACTAACATGGACACCCGGTGTTCTAACTTCTAACTTACGGCACTAACATGGACACTCGGTGTTCTAACTTCTAACTTACGGTACTAACATGGTCACCGGCTACAACACTAACATGGACATCCGGTGTTCGGTCTTCTAACTTACAACACCAGCATGGAAACAAGATGCAGGAGCACGAACTAGAGTACACACTGACAGGTCGGTTACACAGACACACTGGTGTGTTCAGTTCCAGGACGAGGGAGGCCCTCTACGGCACAGGAGGACCTTCTCTCAACGCGCTATGGTGTCACTGGATGCTCCAGTGCTTACAGGCCGCCTTCGCTTGACGGGAGTGCTGCTGTGCAGCGTCAGGCAAAAACATGGGCTTGGATGCGATGGCTGCTACCGGTAGGATAGGGCATCTTGGCCTTAGTTTTTTTTGGAAGTGACCAGACATAGAGGACACTGGTGCTACCGGTAGGATAGGGCATCGTTACCTTAGTTTTTGTTGTTGGAAGTGACAAGACATAGAGGACACTGGTACTACCGGTAGGATAGGGCTTCTTTACCTTAGTTTTTGTTGGAAGTAACAAGACATAGAGGACACTGGTACTACCGGTAGGATAGGGCATCTTTACTTTAGTTTTTGTTGGAAGTGACAAGACATAGAGGACACTGGTGCTACCGGTAGGATAGGGCATCTTTACATTAGTTTTTGTTGGAAGAGACAAGACATAGAGGACACTGGTGCTACCGGTAGGATAGGGCATCTTTACCTTAGTGTTTGTTGGAAGTGACCACACATAGAGGACACTGCTGCTACCGGTAGGATAGGGCATCTTTACCTTAGTTTTTGTTGGAAGTGACAAGACATAGAGGACACTGGTGCTACCGGTAGGATAGGGCATCTTTACATTAGTTTTTGTTGGAAGTGACCACACATGGAGGACACTGGTGCTACCGGTAGGACAGGACTTCTTTACCTTAGTGTTTGTTGGAAGTGATCAGACATAGAGGACACTGGTGCTACCGGTAGGATAGGGCATCTGTACCTTAGTTTTTGTTGATGGAAGTGACCAGACATAGAGGACACTGCTGCTTCCGGTAGGATAGGGCATCTTGGCCTTAGTGTTTGTTGGAAGTGACCACACATAGAGGACACTGGTGCTACCGGTAGGATAGGACATCTTTACTTCAGTTTTTGTTGGATGTTACCAGACATAGAGGACACTGGTGCTACCGGTAGGATAGGGCATCTTTACATTAGTTTGTGTTGGAAGTGACCACACATAGAGGACACTGGTGCTACCAGTAGGATAGGGCATCTTTACCTTAGTGTTTGTTGGAAGTGACCACACATAGAGGACACTGGTACTACCGGTAGGATAGGGTATCTTTACGTTAGTTTTTGTTGGAAGTGACCACACATAGAGGACACTGGTGCTACCAGAAGGATAGGGCATCTTTACCTTAGTTTTTGTTGGAAGTGACCAGACATAGAGGACACTGTTGCTACCGGTAGCATAGGGCATCTTTACCTTAGTTTTTGTTGGAAGTGACCACACATAGAGGACACTGCTGCTACCGGTAGGAAAGGGCATCTTTACCTTAGTTTTTGTTGGAAGTGACCACACATAGAGGACACTGGTGATACCGGTAGGATAGGGCATCTTTACATTAGTTTTTGTTGGAAGTGATCAGACATAGAGGACACTGGTGCTACCGATAGGATAGGGCATCTTTACCTTACTTTTTTCTGTTGGAAGTGACCACACATAGAGGACACTGGTGCTACCGGTAGGATAGGGCATCTTTACGTTAGTTTTTGTTGGAGTGACCACACATAGAGGACACTGGTGCTACCGGTAGGATAGGGCATCTTTACCTTAGTTTTTCTTGTTGGAAGTGACCACACATAGAGGACATTGGTGCTACCGGTAGGAGAGGGCATCTGTACCTCAGTTTTTGTTGCAAGTGACCACACATAGAGGACACTGGTGCTACCAGTAGGATAGGGCATCTTTACCTTAGTTTTTGTTGGAAGTGACAAGACATAGAGGACACTGGTGATACCGGTAGGATAGGGCATCTTTACCTTAGTTTTTGTTGGAAGTGACAAGACATAGTGTACACTGCTGCTACCGGTAGGATAGAGCATCTTTACATTAGTTTTTGTTGGAAGTGACCACACATAGAGGACACTGGTGCTACCGGTAGGATAGGGCATCTTTACCTTAGTTTTTGTTGGAAGTGACCACACATAGAGGACACTGGTGCTACCGGTAGGATAGGGCATCTTTACCTTAGTTTTTGTTGATGGAAGTGACCACACATAGAGGACACTGGTGCTACCGGTAGGATAGGGCATCTTTACCTTAGTTTTTGTTATTGGAAGTGACAAGACATAGAGGACACTGGTGTTACCGGTAGGATAGGGCATCTTTACCTTAGTTTTTGTTGGAAGTGACCACACATAGAGGACACTGGTGCTACCGGTAGGATAGGGCATCTTTACATTAGTTTTTGTTGGAAGTGACCACACATAGAGGACACTGCTGCTTCCGGTAGGATAGGGCATCTTGGCCTTAGTGTTTGTTGGAAGTGACCACACATAGAGGACACTGGTGCTACCGGTAGGATAGGACATCTTTACTTCAGTTTTTGTTGGATGTGACCAGACATAGAGGACACTGGTGCTACCGGTAGGATAGGGCATCTTTACCTTAGTTTTTGTTGGAAGTGACCACACATAGAGGACACTGGTGCTACCAGTAGGAATGGGCATCTTTACCTTAGTGTTTGTTGGAAGTGACCACACATAGAGGACACTGGTACTACCGGTAGGATAGGGCATCTTTACTTTAGTTTTTGTTGGAAGTGACCAGACATAGAGGACACTGGTGCTACCGGTAGGATAGGGCATCTTTACCTTAGTTTTTGTTGGAAGTGACCAGACATAGAGGACACTGCTGCTACCGGTAGGATAGGGCATCTTTACCTTAGTTTTTGTTGGAAGTGACCACACATAGAGGACACTGGTGCTACCAGTAGGATAGGGCATCTTTACCTTAGTGTTTGTTGGAAGTGACCACACATAGAGGCCACAGGTACTACCGGTAGGATAGGGCATCTTTACTTTAGTTTTTGTTGGAAGTGACCACACATAGAGGACACTGGTGCTACCGGTAGGATAGGGCATCTTTACCTTAGTTTTTGTTGGAAGTGACCACACATAGAGGACACTGCTGCTACCGGTAGGAAAGGGCATCTTTACCTTAGTTTTTGTTGGAAGTGACCACACATAGAGGACACTGGTGCTACCGGTAGGATAGGGCATCTTTACATTAGTTTTTGTTGGAAGTGATCAGACATAGAGGACACTGGTGCTACCGATAGGATAGGGCATCTTTACCTTACTTTTTGCTGTTGGAAGTGACCACACATAGAGGACACTGGTGCTACCGGTAGGATAGGGCATCTTTACGTTAGTTTTTGTTGGAGTGACCACACATAGAGGACACTGGTGCTACCGGTAGGATAGGGCATCTTTACCTTAGTTTTTCTTGTTGGAAGTGACCACACATAGAGGACATTGGTGCTACCGGTAGGAGAGGGCATCTGTACCTCAGTTTTTGTTGCAAGTGACCACACATAGAGGACACTGGTGCTACCAGTAGGATAGGGCATCTTTACTTTAGTTTTTGTTGGAAGTGACAAGACATAAAGGACACTGGTGATACCGGTAGGATAGGGCATCTTTACCTTAGTTTTTGTTGGAAGTGACAAGACATAGTGTACACTGCTGCTACCGGTAGGATAGGGCATCTTTACCTTAGTTTTTGTTGGAAGTGACCACACATAGAGGACACTGGTGCTACCGGTAGGATAGGGCATCTTTACCTTAGTTTTTGTTGGAAGTGACCACACATAGAGGACACTGGTGCTACCGGTAGGATAGGGCATCTTTACCTTAGTTTTTGTTGGAAGTGACCACACATAGAGGACACTGGTGCTTCCGGTAGGATAGGGCATCTTGGCCTTAGTGTTTGTTGGAAGTGACCACACATAGAGGACACTGGTGCTACCGGTAGGATAGGACATCTTTACCTTACTTTTTGTTGGAAGTGATCAGACATAGATGACACTGGTGCTACCGATAGGATAGGGCATCTTTACGTTAGTTTTTGTTGGAGTGACCACACATAGAGGACACTGCTGCTACCGGTAGGATAGGGCATCTTTACCTTAGTTTTTCTTGTTGGAAGTGACCACACATAGAGGACATTGGTGCTACCGGTAGGAGAGGGCATCTGTACCTCAGTTTTTGTTGCAAGTGACCACACATAGAGGACACTGGTGCTACCAGTAGGATAGGGCATCTTTACCTTAGTTTTTGTTGGAAGTGACCACACATAGAGGACACTGGTGATACCGGTAGGATAGGGCATCTTTACCTTAGTTTTTGTTGGAAGTGACCACACATAGAGGACACTGGTGCTACCGGTAGGATAGGGCATCTTTACATTAGTTTTTGTTGGAAGTGACCACACATAGAGGACACTGCTGCTTCCGGTAGGATAGGGCATCTTGGCCTTAGTGTTTGTTGGAAGTGACCACACATAGAGGACACTGGTGCTACCGGTAGCATAGGACATCTTTACTTCAGTTTTTGTTGGAAGTGACCACACATAGAGGACACTGGTGCTACCGGTAGGATAGGGCATCTTTACCTTAGTTTTTGTTGGAAGTGACCACACATAGAGGACACTGGTGCTACCGGTAGGATAGGGCATCTTTACCTTAGTTTTTGTTGGAAGTGACCACACATAGAGGACACTGGTGCTACCGGTAGGATAGGGCATCTTTACCTTAGTTTTTGTTGGAAGTGACCACACATAGAGGACACTGGTGCTTCCGGTAGGATAGGGCATCTTGGCCTTAGTGTTTGTTGGAAGTGACCACACATAGAGGACACTGGTGCTACCGGTAGGATAGGACATCTTTACCTTACTTTTTGTTGGAAGTGATCAGACATAGATGACACTGGTGCTACCGATAGGATAGGGCATCTTTACGTTAGTTTTTGTTGGAGTGACCACACATAGAGGACATTGGTGCTACCGGTAGGAGAGGGCATCTGTACCTCAGTTTTTGTTGCAAGTGACCACACATAGAGGACACTGGTGCTACCAGTAGGATAGGGCATCTTTACCTTAGTTTTTGTTGGAAGTGACCACACATAGAGGACACTGGTGATACCGGTAGGATAGGGCATCTTTACCTTAGTTTTTGTTGGAAGTGACAAGACATAGTGTACACTGCTGCTACCGGTAGGATAGAGCATCTTTACATTAGTTTTTGTTTGAAGTGACCACACATAGAGGACACTGGTGCTACCGGTAGGATAGGGCATCTTTACCTTAGTTTTTGTTGGAAGTGACCACACATAGAGGACACTGGTGCTTCCGGTAGGATAGGGCATCTTTACATTAGTTTTTGTTGGAAGTGACCACACATAGAGGACACTGGTGCTTACGGTAGGATAGGGCATCTTGGCCTTAGTTTTTGTTGGAAGTGACCACACATAGAGGACACTGCTGCTACCGGTAGAATAGGGCATCTTTACCTTAGTTTTTGTTGATGGAAGTGACCACACATAGAGGACACTGGTGCTACCGGTAGCATAGGGCATCTTTACCTTAGTTTTTGTTGGAAGTGACCACACATAGAGGACACTGGTGCTACCGGTAGGATAGGGCATCTTTACCTTAGTTTTTGTTGGAAATGACAAGACATAGAGGACACTGGTGCTACCGGTAGGATAGGGCATCTTTACCTTAGTTTGTGTCCGAAGTGACAAGACATAGAGGACACTGGTGCTACCGGTAGGATAGGGCATCTTTACCTTAGTGTTTGTTGGAAGTGACCACACATAGAGGACACTGGTGCTACCGGTAGGATAGGGCATCTTTACCTTAGTTTTTGTTGGAAGTGACCACACATAGAGGACACTGGTGCTACCGGTAGGATAGGGCATCTTTACATTAGTTTTTGTTGGAAGTGACCACACATAGAGGACACTGCTGCTTCCGGTAGGATAGGGCATCTTGGCCTTAGTGTTTGTTGGAAGTGACCACACATAGAGGACACTGGTGCTACCGGTAGCATAGGACATCTTTACTTCAGTTTTTGTTGGAAGTGACCACACATAGAGGACACTGGTGCTACCGGTAGGATAGGGCATCTTTACCTTAGTTTTTGTTGATGGAAGTGACCACACATAGAGGACACTGGTGCTACCGGTAGGATAGGGCATCTTTACCTTAGTTTTTGTTATTGGAAGTGACAAGACATAGAGGACACTGGTGTTACCGGTAGGATAGGGCATCTTTACCTTAGTTTTTGTTGGAAGTGACCACACATAGAGGACACTGGTGCTACCGGTAGGATAGGGCATCTTTACATTAGTTTTTGTTGGAAGTGACCACACATAGAGGACACTGCTGCTTCCGGTAGGATAGGGCATCTTGGCCTTAGTGTTTGTTGGAAGTGACCACACATAGAGGACACTGCTGCTACCGGTAGGATAGGACATCTTTACTTCAGTTTTTGTTGGATGTGACCAGACATAGAGGACACTGGTGCTACCGGTAGGATAGGGCATCTTTACCTTAGTTTTTGTTGGAAGTGACCACACATAGAGGACACTGGTGCTACCAGTAGGAATGGGCATCTTTACCTTAGTGTTTGTTGGAAGTGACCACACATAGAGGACACTGGTACTACCGGTAGGATAGGGCATCTTTACTTTAGTTTTTGTTGGAAGTGACCAGACATAGAGGACACTGGTGCTACCGGTAGGATAGGGCATCTTTACATTAGTTTTTGTTGAAAGTGACCAGACATAGAGGACACTGCTGCTACCGGTAGGATAGGGCATCTTTACCTTAGTTTTTGTTGGAAGTGACCACACATAGAGGACACTGGTGCTACCAGTAGGATAGGGCATCTTTACCTTAGTGTTTGTTGGAAGTGACCACACATAGAGGCCACTGGTATCACCGGTAGGATAGGGCATCTTTACTTTAGTTTTTGTTGGAAGTGACCACACATAGAGGACACTGGTGCTACCGGTAGGATAGGGCATCTTTACCTTAGTTTTTGTTGGAAGTGACCACACATAGAGGACACTGCTGCTACCGGTAGGAAAGGGCATCTTTACCTTAGTTTTGTTGGAAGTGACCACACATAGAGGACACTGGTGCTACCGGTAGGATAGGGCATCTTTACATTAGTTTTTGTTGGAAGTGATCAGACATAGAGGACACTGGTGCTACCGATAGGATAGGGCATCTTTACCTTACTTTTTGCTGTTGGAAGTGACCACACATAGAGGACACTGGTGCTACCGGTAGGATAGGGCATCTTTACGTTAGTTTTTGTTGGAGTGACCACACATAGAGGACACTGGTGCTACCGGTAGGATAGGGCATCTTTACCTTAGTTTTTCTTGTTGGAAGTGACCACACATAGAGGACATTGGTGCTACCGGTAGGAGAGGGCATCTGTACCTCAGTTTTTGTTGCAAGTGACCACACATAGAGGACACTGGTGCTACCAGTAGGATAGGGCATCTTTACCTTAGTTTTTGTTGGAAGTGACAAGACATAAAGGACACTGGTGATACCGGTAGGATAGGGCATCTTTACCTTAGTTTTTGTTGGAAGTGACAAGACATAGTGTACACTGCTGCTACCGGTAGGATAGGGCATCTTTACATTAGTTTTTGTTGGAAGTGACCACACATAGAGGACACTGGTGCTACCGGTAGGAGAGGGCATCTTTACCTTAGTTTTTGTTGGAAGTGACAAGACATAGTGTACACTGCTGCTACCGGTAGGATAGAGCATCTTTACATTAGTTTTTGTTGGAAGTGACCACACATAGAGGACACTGGTGCTACCGGTAGGATAGGGCATCTTTACCTTAGTTTTTGTTGGAAGTGACCACACATAGAGGACACTGGTGCTTCCGGTAGGATAGGGCATCTTTACATTAGTTTTTGTTGGAAGTGACCACACATAGAGGACACTGGTGCTTCCGGTAGGATAGGGCATCTTGGCCTTAGTGTTTGTTTGAAGTGACCACACATAGAGGACACTGCTGCTACCGGTAGAATAGGGCATCTTTACCTTAGTTTTTGTTGATGGAAGTGACCACACATAGAGGACACTGGTGCTACCGGTAGCATAGGGCATCTTTACCTTAGTTTTTGTTGGAAGTGACCACACATAGAGGACACTGGTGTTACCGGTAGGATAGGGCATCTTTACCTTAGTTTTTGTTGGAAATGACAAGACATAGAGGACACTGGTGCTACCGGTAGGATAGGGCATCTTTGCCTTAGTTTGTGTCCGAAGTGACAAGACATAGAGGACACTGGTGCTACCGGTAGGATAGGGCATCTTTACCTTAGTGTTTGTTGGAAGTGACCACACATAGAGGACACTGGTGCTACCGGTAGGATAGGGCATCTTTACCTTAGTTTTTGTTGGAAGTGACCACACATAGAGGACACTGGTGCTACCGGTAGGATAGGGCATCTTTACATTAGTTTTTGTTGGAAGTGACCACACATAGAGGACACTGCTGCTTCCGGTAGGATAGGGCATCTTGGCCTTAGTGTTTGTTGGAAGTGACCACACATAGAGGACACTGGTGCTACCGGTAGCATAGGACATGTTTACTTCAGTTTTTGTTGGATGTGACCAGACATAGAGGACACTGGTGCTACCGGTAGGATAGGGCATCTTTACATTAGTTTTTGTTGGAAGTGACCACACATAGAGGACACTGGTGCTACCAGTAGGAATGGGCATCTTTACCTTAGTGTTTGTTGGAAGTGACCACACATAGAGGACACTGGTACTACCGGTAGGATAGGGCATCTTTACTTTAGTTTTTGTTGGAAGTGACCAGACATAGAGGACACTGGTGCTACCGGTAGGATAGGGCATCTTTACCTTAGTTTTTGTTGGAAGTGACCAGACATAGAGGACACTGCTGCTACCGGTAGGATAGGGCATCTTTACTTTAGTTTTTGTTGGAAGTGACCACACATAGAGGACACTGGTGCTACCAGTAGGATAGGGCATCTTTACCTTAGTGTTTGTTGGAAGTGACCACACATAGAGGCCACTGGTACTACCGGTAGGATAGGGCATCTTTACCTTAGTTTTTGTTGGAAGTGACCACACATAGAGGACACTGCTGCTACCGGTAGGAAAGGGCATCTTTACCTTAGTTTTTGTTGGAAGTGACCACACATAGAGGACACTGGTGCTACCGGTAGGATAGGGCATCTTTACATTAGTTTTTATTGGAAGTGATCAGACATAGAGGACACTGGTGCTACCGGTAGGATAGGGCATCTTTACCTTACTTTTTGCTGTTGGAAGTGACCACACATAGAGGACACTGGTGCTACCGGTAGGATAGGGCATCTTTACGTTAGTTTTTGTTGGAGTGACCACACATAGAGGACACTGGTGCTACCGGTAGGATAGGGCATCTTTACCTTAGTTTTTCTTGTTGGAAGTGACCACACATAGAGGACATTGGTGCTACCGGTAGGAGAGGGCATCTGTACCTCAGTTTTTGTTGCAAGTGACCACACATAGAGGACACTGGTGCTACCAGTAGGATAGGGCATCTTTACCTTAGTTTTTGTTGGAAGTGACAAGACATAGAGGACACTGGTGATACTGGTAGGATAGGGCATCTTTACCTTAGTTTTTGTTGGAAGTGACAAGACATAGTGTACACTGCTGCTACCGGTAGGATAGGGCATCTTTACATTAGTTTTTGTTGGAAGTGACCACACATAGAGGACACTGGTGCTACCGGTAGGATAGGGCATCTTTACCTTAGTTTTTGTTGGAAGTGACCACACATAGAGGACACTGGTGCTACCGGTAGGATAGGGCATCTTTACCTTAGTTTTTGTTGGAAGTGACCACACATAGAGGACACTGGTGCTACCGGTAGGATAGGGCATCTTGGCCTTAGTGTTTGTTGGAAGTGACCACACATAGAGGACACTGGTGCTACCGGTAGGATAGGACATCTTTACCTTACTTTTTGTTGGAAGTGATCAGACATAGATGACACTGGTGCTACCGATAGAATAGGGCATCTTTACCTTACTTTTTGCTGTTGGAACTGACCACACATAGAGGCACTGGTGCTACCGGTAGGATAGGGCATCTTTACGTTAGTTTTTGTTGGAGTGACCACACATAGAGGACACTGGTGCTACCGGTAGGATAGGGCATCTTTACCTTACTTTTTCTTGTTGGAAGTGACCACACATAGAGGACATTGGTGCTACCGGTAGGAGAGGGCATCTGTACCTCAGTTTTTGTTGCAAGTGACCACACATAGAGGACACTGGTGCTACCAGTAGGATAGGGCATCTTTACCTTAGTTTTTGTTGGAAGTGACCAAACATAGAGGACACTGGTGATACCGGTAGGATAGGGCATCTTTACCTTAGTTTTTGTTGGAAGTGACAAGACATAGTGTACACTGCTGCTACCGGTAGGATAGGGCATCTTTACATTAGTTTTTGTTGGAAGTGACCACACATAGAGGACACTGGTGCTACCGGTAGGATAGGGCATCTTTACCTTAGTTTTTGTTGGAAGTGACCACACATAGAGGACACTGGTGCTACCGGTAGGATAGGGCATCTTTACATTAGTTTTTGTTGGAAGTGACCACACATAGAGGACACTGGTGCTTCCGGTAGGATAGGGCATCTTTACATTAGTTTTTGTTGGAAGTGACAAGACATAGAGGACACTGGTGCTACCGGTAGGATAGGGCATCTTTACCTTAGTTTTTGTTGATGGAAGTGACCACACATAGAGGACACTGGTGCTACCGGTAGGATAGGGCATCTTTACCTTAGTTTTTCTTGTTGGAAGTGACAAGACATAGAGGACACTGGTGTTTCCGGTAGGATAGGGCATCTTTACCTTAGTTTTTGTTGGAAGTGACCACACATAGAGGACACTGGTGCTACCGGTAGGATAGGGCATCTTTACATTAGTTTTTGTTGGAAGTGACAAGACATAGAGGACACTGGTGATACCGGTAGGATAGGGCATCTTTACATTAGTTTTTGTTGGAAGTGACCACACATAGAGGACACTGCTGCTTCCGGTAGGATAGGGCATCTTGGCTTTAGTGTTTGTTGGAAGTGACCACACATAGAGGACACTGGTGCTACCGGTAGGATAGGGCATCTTTACCTTAGTTTTTGTTGGAAGTGACCACACATAGAGGACACTGGTGCTACCGGTAGGATAGGGCATCTTTACCTTACTTTTTGTTGGAAGTGATCAGACATAGAGGACACTGGTGCTACCGGTAGGATAGGGCATCTTTACCTTAGTTTTTCTTGTTGGAAGTGACCACACATAGAGGACATTGGTGCTACCGGTAGGAGAGGGCATCTGTACCTTAGTTTTTCTTGTTGGAAGTGACAACACATAGAGGACATTGGTGCTACCGGTAGGAGAGGGCATCTGTACCTTAGGTTTTGTTGCAAGTGACCACACATAGAGGACACTGGTGCTACCGGTAGGATAGGGCATCTTTACGTTAGTTTTTGTTGGAGTGACCACACATAGAGGACACTGGTGCTACCGGTAGGATAGGGCATCTTTACCTTAGTTTTTCTTGTTGGAAGTGACCACACATAGAGGACATTGGTGCTACCGGTAGGAGAGGGCATCTTTACCTTAGTTTTTGTTGGAAGTGACCACACATAGAGGACACTGGTGCTACCGGTAGGATAGGGCATCTTTACATTAGTTTTTGTTGGAAGTGACCACACATAGAGGACACTGGTGCTTCCGGTAGGATAGGGCATCTTGGCCTTAGTGTTTGTTGGAAGTGACCACACATAGAGGACACTGCTGCTACCGGTAGGATAGGCCATCTTTACCTTAGTTTTTGTTGATGGAAGTGACCACACATAGAGGACACTGGTGCTACCGGTAGCATAGGGCATCTTTACCTTAGTTTTTGTTGGAAGTGACCACACATAGAGGACACTGGTGCTACCGGTAGGATAGGGCATCTTTACCTTAGTTTTTGTTGGAAATGACAAGACATAGAGGACACTGGTGCTACCGGTAGGATAGGGCATCTTTACCTTAGTTTTTGTTGGAAGTGACAAGACATAGAGGACACTGGTGCTACCGGTAGGATAGGGCATCTTTACCTTAGTGTTTGTTGGAAGTGACCACACATAGAGGACACTGGTGCTACCGGTAGGATAGGGCATCTTTACCTTAGTTTTTGTTGGAAGTGACCACACATAGAGGACACTGGTGCTACCAGTAGGATAGGGCATCTTTACATTAGTTTTTGTTGGAAGTGACAAGACATAGAGGACACTGGTGCTACCGGTAGGATAGGGCATCTTTACCTTAGTTTTTGTTGATGGAAGTGACCACACATAGAGGACACTGGTGCTACCGGTAGGATAGGGCATCTTTACATTAGTTTTTCTTGTTGGAAGTGACAAGACATAGAGGACACTGGTGATACCGGTAGGATAGGGCATCTTTACATTAGTTTTTGTTGGAAGTGACCACACATAGAGGACACTGCTGCTTCCGGTAGGATAGGGCATCTTGGCTTTAGTGTTTGTTGGAAGTGACCACACATAGAGGACACTGGTGCTACCGGTAGGATAGGGCATCTTTACCTTAGTTTTTGTTGGAAGTGACCACACATAGAGGACACTGGTGCTACCGGTAGGATAGGGCATCTTTACCTTAGTTTTTGTTGGAAGTGATCAGACATAGAGGACACTGGTGCTACCGGTAGGATAGGGCATCTTTACCTTAGTTTTTGCTGTTGGAAGTGACCACACATAGAGGACACTGGTGCTACCGGTAGGATAGGGCATCTTTACGTTAGTTTTTGTTGGAGTGACCACACATAGAGGACACTGGTGCTACCGGTAGGATAGGGCATCTTTACCTTAGTTTTTCTTGTTGGAAGTGACCACACATAGAGGACATTGGTGCTACCGGTAGGAGAGGGCATCTGTACCTTAGGTTTTGTTGCAAGTGACCACACATAGAGGACACTGGTGCTACCAGTAGGATAGGGCATCTTTACCTTAGTTTTTGTTGGAAGTGACAAGACATAGAGGACACTGGTGATACCGGTAGGATAGGGCATCTTTACCTTAGTTTTTGTTGGAAGTGACAAGACATAGTGAACACTGCTGCTACCGGTAGGATAGGGCATCTTTACATTAGTTTTTGTTGGAAGTGACAAGACATAGAGGACACTGGTGCTACCGGTAGGATAGGGCATCTTTACCTTAGTTTTTGTTGGAAGTGACCACACATAGAGGACACTGGTGCTACCGGTAGGATAGGGCATCTTTACTTTAGTTTTTGTTGGAAGTGACCACACATAGAGGACACTGTTGCTACCGGTAGGATAGGGCATCTTTACATTAGTTTTTGTTGGAAGTGACCACACATAGAGGACACTGCTGCTTCCGGTAGGATAGGGCATCTTGGCCTTAGTGTTTGTTGGAAGTGACCACACATAGAGGACACTGGTGCTACCAGTAGGATAGGGCATCTTTACCTTAGTTTTTGTTGGAAGTGACCACACATAGAGGACACTGGTGCTACCGGTAGGATAGGGCATCTTTACCTTAGTGTTTGTTGGAAGTGACCACACATAGAGGACACTGGTACTACCGGTAGGATAGGGCATCTTTACTTTAGTTTTTGTTGGAAGTGACCAGACATAGAGGACACTGGTGCTACCGGTAGGATAGGGCATCTTTACCTTAGTTTTTGTTGGAAGTGACCAGACATAGAGGACACTGCTGCTACCGGTAGGATAGGGCATCTTTACCTTAGTTTTTTTTGGAAGTGACCACACATAGAGGACACTGGTGCTACCGGTAGGATAGGGCATCTTTACATTAGTTTTTGTTGGAAGTGATCAGACATAGAGGACACTGGTGCTACCGGTAGGATAGGGCATCTTTACCTTAGTTTTTGTTGGAAGTGACCACACATAGAGGGCATTGGTGCTACCGGTAGGAGAGGGCATCTGTACCTTAGTTTTTGTTGGAAGTGACCACACATAGAGGACACTGGTGCTACCAGTAGGATAGGGCATCTTTACATTAGTGTTTGTTGGAAGTGACCACACATAGAGGACACTGCTGCTACCGGTAGGATAGGGCATCTTTACGTTAGTTTTTGTTGGAAGTGACCACACATAGAGGACACTGGTGCTACCAGTAGGATAGGGCATCTTTACTTTAGTTTTTGTTGGAAGTGACCACACATAGAGGACACTGCTGCTACCTCTAGGATAGGGCATCTTTACCTTAGTTTTTGTTGGAAGTGACCACACATAGAGGACACTGGTGCTACCAGTAGGATAGAGCATCTTTACATTAGTTTTTCTTGGAAGTGACAAGACATAGAGGACACTGGTGATACCGGTAGGATAGGGCATCTTTACCTTAGTTTTTGTTGGAAGTGACAAGACATAGTGTACACTGCTTCTACCTGTAGGATAGGGCATCTTTACATTAGTTTTTGTTGGAAGTGACCACACATAGAGGACACTGGTGCTACCGGTAGGATAGGGCATCTTTACCTTAGTTTTTGTTGGAAGTGACCACACATAGAGGACACTGGTGCTACCGGTAGGATAGGGTATCTTTACCTTAGTTTTTGTTGGAAGTGACCACACATAGAGGACACTGGTGCTACCGGTAGGATAGGGCATCTTTACCTTAGTTTTTGTTGATGGAAGTGACCACACATAGAGGACACTGGTGCTACCGGTAGGATAGGGCATCTGTACCTCAGTTTTTGTTGGAAGTGACCACACATAGAGGACACTGGTGCTACCGGTAGGATAGGGCATCTTTACATTAGTTTTTGTTGTTGGAAGTGACCACACATAGAGGACACTGGTGCTACCGGTAGGATAGGGCATCTTTACCTTAGTTTTTGTTGGAAGTGACAAGACATAGAGGACACTGGTACTACCGGTAGGATAGGGCTTCTTTACCTTAGTTTTTGTTGGAAGTGACAAGACATAGAGGACACTGGTACTACCGGTAGGATAGGGCATCTTTACCTTAGTTTTTGTTGGAAGTGACAAGACATAGAGGACACTGGTGCTACCGGTAGGATAGGGCATCTTTACCTTAGTTTTTGTTGGAAGTGACAAGACATAGAGGACACTGGTGATACCGGTAGGATAGGGCATCTTTATCTTAGTTTTTGTTGGAAGTGACAAGACATAGAGGACACTGGTGCTACCGGTAGGATAGGGCATCTTTACCTTAGTTTTTGTTGGAAGTGACCACACATAGAGGACACTGGTGCTACCGGTAGGATAGGGCATCTTTACCTTAGTTTTTGTTGGAAGTGATCAGACATAGAGGACACTGGTGCTACCGGTAGGATAGGGCATCTTTACCTTAGTTTTTGTTGGAAGTGACCAGACATAGAGGACACTGCTGCTACCGGTAGGATAGGGCATCTTTACCTTAGTTTGTGTTGGAAGTGACCACACATAGAGGACACTGGTGCTACCGGTAGGATAGGGCATCTTTACATTAGTTTTTGTTGGAAGTGATCAGACATAGAGGACACTGGTGCTACCGGTAGGATAGGGCATCTTTACCTTAGTTTTTGTTGTTGGAAGTGACCACACATAGAGGACACTGGTGCTACGGGTAGGATAGGGCATCTTTACCTTAGTTTTTGTTGGAAGTGACCACACATAGAGGGCACTGGTGCTACCGGTAGGAGAGGGCATCTGTACCTTAGTTTTTGTTGGAAGTGACCACACATAGAGGACACTGGTGCTACCAGTAGGATAGGGCATCTTTACATTAGTTTTTGTTGGAAGTGACCACACATAGAGGACACTGCTGCTACCGGTAGGATAGGGCATCTTTACCTTAGTTTTTGTTGGAAGTGACCACACATAGAGGACACTGGTGCTACCAGTAGGATAGGGCATCTTTACTTTAGTTTTTGTTGGAAGTGACCACACATAGAGGACACTGCTGCTACCGGTAGGATAGGGCATCTTTACCTTAGTTTTTGTTGGAAGTGACCACACATAGAGGACACTGGTGCTACCAGTAGGATAGAGCATCTTTACCTTAGTTTTTGTTGGAAGTGACAAGACATAGAGGACACTGGTGATACCGGTAGGATAGGGCATCTTTACCTTAGTTTTTGTTGGAAGTGACGAGACATAGTGTACATTGCTGCTACCGGTAGGATAGGGCATCTTTACCTTAGTTTTTGTTGGAAGTGACCACACATAGAGGACACTGGTGCTACCGGTAGGATAGGGCATCTTTACCTTAGTTTTTGTTGGAAGTGACCACAACATAGAGGACACTGGTGCTACCGGTAGGATAGGGTATCTTTACCTTAGTTTTTGTTGGAAGTGACCACACATAGAGGACACTGGTGCTACCGGTAGGATAGGGCATCTTTACCTTAGTTTTTGTTGATGGAAGTGACCACACATAGAGGACACTGGTGATACCGGTAGGATAGGGCATCTTTACATTAGTTTTTGTTGGAAGTGACCACACATAGAGGACACTGGTGCTACCGGTAGGATAGGGCATCTTTACCTTAGTTTTTGTTGGAAGTGACCACACATAGAGGACACTGGTGCTACCGGTAGGATAGGGCATCTTTACCTTAGTTTTTGTTGGAAGTGACAAGACATAGAGGACACTGGTGCTACCGGTAGGATAGGGCATCTTTACCTTAGTTTTTGTTGTTGGAAGTGACCACACATAGAGGACACTGGTGCTACCGGTAGGATAGGGCATCTTTACCTTAGTTTTTTTTGGAAGTGACCAGACATAGAGGACACTGGTGCTACCAGTAGGATAGGGCATCGTTACTTTAGTTTTTGTTGTTGGAAGTGACAAGACATAGAGGACACTGGTACTACCGGTAGGATAGGGCTTCTTTACCTTAGTTTTTGTTGGAAGTGACAAGACATACAGGACACTGGTACTACCGGTAGGATAGGGCATCTTTACCTTAGTTTTTGTTGGAAGTGACAAGACATAGAGGACACTGGTGCTACCTGTAGGATAGGGCATCTTTACCTTAGTTTTTGTTTGAAGAGACAAGACATAGAGGACACTGGTGCTACCGGTAGGATAGGGCATCTTTACCTTAGTTTTTGTTGGAAGTGACAAGACATAGAGGACACTGGTGATACCGGTAGGATAGGGCATCTTTATCTTAGTTTTTGTTGGAAGTGACAAGACATAGAGGACACTGGTGCTACCGGTAGGATAGGGCATCTTTACCTTAGTTTTTGTTGGAAGTGATCAGACATAGAGGACACTGGTGCTACCGGTAGGATAGGGCATCTGTACCTTAGTTTTTGTTGATGGAAGTGACCAGACATAGAGGACACTGGTGCTACCGGTAGCATAGGGCATCTTTACCTTAGTTTTTGTTGGAAGTGACCACACATAGAGGACACTGGTGCTAACAGTAGGATAGGGCATCTTTACCTTAGTTTTTGTTGGAAGTGATCAGACATAGAGGACACTGGTGCTACCGGTAGGATAGGGCATCTTTACCTTAGTTTTTGTTGGAAGTGACAAGACATAGAGGACACTGGTGCTACCGGTAGGATAGGGCATCTATACCTTAGTTTTTGTTGGAAGTGACCACACATAGAGGACACTGGTGCTACCGGTAGGATAGAGCATCTTTACCTTAGTGTTTGTTGGAAGTGACCACACATAGAGGACACTGGTGCTACCGGTAGGATAGGGCATCTTTACCTTAGTTTTTGTTGGAAGTGACCACACATAGAGGACACTGGTGCTACCGGTAGGATAGGGCATCTTTACCTTAGTTTTTGTTGGAAGTGACCACACATAGAGGACACTGGTGCTACCGGTAGGATAGGACATCTTTACCTTAGTTTTTGTTGGAAGTGACAAGACATAGAGGACACTGGTGCTACCGGTAGGATAGGGCATCTTTACCTTAGTTTTTGTTGGAAGTGACAAGACATAGAGGACACTGGTGCTACCGGTAGGATAGGGCATCTTTACCTTAGTTTTTGTTGGAAGTGACAAGACATAGAGGACACTGGTGCTACCGGTAGGATAGGGCATCTTTACCTTAGTGTTTGTTGGAAGTGACCACACATAGAGGACACTGGTGCTACCGGTAGGATAGGGCATCTTTACCTTAGTTTTTGTTGGAAGTGACCACACATAGAGGACACTGGTGCTACCGGTAGGATAGGGCATCTTTACCTTAGTTTTTGTTGATGGAAGTGACCACACATAGAGGACACTGGTGCTACCAGTAGGATAGGGCATCTTTACCTTAGTTTTTGTTGTTGGAAGTGACCACACATAGAGGACACTGGTGTTACCGGTAGGATAGGGCATCTTTACCTTAGTTTTTGTTGGAAGTGACCACACATAGAGGACACTGCTGCTACCGGTAGGATAGGGCATCTTTACCTTAGTTTTTGTTGGAAGTGACAAGACATAGAGGACACTGGTGATACCGGTAGGATAGGGCATCTTTACCTTAGTTTTTGTTGTTGGAAGTGACCACACATAGAGGACACTGGTGCTACCTGTAGGATAGGGCATCTTTACCTTAATTTTTGTTGGAAGTGACCACACATAGAGGGCACTGGTGCTACCGGTAGGAGAGGGCATCTGTACCTTACTTTTTGTTGGAAGTGACCACACATAGAGGACACTGCTGCTACCAGTAGGATAGGGCATCTTTACCTTAGTTTTTGTTGGAAGTGACCACACATAGAGGACACTGGTGCTACCAGTAGGATAGGGCATCTTTACTTTAGTTTTTGTTGGAAGTGACCACACATAGAGGACACTGCTGCTACCAGTAGGATAGGGCATCTTTACCTTAGTTTTTGTTGGAAGTGACCACACATAGAGGACACTGGTGCTACCAGTAGGATAGAGCATCTTTACATTAGTTTTTGTTGGAAGTGACAAGACATAGAGGACACTGGTGATACCGGTACGATAGGGCATCTTTACCTTAGTTTTTGTTGGAAGTGACAAGACATAGTGTACACTGCTGCTACCGGTAGGATAGGGCATCTTTACATTAGTTTTTGTTGGAAGTGACCACACATAGAGGACACTGGTGCTACCGGTAGGATAGGGCATCTTTACCTTAGTTTTTTTTGGAAGTGACCAGACATAGAGGACACTGGTGCTACCGGTAGGATAGGGCATCGTTACCTTAGTTTTTGTTGTTGGAAATGACAAGACATAGAGGACACTGGTACTACCGGTAGGATAGGGCTTCTTTACCTTAGTTTTAGTTGGAAGTGACAAGACATAGAGGACACTGGTACTACCGGTAGGATAGGGCATCTTTACCTTAGTTTTTGTTGGTAGTGACAAGACAGAGAGGACACTGGTGCTACCGGTAGGATAGGGCATCTTGGCTTTAGTGTTTGTTGGAAGTGACCACACATAGAGGACACTGGTGCTACCGGTAGGATAGAGCATTTTTACCTTAGTTTTTGTTGGAAGTGACCACACATAGAGGACACTGGTGCTACCGGTAGGATAGGGCATCTTTACCTTAGTGTTTGTTGGAAGTGACCACACATAGAGGACACTGGTGCTACCGGTAGGATAGGGCATCTTTACTTTAGTTTTTGTTGGAAGTGACCACACATAGAGGACACTGCTGCTACCGGTAGGATAGGGCATCTTTACCTTAGTGTTTGTTGGAAGTGACCACACATAGAGGACACTGCTGCTACCGGTAGGATAGGGCATCTTTACCTTAGTTTTTGTTGGAAGTGACCACACATAGAGGACACTGGTGCTACCGGTAGGATAGGGCATCTTTACATTAGTTTTTGTTGGAAGTGATCAGACATAGAGGACACTGGTGCTACCGGTAGGATAGGGCATCTTTACCTTACTTTTGCTGTTGGAAGTGACCACACATAGGGGACACTGGTGCTACCGGTAGGATAGGGCATCTTTACGTTAGTTTTTGTTGGAGTGACCACACATAGAGGACACTGGTGCTACCGGTAGGATAGGGCATCTTTACCTTAGTTTTTCTTGTTGGAAGTGACCACACATAGAGGACATTGGTGCTACCGGTTGGAGAGGGCATCTGTACCTTAGTTTTTGTTGGAAGTGACCACACATAGAGGACACTGGTGCTACCAGTAGGATAGGGCATCTTTACATTAGTTTTTGTTGGAAGTGACAAGACATAGAGGACACTGGTGATACCGGTAGGATAGGGCATCTTTACCTTAGTTTTTGTTGGAAGTGACAAGACATAGTGTACACTGCTGCTACCGGTAGGATAGGGCATCTTTACATTAGTTTTTGTTGGAAGTGACCACACATAGAGGACACTGGTGCTACCGGTAGGATAGGGCATCTTTACCTTAGTTTTTGTTGGTTGGAAGTGACCACACATAGAGGACACTGGTGCTACCGGTAGGATAGGGTATCTTTACCTTAGTTTTTGTTGGAAGTGACCACACATAGAGGACACTGGTGCTACCGGTAGGATAGGGCATCTTTACCTTAGTTTTTGTTGATTGAAGTGACCACACATAGAGGACACTGGTGCTACCGGTAGGATAGGGCATCTTTACTTTAGTTTTTGTTGGAAGTGACAAGACATAGAGGACACTGGTGATACCGGTAGGATAGGGCATCTTTACCTTAGTTTTTGTTGGAAGTGACAAGACATAGTGTACACTGCTGCTACCGGTAGGATAGGGCATCTTTACATTAGTTTTTGTTGGAAGTGACCACACATAGAGGACACAGGTGCTACCGGTAGGATAGGGCATCTTTACCTTAGTTTTTGTTGGAAGTGACCACACATAGAGGACACTGGTGCTACCGGTAGGATAGGGTATCTTTACCTTAGTTTTTGTTGGAAGTGACCACACATAGAGGACACTGGTGCTACCGGTAGGATAGGGCATCTTTACCTTAGTTTTTGTTGATGGAAGTAACCACACATAGAGGACACTGGTGCTACCGGTAGGATAGGGCATCTTTACTTTAGTTTTTGTTGGAAGTGACCACACATAGAGGACACTGGTGCTACCGGTAGGATAGGGCATCTTTACCTTACTTTTTGTTGGAAGTGACCACACATAGAGGACACTGGTGCTACCGGTAGGATAGGGCATCTTTACCTTAGTTTTTGTTGGAAGTGACCACACATAGAGGACACTGGTGCTTCCGGTAGGATAGGGCATCTTTACCTTAGTTTTTGTTGGAAGTGACAAGGCATAGAGGACACTGGTGCTACCGGTAGGATAGGGCATCTTTACCTTAGTTTTTGTTGTTGGAAGTGACCACACATAGAGGACACTGGTGCTACCGGTAGGATAGGGCATCTTTACCTTAGTTTTTTTTGGAAGTGACCAGACATAGAGGACACTGGTGCTACCGGTAGGATAGGGCATCGTTACCTTAGTTTTTGTTGTTGGAAGTGACAAGACATAGAGGACACTGGTACTACCGGTAGGATAGGGCTTCTTTACCTTAGTTTTAGTTGGAAGTGACAAGACATAGAGGACACTGGTACTACCGGTAGGATAGGGCATCTTTACCTTAGTTTTTGTTGGAAGTGACAAGACATAGAGGACACTGGTGCTACCGGTAGGATAGGGCATCTTGGCTTTAGTGTTTGTTGGAAGTGACCACACATAGAGGACACTGGTGCTACCGGTAGGATAGAGCATTTTTACCTTAGTTTTTGTTGGAAGTGACCACACATAGAGGACACTGGTGCTACCAGTAGGATAGGGCATCTTTACCTTAGTGTTTGTTGGAAGTGACCACACATAGAGGACACTGGTGCTACCGGTAGGATAGGGCATCTTTACTTTAGTTTTTGTTGGAAGTGACCACACATAGAGGACACTGCTGCTACCGGTAGGATAGGGCATCTTTACCTTAGTGTTTGTTGGAAGTGACCACACATAGAGGACACTGCTGCTACCGGTAGGATAGGGCATCTTTACCTTAGTTTTTGTTGGAAGTGACCACACATAGAGGACACTGGTGCTACCGGTAGGATAGGGCATCTTTACATTAGTTTTTGTTGGAAGTGATCAGACATAGAGGACACTGGTGCTACCGGTAGGATAGGGCATCTTTACCTTACTTTTTGCTGTTGGAAGTGACCACACATAGAGGACACTGGTGCTACCGGTAGGATAGGGCATCTTTACGTTGGTTTTTGTTGGAGTGACCACACATAGAGGACACTGGTGCTACCGGTAGGATAGGGCATCTTTACCTTAGTTTTTCTTGTTGGAAGTGACCACACATAGAGGACATTGGTGCTACCGGTAGGAGAGGGCATCTGTACCTTAGGTTTTGTTGCAAGTGACCACACATAGAGGACACTGGTGCTACCAGTAGGATAGGGCATCTTTACCTTAGTTTTTGTTGGAAGTGACAAGACATAGAGGACACTGGAGATACCGGTAGGATAGGGCATCTTTACCTTAGTTTTTGTTGGAAGTGACAAGACATAGTGTACACTGCTGCTACCGGTAGGATAGGGCATCTTTACATTAGTTTTTGTTGGAAGTGACCACACATAGAGGACACTGGTGCTACCGGTAGGATAGGGCATCTTTACCTTAGTGTTTGTTGGAAGTGACCACACATAGAGGACACTGCTGCTACCGGTAGGATAGGGCATCTTTACCTTAGTTTTTGTTGGAAGTGACCACACATAGAGGACACTGGTGCTACCGGTAGGATAGGGCATCTTTACAATAGTTTTTGTTGGAAGTGATCAGACATAGAGGACACTGGTGCTACCGGTAGGATAGGGCATCTTTACCTTACTTTTTGCTGTTGGAAGTGACCACACATAGAGGACACTGGTGCTACCGGTAGGATAGGGCATCTTTACGTTAGTTTTTGTTGGAGTGACCACACATAGAGGACACTGGTGCTACCGGTAGGATAGGGCATCTTTACCTTAGTTTTTCTTGTTGGAAGTGACCACACATAGAGGACATTGGTGCTACCGGTAGGAGAGGGCATCTGTACCTTAGGTTTTGTTGCAAGTGACCACACATAGAGGACACTGGTGCTACCAGTAGGATAGGGCATCTTTACCTTAGTTTTTGTTGGAAGTGACAAGACATAGAGGACACTGGAGATACCGGTAGGATAGGGCATCTTTACCTTAGTTTTTGTTGGAAGTGACAAGACATAGTGTACACTGCTGCTACCGGTAGGATAGGGCATCTTTACATTAGTTTTTGTTGGAAGTGACCACACATAGAGGACACTGCTGCTACCGGTAGGATAGGGCATCTTTACCTTAGTTTTTGTTGGAAGTGACCACACATAGAGGACACTGGTGCTACCGGTAGGATAGGGCATCTTTACATTAGTTTTTGTTGGAAGTGACCACACATAGAGGACACTGCTGCTTCCGGTAGGATAAGGCATCTTGGCCTTAGTGTTTGTTGGAAGTGACCACACATAGAGGACACTGGTGCTACCGGTAGGATAGGACATCTTTACTTTAGTTTTTGTTGGAAGTGACCAGAGATAGAGGACACTGGTGCTATCGGTAGGATAGGGCATCTTTACCTTAGTTTTTGTTGGAAGTGACAAGACATAGAGGACACTGGTGCTACCGGTAGGGTAGGGCATCTTTACCTTAGTGTTTGTTGGAAGTGACCACACATAGAGGTCACTGGTACTACCGGTAGGATAGGGCATCTTTACTTTAGTTTTTGTTGGAAGTGACCAGACATAGAGGACACTGGTGCTTCCGGTAGGATAGGGCATCTTTACTTTAGTTTTTGTTGGAAGTGACCAGACATAGAGAACACTTGTGCTACCGGTAGGATAGGGCATCTTTACTTTAGTTTTTGTTGTTGGAAGTGACCACACATAGGGGACACTGGTGCTACCGGTAGGATAGGGCATCTTTACGTTAGTTTTTGTTGGAGTGACCACACATAGAGGACACTGGTGCTACCGGTAGGATAGGGCATCTTTACCTTAGTTTTTCTTGTTGGAAGTGACCACACATAGAGGACATTGGTGCTACCGGTTGGAGAGGGCATCTGTACCTTAGTTTTTGTTGGAAGTGACCACACATAGAGGACACTGGTGCTACCAGTAGGATAGGGCATCTTTACATTAGTTTTTGTTGGAAGTGACAAGACATAGAGGACACTGGTGATACCGGTAGGATAGGGCATCTTTACCTTAGTTTTTGTTGGAAGTGACAAGACATAGTGTACACTGCTGCTACCGGTAGGATAGGGCATCTTTACATTAGTTTTTGTTGGAAGTGACCACACATAGAGGACACTGGTGCTACCAGTAGGATAGGGCATCTTTACATTAGTTTTTGTTGGAAGTGACAAGACATAGAGGACACTGGTGATACCGGTAGGATAGGGCATCTTTACCTTAGTTTTTGTTGGAAGTGACAAGACATAGTGTACACTGCTGCTACCGGTAGGATAGGGCATCTTTACATTAGTTTTTGTTGGAAGTGACCACACATAGAGGACACTGGTGCTACCGGTAGGATAGGGCATCTTTACCTTAGTTTTTGTTGGAAGTGACCACACATAGAGGACACTGGTGCTACCGGTAGGATAGGGTATCTTTACCTTAGTTTTTGTTGGAAGTGACCACACATAGAGGACACTGGTGCTACCGGTAGGATAGGGCATCTTTACCTTAGTTTTTGTTGATGGAAGTGACCACACATAGAGGACACTGGTGCTACCGGTAGGATAGGGCATCTTTACCTTACTTTTTGTTGGAAGTGACCACACATAGAGGACACTGGTGCTACCGGTAGGATAGGGCATCTTTACCTTAGTTTTTGTTGGAAGTGACCACACATAGAGGACACTGGTGCTTCCGGTAGGATAGGGCATCTTTACCTTAGTTTTTGTTGGAAGTGACAAGACATAGAGGACACTGGTGCTACCGGTAGGATAGGGCATCTTTACCTTAGTTTTTGTTGTTGGAAGTGACCACACATAGAGGACACTGGTGCTACCGGTAGGATAGGGCATCTTTACCTCAGTTTTTTTTGGAAGTGACCAGACATAGAGGACACTGGTGCTACCGGTAGGATAGGGCATCGTCACCTTATTTTTGTTGTTGGAAGTGACAAGACATAGAGGACACTGGTACTACCGGTAGGATAGGGCTTCTTTACCTTAGTTTTAGTTGGAAGTGACAAGACATAGAGGACACTGGTACTACCGGTAGGATAGGGCATCTTTACCTTAGTTTTTGTTGGAAGTGACAAGACATAGAGGACACTGGTGCTACCGGTAGGATAGGGCATCTTGGCTTTAGTGTTTGTTGGAAGTGACCACACATAGAGGACACTGGTGCTACCGGTAGGATAGAGCATTTTTACCTTAGTTTTTGTTGGAAGTGACCACACATAGAGGACACTGGTGCTACCAGTAGGATAGGGCATCTTTACCTTAGTGTTTGTTGGAAGTGACCACACATAGAGGACACTGGTGCTACCGGTAGGATAGGGCATCTTTACTTTAGTTTTTGTTGGAAGTGACCACACATAGAGGACACTGCTGCTACCGGTAGGATAGGGCATCTTTACCTTAGTGTTTGTTGGAAGTGACCACACATAGAGGACACTGCTGCTACCGGTAGGATAGGGCATCTTTACCTTAGTTTTTGTTGGAAGTGACCACACATAGAGGACACTGGTGCTACCGGTAGGATAGGGCATCTTTACATTAGTTTTTGTTGGAAGTGATCAGACATAGAGGACACTGGTGCTACCGGTAGGATAGGGCATCTTTACCTTACTTTTTGCTGTTGGAAGTGACCACACATAGAGGACACT
Source organism: Haliotis rufescens (assembly GCF_023055435.1). Lineage (NCBI taxonomy): Eukaryota > Metazoa > Mollusca > Gastropoda > Lepetellida > Haliotidae > Haliotis > Haliotis rufescens. Next base: position 34,514,226 of record NW_025963824.1, on the reverse strand, counting down.
GGTGCTACCGGTAGGATAGGGCATCTTTACGTTGGTTTTTGTTGGAGTGACCACACATAGAGGACACTGGTGCTACCGGTAGGATAGGGCATCTTTACCTTAGTTTTTCTTGTTGGAAGTGACCACACATAGAGGACATTGGTGCTACCGGTAGGAGAGGGCATCTGTACCTTAGGTTTTGTTGCAAGTGACCACACATAGAGGACACTGGTGCTACCAGTAGGATAGGGCATCTTTACCTTAGTTTTTGTTGGAAGTGACAAGACATAGAGGACACTGGAGATACCGGTAGGATAGGGCATCTTTACCTTAGTTTTTGTTGGAAGTGACAAGACATAGTGTACACTGCTGCTACCGGTAGGATAGGGCATCTTTACATTAGTTTTTGTTGGAAGTGACCACACATAGAGGACACTGGTGCTACCGGTAGGATAGGGCATCTTTACCTTAGTGTTTGTTGGAAGTGACCACACATAGAGGACACTGCTGCTACCGGTAGGATAGGGCATCTTTACCTTAGTTTTTGTTGGAAGTGACCACACATAGAGGACACTGGTGCTACCGGTAGGATAGGGCATCTTTACAATAGTTTTTGTTGGAAGTGATCAGACATAGAGGACACTGGTGCTACCGGTAGGATAGGGCATCTTTACCTTACTTTTTGCTGTTGGAAGTGACCACACATAGAGGACACTGGTGCTACCGGTAGGATAGGGCATCTTTACGTTAGTTTTTGTTGGAGTGACCACACATAGAGGACACTGGTGCTACCGGTAGGATAGGGCATCTTTACCTTAGTTTTTCTTGTTGGAAGTGACCACACATAGAGGACATTGGTGCTACCGGTAGGAGAGGGCATCTGTACCTTAGGTTTTGTTGCAAGTGACCACACATAGAGGACACTGGTGCTACCAGTAGGATAGGGCATCTTTACCTTAGTTTTTGTTGGAAGTGACAAGACATAGAGGACACTGGAGATACCGGTAGGATAGGGCATCTTTACCTTAGTTTTTGTTGGAAGTGACAAGACATAGTGTACACTGCTGCTACCGGTAGGATAGGGCATCTTTACATTAGTTTTTGTTGGAAGTGACCACACATAGAGGACACTGCTGCTACCGGTAGGATAGGGCATCTTTACCTTAGTTTTTGTTGGAAGTGACCACACATAGAGGACACTGGTGCTACCGGTAGGATAGGGCATCTTTACATTAGTTTTTGTTGGAAGTGACCACACATAGAGGACACTGCTGCTTCCGGTAGGATAAGGCATCTTGGCCTTAGTGTTTGTTGGAAGTGACCACACATAGAGGACACTGGTGCTACCGGTAGGATAGGACATCTTTACTTTAGTTTTTGTTGGAAGTGACCAGAGATAGAGGACACTGGTGCTATCGGTAGGATAGGGCATCTTTACCTTAGTTTTTGTTGGAAGTGACAAGACATAGAGGACACTGGTGCTACCGGTAGGGTAGGGCATCTTTACCTTAGTGTTTGTTGGAAGTGACCACACATAGAGGTCACTGGTACTACCGGTAGGATAGGGCATCTTTACTTTAGTTTTTGTTGGAAGTGACCAGACATAGAGGACACTGGTGCTTCCGGTAGGATAGGGCATCTTTACTTTAGTTTTTGTTGGAAGTGACCAGACATAGAGAACACTTGTGCTACCGGTAGGATAGGGCATCTTTACTTTAGTTTTTGTTGTTGGAAGTGACCACACATAGGGGACACTGGTGCTACCGGTAGGATAGGGCATCTTTACGTTAGTTTTTGTTGGAGTGACCACACATAGAGGACACTGGTGCTACCGGTAGGATAGGGCATCTTTACCTTAGTTTTTCTTGTTGGAAGTGACCACACATAGAGGACATTGGTGCTACCGGTTGGAGAGGGCATCTGTACCTTAGTTTTTGTTGGAAGTGACCACACATAGAGGACACTGGTGCTACCAGTAGGATAGGGCATCTTTACATTAGTTTTTGTTGGAAGTGACAAGACATAGAGGACACTGGAGATACCGGTAGGATAGGGCATCTTTACCTTAGTTTTTGTTGGAAGTGACAAGACATAGTGTACACTGCTGCTACCGGTAGGATAGGGCATCTTTACATTAGTTTTTGTTGGAAGTGACCACACATAGAGGACACTGGTGCTACCGGTAGGATAGGGCATCTTTACCTTAGTGTTTGTTGGAAGTGACCACACATAGAGGACACTGCTGCTACCGGTAGGATAGGGCATCTTTACCTTAGTGTTTGTTGGAAGTGACCACACATAGAGGACACTGCTGCTACCGGTAGGATAGGGCATCTTTACCTTAGTTTTTGTTGGAAGTGACCACACATAGAGGACACTGGTGCTACCGGTAGGATAGGGCATCTTTACAATAGTTTTTGTTGGAAGTGATCAGACATAGAGGACACTGGTGCTACCGGTAGGATAGGGCATCTTTACCTTACTTTTTGCTGTTGGAAGTGACCACACATAGAGGACACTGGTGCTACCGGTAGGATAGGGCATCTTTACGTTAGTTTTTGTTGGAGTGACCACACATAGAGGACACTGGTGCTACCGGTAGGATAGGGCATCTTTACCTTAGTTTTTCTTGTTGGAAGTGACCACACATAGAGGACATTGGTGCTACCGGTAGGAGAGGGCATCTGTACCTTAGGTTTTGTTGCAAGTGACCACACATAGAGGACACTGGTGCTACCAGTAGGATAGGGCATCTTTACCTTAGTTTTTGTTGGAAGTGACAAGACATAGAGGACACTGGAGATACCGGTAGGATAGGGCATCTTTACCTTAGTTTTTGTTGGAAGTGACAAGACATAGTGTACACTGCTGCTACCGGTAGGATAGGGCATCTTTACATTAGTTTTTGTTGGAAGTGACCACACATAGAGGACACTGCTGCTACCGGTAGGATAGGGCATCTTTACCTTAGTTTTTGTTGGAAGTGACCACACATAGAGGACACTGGTGCTACCGGTAGGATAGGGCATCTTTACATTAGTTTTTGTTGGAAGTGACCACACATAGAGGACACTGCTGCTTCCGGTAGGATAAGGCATCTTGGCCTTAGTGTTTGTTGGAAGTGACCACACATAGAGGACACTGGTGCTACCGGTAGGATAGGACATCTTTACTTTAGTTTTTGTTGGAAGTGACCAGAGATAGAGGACACTGGTGCTATCGGTAGGATAGGGCATCTTTACCTTAGTTTTTGTTGGAAGTGACAAGACATAGAGGACACTGGTGCTACCGGTAGGGTAGGGCATCTTTACCTTAGTGTTTGTTGGAAGTGACCACACATAGAGGTCACTGGTACTACCGGTAGGATAGGGCATCTTTACTTTAGTTTTTGTTGGAAGTGACCAGACATAGAGGACACTGGTGCTTCCGGTAGGATAGGGCATCTTTACTTTAGTTATTGTTGGAAGTGACCAGACATAGAGAACACTTGTGCTACCGGTAGGATAGGGCATCTTTACTTTAGTTTTTGTTGTTGGAAGTGACCACACATAGGGGACACTGGTGCTACCGGTAGGATAGGGCATCTTTACGTTAGTTTTTGTTGGAGTGACCACACATAGAGGACACTGGTGCTACCGGTAGGATAGGGCATCTTTACCTTAGTTTTTCTTGTTGGAAGTGACCACACATAGAGGACATTGGTGCTACCGGTTGGAGAGGGCATCTGTACCTTAGTTTTTGTTGGAAGTGACCACACATAGAGGACACTGGTGCTACCAGTAGGATAGGGCATCTTTACATTAGTTTTTGTTGGAAGTGACAAGACATAGAGGACACTGGTGATACCGGTAGGATAGGGCATCTTTACCTTAGTTTTTGTTGGAAGTGACAAGACATAGTGTACACTGCTGCTACCGGTAGGATAGGGCATCTTTACATTAGTTTTTGTTGGAAGTGACCACACATAGAGGACACTGGTGCTACCGGTAGGATAGGGCATCTTTACAATAGTTTTTGTTGGAAGTGATCAGACATAGAGGACACTGGTGCTACCGGTAGGATAGGGCATCTTTACCTTACTTTTTGCTGTTGGAAGTGACCACACATAGAGGACACTGGTGCTACCGGTAGGATAGGGCATCTTTACGTTAGTTTTTGTTGGAGTGACCACACATAGAGGACACTGGTGCTACCGGTAGGATAGGGCATCTTTACCTTAGTTTTTCTTGTTGGAAGTGACCACACATAGAGGACATTGGTGCTACCGGTAGGAGAGGGCATCTGTACCTTAGGTTTTGTTGCAAGTGACCACACATAGAGGACACTGGTGCTACCAGTAGGATAGGGCATCTTTACCTTAGTTTTTGTTGGAAGTGACAAGACATAGAGGACACTGGAGATACCGGTAGGATAGGGCATCTTTACCTTAGTTTTTGTTGGAAGTGACAAGACATAGTGTACACTGCTGCTACCGGTAGGATAGGGCATCTTTACATTAGTTTTTGTTGGAAGTGACCACACATAGAGGACACTGCTGCTACCGGTAGGATAGGGCATCTTTACCTTAGTTTTTGTTGGAAGTGACCACACATAGAGGACACTGGTGCTACCGGTAGGATAGGGCATCTTTACATTAGTTTTTGTTGGAAGTGACCACACATAGAGGACACTGCTGCTTCCGGTAGGATAAGGCATCTTGGCCTTAGTGTTTGTTGGAAGTGACCACACATAGAGGACACTGGTGCTACCGGTAGGATAGGACATCTTTACTTTAGTTTTTGTTGGAAGTGACCAGAGATAGAGGACACTGGTGCTATCGGTAGGATAGGGCATCTTTACCTTAGTTTTTGTTGGAAGTGACAAGACATAGAGGACACTGGTGCTACCGGTAGGGTAGGGCATCTTTACCTTAGTGTTTGTTGGAAGTGACCACACATAGAGGTCACTGGTACTACCGGTAGGATAGGGCATCTTTACTTTAGTTTTTGTTGGAAGTGACCAGACATAGAGGACACTGGTGCTTCCGGTAGGATAGGGCATCTTTACTTTAGTTTTTGTTGGAAGTGACCAGACATAGAGAACACTTGTGCTACCGGTAGGATAGGGCATCTTTACTTTAGTTTTTGTTGTTGGAAGTGACCACACATAGGGGACACTGGTGCTACCGGTAGGATAGGGCATCTTTACGTTAGTTTTTGTTGGAGTGACCACACATAGAGGACACTGGTGCTACCGGTAGGATAGGGCATCTTTACCTTAGTTTTTCTTGTTGGAAGTGACCACACATAGAGGACATTGGTGCTACCGGTTGGAGAGGGCATCTGTACCTTAGTTTTTGTTGGAAGTGACCACACATAGAGGACACTGGTGCTACCAGTAGGATAGGGCATCTTTACATTAGTTTTTGTTGGAAGTGACAAGACATAGAGGACACTGGTGATACCGGTAGGATAGGGCATCTTTACCTTAGTTTTTGTTGGAAGTGACAAGACATAGTGTACACTGCTGCTACCGGTAGGATAGGGCATCTTTACATTAGTTTTTGTTGGAAGTGACCACACATAGAGGACACTGGTGCTACCAGTAGGATAGGGCATCTTTACATTAGTTTTTGTTGGAAGTGACAAGACATAGAGGACACTGGTGATACCGGTAGGATAGGGCATCTTTACCTTAGTTTTTGTTGGAAGTGACAAGACATAGTGTACACTGCTGCTACCGGTAGGATAGGGCATCTTTACATTAGTTTTTGTTGGAAGTGACCACACATAGAGGACACTGGTGCTACCGGTAGGATAGGGCATCTTTACCTTAGTTTTTGTTGGAAGTGACCACACATAGAGGACACTGGTGCTACCGGTAGGATAGGGCATCTTTACCTTAGTTTTTGTTGATGGAAGTGACCACACATAGAGGACACTGGTGCTACCGGTAGGATAGGGCATCTTTACCTTACTTTTTGTTGGAAGTGACCACACATAGAGGACACTGGTGCTACCGGTAGGATAGGGCATCTTTACCTTAGTTTTTGTTGGAAGTGACCACACATAGAGGACACTGGTGCTTCCGGTAGGATAGGGCATCTTTACCTTAGTTTTTGTTGGAAGTGACAAGACATAGAGGACACTGGTGCTACCGGTAGGATAGGGCATCTTTACCTTAGTTTTTGTTGTTGGAAGTGACCACACATAGAGGACACTGGTGCTACCGGTAGGATAGGGCATCTTTACCTTAGTTTTTTTTGGAAGTGACCAGACATAGAGGACACTGGTGCTACCGGTAGGATAGGGCATCGTCACCTTATTTTTGTTGTTGGAAGTGACAAGACATAGAGGACACTGGTACTACCGGTAGGATAGGGCTTCTTTACCTTAGTTTTAGTTGGAAGTGACAAGACATAGAGGACACTGGTACTACCGGTAGGATAGGGCATCTTTACCTTAGTTTTTGTTGGAAGTGACAAGACATAGAGGACACTGGTGCTACCGGTAGGATAGGGCATCTTGGCTTTAGTGTTTGTTGGAAGTGACCACACATAGAGGACACTGGTGCTACCGGTAGGATAGAGCATTTTTACCTTAGTTTTTGTTGGAAGTGACCACACATAGAGGACACTGGTGCTACCAGTAGGATAGGGCATCTTTACATTAGTGTTTGTTGGAAGTGACCACACATAGAGGACACTGGTGCTACCGGTAGGATAGGGCATCTTTACTTTAGTTTTTGTTGGAAGTGACCACACATAGAGGACACTGCTGCTAACGGTAGGATAGGGCATCTTTACCTTAGTGTTTGTTGGAAGTGACCACACATAGAGGACACTGCTGCTACCGGTAGGATAGGGCATCTTTACCTTAGTTTTTGTTGGAAGTGACCACACATAGAGGACACTGGTGCTACCGGTAGGATAGGGCATCTTTACATTAGTTTTTGTTGGAAGTGATCAGACATAGAGGACACTGGTGCTACCGGTAGGATAGGGCATCTTTACCTTACTTTTTGCTGTTGGAAGTGACCACACATAGAGGACACTGGTGCTACCGGTAGGATAGGGCATCTTTACGTTAGTTTTTGTTGGAGTGACCACACATAGAGGACACTGGTGCTACCGGTAGGATAGGGCATCTTTACCTTAGTTTTTCTTGTTGGAAGTGACCACACATAGAGGACATTGGTGCTACCGGTAGGAGAGGGCATCTGTACCTTAGGTTTTGTTGCAAGTGACCACACATAGAGGACACTGGTGCTACCAGTAGGATAGGGCATCTTTACCTTAGTTTTTGTTGGAAGTGACAAGACATAGAGGACACAGGAGATACCGGTAGGATAGGGCATCTTTACCTTAGTTTTTGTTGGAAGTGACAAGACATAGTGTACACTGCTGCTACCGGTAGGATAGGGCATCTTTACATTAGTTTTTGTTGGAAGTGACCACACATAGAGGACACTGGTGCTACCGGTAGGATAGGGCATCTTTACCTTAGTTTTTGTTGGAAGTGACCACACATAGAGGACACTGGTGCTACCGGTAGGATAGGGCATCTTTACATTAGTTTTTGTTGGAAGTGACCACACATAGAGGACACTGGTGCTACCGGTAGGATAAGGCATCTTGGCCTTAGTGTTTGTTGGAAGTGACCACACATAGAGGACACTGGTGCTACCGGTAGGATAGGACATCTTTACCTTAGTTTTTGTTGGAAGTGACCAGACATAGAGGACACTGGTGCTATCGGTAGGATAGGGCATCTTTACCTTAGTTTTTGTTGGAAGTGACCAGACATAGAGGACACTGGTGCTATCGGTAGGATAGGGCATCTTTACCTTAGTGTTTGTTGGAAGTGACCACACATAGAGGACACTGGTACTACCGGTAGGATAGGGCATCTTTACCTTAGTTTTTGTTGGAAGTGACCAGACATAGAGGACACTGGTGCTTCCGGTAGGATAGGGCATCTTTACTTTAGTTTTTGTTGGAAGTGACCAGACATAGAGAACACTGGTGCTACCGGTAGGATAGGGCATCTTTACTTTAGTTTTTGTTGTTGGAAGTGACCACACATAGGGGACACTGGTGCTACCGGTAGGATAGGGCATCTTTACGTTAGTTTTTGTTGGAGTGACCACACATAGAGGACACTGGTGCTACCGGTAGGATAGGGCATCTTTACCTTAGTTTTTCTTGTTGGAAGTGACCACACATAGAGGACATTGGTGCTACCGGTTGGAGAGGGCATCTGTACCTTAGTTTTTGTTGGAAGTGACCACACATAGAGGACACTGGTGCTACCAGTAGGATAGGGCATCTTTACATTAGTTTTTGTTGGAAGTGACAAGACATAGAGGACACTGGTGATACCGGTAGGATAGGGCATCTTTACCTTAGTTTTTGTTGGAAGTGACAAGACATAGAGTACACTGCTGCTTCCGGTAGGATAGGGCATCTTTACATTAGTTTTTGTTGGAAGTGACCACACATAGAGGACACTGGTGCTACCGGTAGGATAGGGCATCTTTACCTTAGTTTTTGTTGGAAGTGACCACACATAGAGGACACTGGTGCTACTGGTAGGATAGGGCATCTTTACCTTAGTTTTTGTTGGAAGTGACCACACATAGAGGACACTGGTGCTACCGGTAGAATAGGGCATCTTTACCTTAGTTTTTGTTGATGGAAGTGACCACACATATAGGACACTGGTGCTACCGGTAGGATAGGGCATCTTTACCTTAGTTTTTGTTGGAAGTGACCACACATAGAGGACACTGGTGCTACCGGTAGGATAGGGCATCTTTACCTTAGTTTTTGTTGGAAGTGACCACACATAGAGGACACTGGTGCTACCGGTAGGATAGAGCATTTTTACCTTAGTTTTTGTTGGAAGTGACCACACATAGAGGACACTGGTGCTACCAGTAGGATAGGGCATCTTTACCTTAGTGTTTGTTGGAAGTGACCACACATAGAGGACACTGGTGCTACCAGTAGGATAGGGCATCTTTACCTTAGTGTTTGTTGGAAGTGACCACACATAGAGGACACTGCTGCTACCGGTAGGATAGGGCATCTTTACATTAGTTTTTGTTGGAAGTGACCACACATAGAGGACACTGGTGCTACCGGTAGGATAGGCCATCTTTACATTAGTTTTTGTTGGAAGTGATCAGGCATAGAGGACACTGGTGCTACCGGTAGGATAGGGCATCTTTACCTTACCTTTTGCTGTTGGAAGTGACCACACATAGAGGACACTGGTGCTACCGGTAGGATAAGGCATCTTTACGTTAGTTTTTGTTGGAGTGACCACACATAGAGGACACTGGTGCTACCGGTAGGATAGGGCATCTTTACCTTAGTTTTTCTTGTTGGAAGTGACCACACATAGAGGACATTGGTGCTACCGGTAGGAGAGGGCATCTGTACCTTAGGTTTTGTTGCAAGTGACCACACATAGAGGACACTGGTGCTACCAGTAGGATAGGGCATCTTTACCTTAGTTTTTGTTGGAAGTGACAAGACATAGAGGACACTGGAGATACCGGTAGGATAGGGCATCTTTACCTTAGTTTTTGTTGGAAGTGACAAGACATAGTGTACACTGCTGCTACCGGTAGGATAGGGCATCTTTACATTAGTTTTTGTTGGAAGTGACCACACATAGAGGACACTGGTGCTACCGGTAGGATAGGGCATCTTTACCTTAGTTTTTGTTGGAAGTGACCACACATAGAGGACACTGGTGCTACCGGTAGGATAGGGCATCTTTACATTAGTTTTTGTTGGAAGTGACCACACATAGAGGACACTGCTGCTTCCGGTAGGATAAGGCATCTTGGCCTTAGTGTTTGTTGGAAGTGACCACACATAGAGGACACTGGTGCTACCGGTAGGATAGGACATCTTTACCTTGGTTTTTGTTGGAAGTGACCAGACATAGAGGACACTGGTGCTATCGGTAGGATAGGGCATCTTTACCTTAGTTTTTGTTGGAAGTGACCACACATAGAGGACACTGGTGATACCGGTAGGATAGGGCATCTTTACCTTAGTGTTTGTTGGAAGTGACCACACATAGAGGACACTGGTACTACCGGTAGGATAGGGCATCTTTACTTTAGTTTTTGTTGGAAGTGACCACACATAGAGGACACTGGTGCTACCGGTAGGATAGGGCATCTTTACTTTAGTTTTTGTTGGAAGTGACCAGACATAGAGAACACTGGTGCTACCGGTAGGATAGGGCATCTTTACATTAGTTTTTGTTGGAAGTGATCAGACATAGAGGACACTGGTGCTACCGGTAGGATAGGGCATCTTTACTTTAGTTTTTGTTGTTGGAAGTGACCACACATAGAGGACACTGGTGCTACCGGTAGGATAGGGCATCTTTACGTTAGTTTTTGTTGGAGTGACCACACATAGAGGACACTGGTGCTACCGGTGGGATAGGGCATCTTTACCTTAGTTTTTCTTGTTGGAAGTGACCACACATAGAGGACATTGGTGCTACCGGTTGGAGAGGGCATCTGTACCTTAGTTTTTGTTGGAAGTGACCACACATAGAGGACACTGGTGCTACCAGTAGGATAGGGCATCTTTACATTAGTTTTTGTTGGAAGTGACAAGACATAGAGGACACTGGTGATACCGGTTGGATAGGGCATCTTTACCTTAGTTTTTGTTGGAAGTGACAAGACATAGTGTACACTGCTGCTTCCGGTAGGATAGGGCATCTTTACATTAGTTTTTGTTGGAAGTGACCACACATAGAGGACACTGGTGCTACCGGTAGGATAGGGCATCTTTACCTTAGTTTTTGTTGGAAGTGACCACACATAGAGGACACTGGTGCTACTGGTAGGATAGGGCATCTTTACCTTAGTTTTTGTTGGAAGTGACCACACATAGAGGACACTGGTGCTACCGGTAGAATAGGGCATCTTTACCTTAGTTTTTGTTGATGGAAGTGACCACACATAGAGGACACTGGTGCTAACGGTAGGATAGGGCATCTTTACCTTAGTTTTTGTTGATGGAAGTGACCACACATAGAGGACACTGGTGCTACCGGTAGGATAGGGCATCTTTACCTTAGTTTTTGTTGGAAGTGACCACACATAGAGGACACTGGTGCTACCGGTAGGATAGGGCATCTTTACCTTAGTTTTTGTTGATGGAAGTGACCACACATAGAGGACACTGGTGCTACCGGTAGGATAGGGCATCTTTACATTAGTTTTTGTTGGAAGTGACCACACATAGAGGACACTGGTGCTACCGGTAGGATAGGGCATCTTTACTTTAGTTTTTGTTGGAAGTGACCACACATAGAGGACACTGGTGCTACTGGTAGGATAGGGCATCTTTACCTTAGTTTTTGTTGGAAGTGACCACACATAGAGGACACTGGTGCTACCGGTAGAATAGGGCATCTTTACATTAGTTTTTGTTGATTGAAGTGACCACACATAGAGGACACTGGTGCTACCGGTAGGATAGGGCATCTTTACTTTAGTTTTTGTTGGAAGTGACCACACATAGAGGACACTGCTGCTACCGGTAGGATAGGGCATCTTTACTTTAGTTTTTGTTGGAAGTGACCACACATAGAGGACACTGGTGCTACTGGTAGGATAGGGCATCTTTACCTTAGTTTTTGTTGGAAGTGACCACACATAGAGGACACTGGTGCTACCGGTAGAATAGGGCATCTCTACATTAGTTTTTGTTGATTGAAGTGACCACACATAGAGGACACTGGTGCTACCGGTAGGATAGGGCATCTTTACCTTAGTGTTTGTTGGAAGTGACCACACATAGAGGACACTGGTGCTACCGGTAGGATAGGACATCTTTACCTTAGTTTTTGTTGGAAGTGACCAGACATAGAGGACACTGGTGCTATCGGTAGGATAGGGCATCTTTACCTTAGTTTTTGTTGGAAGTGACCACACATAGAGGACACTGGTGCTACCGGTAGGATAGGGCATCTTTACCTTAGTGTTTGTTGGAAGTGACCACACATAGAGGACACTGGTACTACCGGTAGGATAGGGCATCTTTACTTTAGTTTTTGTTGGAAGTGACCAGACATAGAGGACACTGGTGCTACCGGTAGGATAGGGCATCTTTACTTTAGTTTTTGTTGGAAGTGACCAGACATAGAGAACACTGGTGCTACCGGTAGGATAGGGCATCTTTACATTAGTTTTTGTTGGAAGTGATCAGACATAGAGGACACTGGTGCTACCGGTAGGATAGGGCATCTTTACTTTAGTTTTTGTTGTTGGAAGTGACCACACATAGAGGACACTGGTGCTACCGGTAGGATAGGGCATCTTTACGTTAGTTTTTGTTGGAGTGACCACACATAGAGGACACTGGTGCTACCGGTGGGATAGGGCATCTTTACCTTAGTTTTTCTTGTTGGAAGTGACCACACATAGAGGACATTGGTGCTACCGGTTGGAGAGGGCATCTGTACCTTAGTTTTTGTTGGAAGTGACCACACATAGAGGACACTGGTGCTACCAGTAGGATAGGGCATCTTTACATTAGTTTTTGTTGGAAGTGACAAGACATAGAGGACACTGGTGCTAACGGTAGGATAGGGCATCTTTACCTTAGTTTTTGTTGATGGAAGTGACCACACATAGAGGACACTGGTGCTACCGGTAGGATAGGGCATCTTTACCTTAGTTTTTGTTGGAAGTGACCACACATAGAGGACACTGGTGCTACCGGTAGGATAGGGCATCTTTACCTTAGTTTTTGTTGGAAGTGACCACACATAGAGGACACTGGTGCTACCGGTAGGATAGGGCATCTTTACCTTAGTTTTTGTTGATGGAAGTGACCACACATAGAGGACACTGGTGCTACCGGTAGGATAGGGCATCTTTACTTTAGTTTTTGTTGGAAGTGACCACACATAGAGGACACTGGTGCTACCGGTAGGATAGGGCATCTTTACTTTAGTTTTTGTTGGAAGTGACCACACATAGAGGACACTGGTGCTACCAGTAGGATAGGGCATCTTTACCTTAGTTTTTGTTGGAAGTGACCACACATAGAGGACACTGGTGCTACCGGTAGGATAGGGCATATTTACCTTAGTTTTTGTTGGAAGTGACCACACATAGAGGACACTGGTGCTACCGGTAGGATAGGGCATCTTTACCTTAGTTTTTGTTGGAAGTGAACACACATAGAGGACACTGGTGCTACCAGTAGGTTAGGGCATCTTTACCTTAGTGTTTGTTGGAAGTGACCACACATAGAGGACACTGGTGCTACCGGTAGGATAGGGCATCTTTACCTTAGTTTTGTTGGAAGTGACCACACATAGAGGACACTGGTGCTACCGGTAGGATAGGGCATCTTTACCTTAGTTTTTGTTGGAAAAGACAAGACATAGAGGACACTGGTGCTACCGGTAGGATGGGGCATCTTTACCTTAGTTTTTGTTGGAAGTGACCACACATAGAGGACACTGGTGCTACCGGTAGGATAGGGCATCTTTACCTTAGTTTTTGTTGGAAGTGACCACACATAGAGGACACTGGTGCTACCGGTAGGATGGGGCATCTTTACCTTAGTTTTTGTTGGAAGTGACCACACATAGAGGACACTGGTGCTACCGGTAGGATAGGGCATCTTTACCTTGGTTTTTGTTGGAAGTGACCACACATAGAGGACACTGCTGCTACCGGTATGACAGGGCATCTTTACCTTAGTTTTTGTTGATGGAAGTGACCACACATAGAGGACACTGATGCTACCGGTAGGATAGGGCATCTTTACTTTAGTTTTTGTTGGAAGTGACCACACATAGAGGACACTGGTGCTACCAGTAGGATAGGGCATCTTTACCTTAGTTTTTGTTGGAAGTGACCACACATAGAGGACACTGGTGCTACCAGTAGGATAGGGCATCTTTACCTTAGTTTTTGTTGGAAGTGACCACACATAGAGGACACTGGTGCTACCGGTAGGATAGGGCATCTTTACCTTAGTTTTTGTTGGAAGTGACCACACATAGAGGACACTGGTGCTACCGGTAGGATAGGGCATCTTTACCTTAGTTTTTGTTGGAAGTGACCACACATAGAGGACACTGGTGCTACCGGTAGGATAGAGCATCTTTACTTTAGTTTTTGTTGGAAAAGACAAGACATAGAGGACACTGGTGCTACCGGTAGGATGGGGCATCTTTACCTTAGTTTTTGTTGGAAGTGACCACACATAGAGGACACTGGTGCTACCAGTAGGATAGAGCATCTTTACCTTAGTTTTTGTTGGAAGTGACCACACATAGAGGACACTGGTGCTACCAGTAGGATAGGGCATCTTTACCTTAGTTTTTGTTGGAAGTGACCACACATAGAGGACACTGGTGCTACCGGTAGGATAGGGCATCTTTACCTTAGTTTTTGTTGGAAGTGACCACACATAGAGGACACTGGTGCTACCGGTAGGATAGGGCATCTTTACTTTAGTTTTTGTTGGAAAAGACAAGATATAGAGGACACTGGTGCTACCGGTAGGATGGGGCATCTTTACATTAGTTTTTGTTGGAAGTGACCACACATAGAGGACACTGGTGCTACCAGTAGGATAGGGCATCTTTACCTTAGTTTTTGTTGGAAGTGACCACACATAGAGGACACTGGTGCTACCGGTAGGATAGGGCATCTTTACCTTAGTTTTTGTTGGAAGTGACCACACATAGAGGACACTGGTGCTACCGGTAGGATTGGGCATCTTTACTTTAGTTTTTGTTGGAAAAGACAAGACATAGAGGACACTGGTGCTACCGGTAGGATGGGGCATCTTTACCTTAGTTTTTGTTGGAAGTGACCACACATAGAGGACACTGGTGATACCGGTAGGATAGGGCATCTTTACCTTAGTTTTTGTTGGAAGTGAACACACATAGAGGACACTGGTGATACCGGTAGGAAAGGGCATCTTTACCTTAGTGTTTGTTGGAAGTGACCACACATAGAGGACACTGGTGCTACCGGTAGGATAGGGCATCTTTACTTTAGTTTTTGTTGGAAGTGACCACACATAGAGGACACTGGTGCTACCGGTAGGATAGGGCATCTTTACATTAGTTTTTGTTGGAAGTGACCAGACATAGAGGGCACTGGTGCTACCGGTAGGATAGGGCATCTTTACCTTAGTTTTTGTTGGAAGTGACCACACATAGAGGACTCTGGTGCTACCGGTAGGATTGGGCATCTTTACTTTAGTTTTTGTTGGAAAAGACAAGACATAGAGGACACTGGTGCTACCGGTAGGATGGGGCATCTTTACCTTAGTTTTTGTTGGAAGTGACCACACATAGAGGACACTGGTGCTACCGGTAGGATAGGGCATCTTTACATTAGTTTTTGTTGGAAGTGACCACACATAGAGGACACTGGTGCTACCGGTAGGATAGGGCATCTTTACCTTAGTTTTTGTTGATGGAAGTGACCACACATAGAGGACACTGGTGCTACCGGTAGGATAGGGCATCTTTACTTTAGTTTTTGTTGGAAGTGACCACACATAGAGGACACTGGTGCTACCGGTAGGATGGGGCATCTTTACCTTAGTTTTTGTTGGAAGTGACCACACATAGAGGACACTGGTGCTACCGGTAGGATAGGGCATCTTTACCTTAGTTTTTGTTGGAAGTGACCACACATAGAGGACACTGCTGCTACCGGTATGACAGGGCATCTTTACCTTAGTTTTTGTTGATGGAAGTGACCACACATAGAGGACACTGATGCTACCGGTAGGATAGGGCATCTTTACTTTAGTTTTTGTTGGAAGTGACCACACATAGAGGACACTGGTGCTACCGGTAGGATAGGGCATCTTTACCTTAGTTTTTGTTGGAAGTGACCACACATAGAGGACACTGGTGCTACCAGTAGGATAGGGCATCTTTACCTTAGTTTTTGTTGGAAGTGACCACACATAGAGGACACTGGTGCTACCGGTAGGATAGGGCATCTTTACCTTAGTTTTTGTTGGAAGTGACCACACATAGAGGACACTGGTGCTACCGGTAGGATAGGGCATCTTTACCTTAGTTTTTGTTGGAAGTGACCACACATAGAGGACACTGGTGCTACCGGTAGGATAGGGCATCTTTACTTTAGTTTTTGTTGGAAAAGACAAGACATAGAGGACACTGGTGCTACCGGTAGGATGGGGCATCTTTACCTTAGTTTTTGTTGGAAGTGACCACACATAGAGGACACTGGTGCTACCAGTAGGATAGAGCATCTTTACCTTAGTGTTTGTTGGAAGTGACCACACATAGAGGACACTGGTGCTACCAGTAGGATAGGGCATCTTTACCTTAGTTTTTGTTGGAAGTGACCACACATAGAGGACACTGGTGCTACCGGTAGGATAGGGCATCTTTACCTTAGTTTTTGTTGGAAGTGACCACACATAGAGGACACTGGTGCTACCGGTAGGATAGGGCATCTTTACTTTAGTTTTTGTTGGAAAAGACAAGACATAGAGGACACTGGTGCTACCGGTAGGATGGGGCATCTTTACATTAGTTTTTGTTGGAAGTGACCACACATAGAGGACACTGGTGCTACCAGTAGGATAGGGCATCTTTACCTTAGTTTTTGTTGGAAGTGACCACACATAGAGGACACTGGTGCTACCGGTAGGATAGGGCATCTTTACCTTAGTTTTTGTTGGAAGTGACCACACATAGAGGACACTGGTGCTACCGGTAGGATTGGGCATCTTTACTTTAGTTTTTGTTGGAAAAGACAAGACATAGAGGACACTGGTGCTACCGGTAGGATGGGGCATCTTTACCTTAGTTTTTGTTGGAAGTGACCACACATAGAGGACACTGGTGATACCGGTAGGATAGGGCATCTTTACCTTAGTTTTTGTTGGAAGTGAACACACATAGAGGACACTGGTGATACCGGTAGGAAAGGGCATCTTTACCTTAGTGTTTGTTGGAAGTGACCACACATAGAGGACACTGGTGCTACCGGTAGGATAGGGCATCTTTACCTTAGTTTTTGTTGGAAGTGACCACACATAGAGGACACTGGTGCTACCGGTAGGATAGGGCATCTTTACATTAGTTTTTTGTTGGAAGTGACCAGACATAGAGGGCACTGGTGCTACCGGTAGGATAGGGCATCTTTACCTTAGTTTTTGTTGGAAGTGACCACACATAGAGGACTCTGGTGCTACCGGTAGGATTGGGCATCTTTACTTTAGTTTTTGTTGGAAAAGACAAGACATAGAGGACACTGGTGCTACCGGTAGGATGGGGCATCTTTACCTTAGTTTTTGTTGGAAGTGACCACACATAGAGGACACTGGTGCTACCGGTAGGATAGGGCATCTTTACATTAGTTTTTGTTGGAAGTGACCACACATAGAGGACACTGGTGCTACCGGTAGGATAGGGCATCTTTACCTTAGTTTTTGTTGATGGAAGTGACCACACATAGAGGACACTGGTGCTACCGGTAGGATAGGGCATCTTTACCTTAGTTTTTGTTGGAAGTGACCACACATAGAGGACACTGGTGCTACCGGTAGGATAGGGCATCTTTACCTTAGTTTTTGTTGGAAGTGACCACACATAGAGGACACTGGTGCTACCGGTAGGATAGGGCATCTTTACTTTAGTTTTTGTTGGAAAAGACAAGACATAGAGGACACTGGTGCTACCGGTAGGATGGGGCATCTTTACATTAGTTTTTGTTGGAAGTGACCACACATAGAGGACACTGGTGCTACCAGTAGGATAGGGCATCTTTACCTTAGTTTTTGTTGGAAGTGACCACACATAGAGGACACTGGTGCTACCGGTAGGATAGGGCATCTTTACCTTAGTTTTTGTTGGAAGTGACCACACATAGAGGACACTGGTGCTACCGGTAGGATTGGGCATCTTTACTTTAGTTTTTGTTGGAAAAGACAAGACATAGAGGACACTGGTGCTACCGGTAGGATGGGGCATCTTTACCTTAGTTTTTGTTGGAAGTGACCACACATAGAGGACACTGGTGATACCGGTAGGATAGGGCATCTTTACCTTAGTTTTTGTTGGAAGTGAACACACATAGAGGACACTGGTGATACCGGTAGGAAAGGGCATCTTTACCTTAGTGTTTGTTGGAAGTGACCACACATAGAGGACACTGGTGCTACCGGTAGGATAGGGCATCTTTACCTTAGTTTTTGTTGGAAGTGACCACACATAGAGGACACTGGTGCTACCGGTAGGATAGGGCATCTTTACATTAGTTTTTGTTGGAAGTGACCAGACATAGAGGGCACTGGTGCTACCGGTAGGATAGGGCATCTTTACCTTAGTTTTTGTTGGAAGTGACCACACATAGAGGACTCTGGTGCTACCGGTAGGATTGGGCATCTTTACTTTAGTTTTTGTTGGAAAAGACAAGACATAGAGGACACTGGTGCTACCGGTAGGATGGGGCATCTTTACATTAGTTTTTGTTGGAAGTGACCACACATAGAGGACACTGGTGCTACCAGTAGGATAGGGCATCTTTACCTTAGTTTTTGTTGGAAGTGACCACACATAGAGGACACTGGTGCTACCGGTAGGATAGGGCATCTTTACCTTAGTTTTTGTTGGAAGTGACCACACATAGAGGACACTGGTGCTACCGGTAGGATTGGGCATCTTTACTTTAGTTTTTGTTGGAAAAGACAAGACATAGAGGACACTGGTGCTACCGGTAGGATGGGGCATCTTTACCTTAGTTTTTGTTGGAAGTGACCACACATAGAGGACACTGGTGATACCGGTAGGATAGGGCATCTTTACCTTAGTTTTTGTTGGAAGTGAACACACATAGAGGACACTGGTGATACCGGTAGGAAAGGGCATCTTTACCTTAGTGTTTGTTGGAAGTGACCACACATAGAGGACACTGGTGCTACCGGTAGGATAGGGCATCTTTACCTTAGTTTTTGTTGGAAGTGACCACACATAGAGGACACTGGTGCTACCGGTAGGATAGGGCATCTTTACATTAGTTTTTGTTGGAAGTGACCAGACATAGAGGGCACTGGTGCTACCGGTAGGATAGGGCATCTTTACCTTAGTTTTTGTTGGAAGTGACCACACATAGAGGACTCTGGTGCTACCGGTAGGATTGGGCATCTTTACTTTAGTTTTTGTTGGAAAAGACAAGACATAGAGGACACTGGTGCTACCGGTAGGATGGGGCATCTTTACCTTAGTTTTTGTTGGAAGTGACCACACATAGAGGACACTGGTGCTACCGGTAGGATAGGGCATCTTTACATTAGTTTTTGTTGGAAGTGACCACACATAGAGGACACTGGTGCTACCGGTAGGATAGGGCATCTTTACCTTAGTTTTTGTTGATGGAAGTGACCACACATAGAGGACACTGGTGCTACCGGTAGGATAGGGCATCTTTACTTTAGTTTTTGTTGGAAGTGACCACACATAGAGGACACTGGTGCTACCGGTAGGATGGGGCATCTTTACCTTAGTTTTTGTTGGAAGTGACCACACATAGAGGACACTGGTGCTACCGGTAGGATAGGGCATCTTTACCTTAGTTTTTGTTGGAAGTGACCACACATAGAGGACACTGCTGCTACCGGTATGACAGGGCATCTTTACCTTAGTTTTTGTTGATGGAAGTGACCACACATAGAGGACACTGATGCTACCGGTAGGATAGGGCATCTTTACTTTAGTTTTTGTTGGAAGTGACCACACATAGAGGACACTGGTGCTACCGGTAGGATAGGGCATCTTTACCTTAGTTTTTGTTGGAAGTGACCACACATAGAGGACACTGGTGCTACCAGTAGGATAGGGCATCTTTACCTTAGTTTTTGTTGGAAGTGACCACACATAGAGGACACTGGTGCTACCGGTAGGATAGGGCATCTTTACTTTAGTTTTTGTTGGAAGTGACCACACATAGAGGACACTGGTGCTACCGGTAGGATAGGGCATCTTTACCTTAGTTTTTGTTGGAAGTGACCACACATAGAGGACACTGGTGCTACCGGTAGGATAGGGCATCTTTACTTTAGTTTTTGTTGGAAAAGACAAGACATAGAGGACACTGGTGCTACCGGTAGGATGGGGCATCTTTACCTTAGTTTTTGTTGGAAGTGACCACACATAGAGGACACTGGTGCTACCAGTAGGATAGAGCATCTTTACCTTAGTGTTTGTTGGAAGTGACCACACATAGAGGACACTGGTGCTACCAGTAGGATAGGGCATCTTTACCTTAGTTTTTGTTGGAAGTGACCACACATAGAGGACACTGGTGCTACCGGTAGGATAGGGCATCTTTACCTTAGTTTTTGTTGGAAGTGACCACACATAGAGGACACTGGTGCTACCGGTAGGATAGGGCATCTTTACTTTAGTTTTTGTTGGAAAAGACAAGACATAGAGGACACTGGTGCTACCGGTAGGATGGGGCATCTTTACCTTAGTTTTTGTTGGAAGTGACCACACATAGAGGACACTGGTGCTACCGGTAGGATGGGGCATCTTTACCTTAGTTTTTGTTGGAAGTGACCACACATAGAGGACACTGGTGCTACCGGTAGGATAGGGCATCTTTACCTTAGTTTTTGTTGGAAGTGACCACACATAGAGGACACTGGTGCTACCGGTAGGATAGGGCATCTTTACATTAGTTTTTGTTGGAAGTGACCAGACATAGAGGGCACTGGTGCTACCGGTAGGATAGGGCATCTTTACCTTAGTTTTTGTTGGAAGTGACCACACATAGAGGACTCTGGTGCTACCGGTAGGATTGGGCATCTTTACTTTAGTTTTTGTTGGAAAAGACAAGACATAGAGGACACTGGTGCTACCGGTAGGATGGGGCATCTTTACCTTAGTTTTTGTTGGAAGTGACCACACATAGAGGACTCTGGTGCTACCGGTAGGATAGGGCATCTTTACATTAGTTTTTGTTGGAAGTGACCACACATAGAGGACACTGGTGCTACCGGTAGGATAGGGCATCTTTACCTTAGTTTTTGTTGATGGAAGTGACCACACATAGAGGACACTGGTGCTACCGGTAGGATAGGGCATCTTTACTTTAGTTTTTGTTGGAAGTGACCACACATAGAGGACACTGGTGCTACCGGTAGGATGGGGCATCTTTACCTTAGTTTTTGTTGGAAGTGACCACACATAGAGGACACTGGTGCTACCGGTAGGATAGGGCATCTTTACCTTAGTTTTTGTTGGAAGTGACCACACATAGAGGACACTGCTGCTACCGGTATGACAGGGCATCTTTACCTTAGTTTTTGTTGATGGAAGTGACCACACATAGAGGACACTGATGCTACCGGTAGGATAGGGCATCTTTACTTTAGTTTTTGTTGGAAGTGACCACACATAGAGGACACTGGTGCTACCGGTAGGATAGGGCATCTTTACCTTAGTTTTTGTTGGAAGTGACCACACATAGAGGACACTGGTGCTACCAGTAGGATAGGGCATCTTTACCTTAGTTTTTGTTGGAAGTGACCACACATAGAGGACACTGGTGCTACCGGTAGGATAGGGCATCTTTACCTTAGTTTTTGTTGGAAGTGACCACACATAGAGGACACTGGTGCTACCGGTAGGATAGGGCATCTTTACCTTAGTTTTTGTTGGAAGTGACCACACATAGAGGACACTGGTGCTACCGGTAGGATAGGGCATCTTTACTTTAGTTTTTGTTGGAAAAGACAAGACATAGAGGACACTGGTGCTACCGGTAGGATGGGGCATCTTTACCTTAGTTTTTGTTGGAAGTGACCACACATAGAGGACACTGGTGCTACCAGTAGGATAGAGCATCTTTACCTTAGTGTTTGTTGGAAGTGACCACACATAGAGGACACTGGTGCTACCAGTAGGATAGGGCATCTTTACCTTAGTTTTTGTTGGAAGTGACCACACATAGAGGACACTGGTGCTACCGGTAGGATAGGGCATCTTTACCTTAGTTTTTGTTGGAAGTGACCACACATAGAGGACATTGGTGCTACCGGTAGGATAGGGCATCTTTACTTTAGTTTTTGTTGGAAAAGACAAGACATAGAGGACACTGGTGCTACCGGTAGGATGGGGCATCTTTACATTAGTTTTTGTTGGAAGTGACCACACATAGAGGACACTGGTGCTACCAGTAGGATAGGGCATCTTTACCTTAGTTTTTGTTGGAAGTGACCACACATAGAGGACACTGGTGCTACCGGTAGGATAGGGCATCTTTACCTTAGTTTTTGTTGGAAGTGACCACACATAGAGGACACTGGTGCTACCGGTAGGATTGGGCATCTTTACTTTAGTTTTTGTTGGAAAAGACAAGACATAGAGGACACTGGTGCTACCGGTAGGATGGGGCATCTTTACCTTAGTTTTTGTTGGAAGTGACCACACATAGAGGACACTGGTGATACCGGTAGGATAGGGCATCTTTACCTTAGTTTTTGTTGGAAGTGAACACACATAGAGGACACTGGTGATACCGGTAGGAAAGGGCATCTTTACCTTAGTGTTTGTTGGAAGTGACCACACATAGAGGACACTGGTGCTACCGGTAGGATAGGGCATCTTTACCTTAGTTTTTGTTGGAAGTGACCACACATAGAGGACACTGGTGCTACCGGTAGGATAGGGCATCTTTACATTAGTTTTTGTTGGAAGTGACCAGACATAGAGGGCACTGGTGCTACCGGTAGGATAAGGCATCTTTACCTTAGTTTTTGTTGGAAGTGACCACACATAGAGGACTCTGGTGCTACCGGTAGGATTGGGCATCTTTACTTTAGTTTTTGTTGGAAAAGACAAGACATAGAGGACACTGGTGCTACCGGTAGGATGGGGCATCTTTACCTTAGTTTTTGTTGGAAGTGACCACACATAGAGGACACTGGTGCTACCGGTAGGATAGGGCATCTTTACATTAGTTTTTGTTGGAAGTGACCAGACATAGAGGGCACTGCTGCTACCGGTAGGATAGGGCATCTTTACCTTAGTTTTTGTTGGAAGTGACCACACATAGAGGACACTGGTGCTACCGGTAGGATAGGGCATCTTTACCTTAGTTTTTGTTGGAGGTGACAAGACATAGAGGACACTGGTGCTACCGGTAGGATAGGGCATCTTTACCTTAGTTTTTGTTGGAAATGACCAGACATAGAGGACACTGGTGCTACCGGTAGGATAAGGCATCTGTACCTTAGTTTTTGTTGGAAAAGACCAGACATAGAGGACACAGGTGCTACCGGTAGGATAGGGCATCTTTACCTTAGTTTTTTTTGGAAAAAAGAAGACATAGAGGACACTGATGCTACCAGTAGGATAGGGCATCTTTACCTTAGTTTTTGTTGGAAGTGACCAGACATAGAGGACATTGGTGATACCGGTAGGATAGGGCATCTTTACCTTAGTTTTTGTTGGAAGTGAACACACATAGAGGACACTGGTGCAACCGGTAGGAAAGGGCATCTTTACCTTAGTGTTTGTTGGAAGTGACCACACATAGAGGACACTGGTACTACCGGTAGGATAGGGCATCTTTACCTTAGTGTTTGTTGGAAGTGACCACACATAGAGGACACTGGTACTACCGGTAGGATAGGGCATCTTTACTTTAGTTTTTGTTGGAAGTGACCACACATAGAGGACACTGGTGCTACCGGTAGGATAGGGCATCTTTACCTTAGTTTTTCTTGTTGGAAGTGACCACACATAGAGGACATTGGTGCTACCGGTAGGAGAGGGCATCTGTACCTTAGGTTTTGTTGCAAGTGACCACACATAGAGGACACTGGTGCTACCAGTAGGATAGGGCATCTTTACCTTAGTTTTTGTTGGAAGTGACAAGACATAGAGGACACTGGAGATACCGGTAGGATAGGGCATCTTTACCTTAGTTTTTGTTGGAAAAGACAAGACATAGAGGACACTGGTGCTACCGGTAGGATGGGGCATCTTTACCTTAGTTTTTGTTGGAAGTGACCACACATAGAGGACACTGGTGCTACCAGTAGGATAGGGCATCTTTACCTTAGTTTTTGTTGGAAGTGACCACACATAGAGGGCACTGGTGCTACCGGAAGGATATGGCATCTTTACCTTAGTTTTTGTTGGAAGTGACCACACATAGAGGACACTGGTGCTACCAGTAGGTTAGGGCATCTTTACCTTAGTTTTTGTTGGAAGTGACCACACATAGAGGACACTGGTGCTACCGGTAGGATAGGGCATCTTTACCTTAGTTTTGTTGGAAGTGACCACACATAGAGGACACTGGTGCTACCGGTAGGATAGGGCATCTTTACCTTAGTTTTTGTTGGAAAAGACAAGACATAGAGGACACTGGTGCTACCGGTAGGATGGGGCATCTTTACCTTAGTTTTTGTTGGAAGTGACCACACATAGAGGACACTGGTGCTACCAGTAGGATAGGGCATCTTTACCTTAGTTTTTGTTGGAAGTGACCACACATAGAGGACACTGGTGCTACCGGTAGGATAGGGCATCTTTACCTCAGTTTTTGTTGATGGAAGTGACCACACATAGAGGACACTGGTGCTACCGGTAGGATAGGGCATCTTTACTTTAGTTTTTGTTGGAAGTGACCACACATAGAGGACACTGGTGCTACCGGTAGGATGGGGCATCTTTACCTTAGTTTTTGTTGGAAGTGACCACACATAGAGGACACTGGTGCTACCGGTAGGATAGGGCATCTTTACCTTAGTTTTTGTTGGAAGTGACCACACATAGAGGACACTGCTGCTACCGGTATGACAGGGCATCTTTACCTTAGTTTTTGTTGATGGAAGTGACCACACATAGAGGACACTGATGCTACCGGTAGGATAGGGCATCTTTACTTTAGTTTTTGTTGGAAGTGACCACACATAGAGGACACTGGTGCTACCGGTAGGATAGGGCATCTTTACCTTAGTTTTTGTTGGAAGTGACCACACATAGAGGACACTGGTGCTACCAGTAGGATAGGGCATCTTTACTTTAGTTTTTGTTGGAAGTGACCACACATAGAGGACACTGGTGCTACCGGTAGGATAGGGCATCTTTACCTTAGTTTTTGTTGGAAGTGACCACACATAGAGGACACTGGTGCTACCGGTAGGATAGGGCATCTTTACCTTAGTTTTTGTTGGAAGTGACCACACATAGAGGACACTGGTGCTACCGGTAGGATAGGGCATCTTTACTTTAGTTTTTGTTGGAAAAGACAAGACATAGAGGACACTGGTGCTACCGGTAGGATGGGGCATCTTTACCTTAGTTTTTGTTGGAAGTGACCACACATAGAGGACACTGGTGCTACCAGTAGGATAGGACATCTTTACCTTAGTTTTTGTTGGAAGTGACCACACATAGAGGACAATGGTGCTACCGGAAGGATAGAGCATCTTTACCTTAGTGTTTGTTGGAAGTGACCACACATAGAGGACACTGGTGCTACCAGTAGGATAGGGCATCTTTACCTTAGTTTTTGTTGGAAGTGACCACACATAGAGGACACTGGTGCTACCGGTAGGATAGGGCATCTTTACCTTAGTTTTTGTTGGAAGTGACCACACATAGAGGACACTGGTGCTACCGGTAGGATAGGGCATCTTTACTTTAGTTTTTGTTGGAAAAGACAAGACATAGAGGACACTGGTGCTACCGGTAGGATGGGGCATCTTTACATTAGTTTTTGTTGGAAGTGACCACACATAGAGGACACTGGTGCTACCAGTAGGATAGAGCATCTTTACCTTAGTTTTTGTTGGAAGTGACCACACATAGAGGACACTGGTGCTACCGGTAGGATAGAGCATCTGTACCTTAGTTTTTGTTGGAAGTGACCACACATAGAGGACACTGGTGCTACCGGTAGGATTGGGCATCTTTACTTTAGTTTTTGTTGGAAAAGACAAGACATAGAGGACACTGGTGCTACCGGTAGGATGGGGCATCTTTACTTTAGTTTTTGTTGGAAGTGACCACACATAGAGGACACTGGTGATACCGGTAGGATAGGGCATCTTTACCTTAGTTTTTGTTGGAAGTGAACACACATAGAGGACACTGGTGATACCGGTAGGAAAGGGCATCTTTACCTTAGTGTTTGTTGGAAGTGACCACACATAGAGGACACTGGTGCTACCGGTAGGATAGGGCATCTTTACCTTAGTTTTGTTGGAAGTGACCACACATAGAGGACACTGGTGCTACCGGTAGGATAGGGCATCTTTACCTTAGTTTTTGTTGGAAAAGACAAGACATAGAGGACACTGGTGCTACCGGTAGGATGGGGCATCTTTACCTTAGTTTTTGTTGGAAGTGACCACACATAGAGGACACTGGTGCTACCAGTAGGATAGGGCATCTTTACCTTAGTTTTTGTTGGAAGTGACCACACATAGAGGACACTGGTGCTACCGGTAGGATAGGGCATCTTTACCTCAGTTTTTGTTGATGGAAGTGACCACACATAGAGGACACTGGTGCTACCGGTAGGATAGGGCATCTTTACTTTAGTTTTTGTTGGAAGTGACCACACATAGAGGACACTGGTGCTACCGGTAGGATGGGGCATCTTTACCTTAGTTTTTGTTGGAAGTGACCACACATAGAGGACACTGGTGCTACCGGTAGGATAGGGCATCTTTACCTTAGTTTTTGTTGGAAGTGACCACACATAGAGGACACTGCTGCTACCGGTATGACAGGGCATCTTTACCTTAGTTTTTGTTGATGGAAGTGACCACACATAGAGGACACTGATGCTACCGGTAGGATAGGGCATCTTTACTTTAGTTTTTGTTGGAAGTGACCACACATAGAGGACACTGGTGCTACCGGTAGGATAGGGCATCTTTACCTTAGTTTTTGTTGGAAGTGACCACACATAGAGGACACTGGTGCTACCAGTAGGATAGGGCATCTTTACTTTAGTTTTTGTTGGAAGTGACCACACATAGAGGACACTGGTGCTACCGGTAGGATAGGGCATCTTTACCTTAGTTTTTGTTGGAAGTGACCACACATAGAGGACACTGGTGCTACCGGTAGGATAGGGCATCTTTACCTTAGTTTTTGTTGGAAGTGACCACACATAGAGGACACTGGTGCTACCGGTAGGATAGGGCATCTTTACTTTAGTTTTTGTTGGAAAAGACAAGACATAGAGGACACTGGTGCTACCGGTAGGATGGGGCATCTTTACCTTAGTTTTTGTTGGAAGTGACCACACATAGAGGACACTGGTGCTACCAGTAGGATAGGACATCTTTACCTTAGTTTTTGTTGGAAGTGACCACACATAGAGGACACTGGTGCTACCGGAAGGATAGAGCATCTTTACCTTAGTGTTTGTTGGAAGTGACCACACATAGAGGACACTGGTGCTACCAGTAGGATAGGGCATCTTTACCTTAGTTTTTGTTGGAAGTGACCACACATAGAGGACACTGGTGCTACCGGTAGGATAGGGCATCTTTACCTTAGTTTTTGTTGGAAGTGACCACACATAGAGGACACTGGTGCTACCGGTAGGATAGGGCATCTTTACTTTAGTTTTTGTTGGAAAAGACAAGACATAGAGGACACTGGTGCTACCGGTAGGATGGGGCATCTTTACATTAGTTTTTGTTGGAAGTGACCACACATAGAGGACACTGGTGCTACCAGTAGGATAGGGCATCTTTACCTTAGTTTTTGTTGGAAGTGACCACACATAGAGGACACTGGTGCTACCGGTAGGATAGAGCATCTTTACCTTAGTTTTTGTTGGAAGTGACCACACATAGAGGACACTGGTGCTACCGGTAGGATTGGGCATCTTTACTTTAGTTTTTGTTGGAAAAGACAAGACATAGAGGACACTGGTGCTACCGGTAGGATGGGGCATCTTTACTTTAGTTTTTGTTGGAAGTGACCACACATAGAGGACACTGGTGATACCGGTAGGATAGGGCATCTTTACCTTAGTTTTTGTTGGAAGTGAACACACATAGAGGACACTGGTGATACCGGTAGGAAAGGGCATCTTTACCTTAGTGTTTGTTGGAAGTGACCACACATAGAGGACACTGGTGCTACCGGTAGGATAGGGCATCTTTACCTTAGTTTTTGTTGGAAGTGACCACACATAGAGGACACTGGTGCTACCGGTAGGATAGGGCATCTTTACATTAGTTTTTGTTGGAAGTGACCAGACATAGAGGGCACTGGTGCTACCGGTAGGATAGGGCATCTTTACCTTAGTTTTTGTTGGAAGTGACCACACATAGAGGACACTGGTGCTACCGGTAGGATTGGGCATCTTTACTTTAGTTTTTGTTGGAAAAGACAAGACATAGAGGACACTGGTGCTACCGGTAGGATGGGGCATCTTTACCTTAGTTTTTGTTGGAAGTGACCACACATAGAGGACATTGGTGCTACCGGTAGGATAGGGCATCTTTACATTAGTTTTTGTTGGAAGTGACCAGACATAGAGGGCACTGCTGCTACCGGTAGGATAGGGCATCTTTACCTTAGTTTTTGTTGGAAGTGACCACACATAGAGGACACTGGTGCTACCGGTAGGATAGGGCATCTTTACCTTAGTTTTTGTTGGAGGTGACAAGACATAGAGGACACTGGTGCTACCGGTAGGATAGGGCATCTTTACATTAGTTTTTGTTGGAAGTGACCAGACATAGAGGTCACTGGTGCTACCGGTAGGATAAGGCATCTGTACCTTAGTTTTTGTTGGAAAAGACCAGACATAGAGGACACAGGTGCTACCGGTAGGATAGGGCATCTTTACCTTAGTTTTTTTTGGAAAAAAGAAGACATAGAGGACACTGATGCTACCAGTAGGATAGGGCATCTTTACCTTAGTTTTTGTTGGAAGTGACCAGACATAGAGGGCATTGGTGATACCGGTAGGATAGGGCATCTTTACCTTAGTTTTTGTTGGAAGTGAACACACATAGAGGACACTGGTCCAACCGGTAGGAAAGGGCATCTTTACCTTAGTGTTTGTTGGAAGTGACCACACATAGAGGACACTGGTACTACCGGTAGGATAGGGCATCTTTACCTTAGTGTTTGTTGGAAGTGACCACACATAGAGGACACTGGTACTACCGGTAGGATAGGGCATCTTTACCTTAGTTTTTGTTGGAAGTGACCACACATAGAGGACACTGGTGCTACCGGTAGGATAGGGCATCTTTACCTTAGTTTTTCTTGTTGGAAGTGACCACACATAGAGGACATTGGTGCTACCGGTAGGAGAGGGCATCTGTACCTTAGGTTTTGTTACAAGTGACCACACATAGAGGACACTGGTGCTACCAGTAGGATAGGGCATCTTTACCTTAGTTTTTGTTGGAAGTGACAAGACATAGAGGACACTGGAGATACCGGTAGGATAGGGCATCTTTACCTTAGTTTTTGTTGGAAGTGACAAGACATAGTGTACACTGCTGCTACCGGTAGGATAGGGCATCTTTACATTAGTTTTTGTTGGAAGTGACCACACATAGAGGACACTGGTGCTACCGGTAGGATAGGGCATCTTTACTTTAGTTTTTGTTGGAAGTGACCACACATAGAGGACACTGGTGCTACCGGTAGGATAGGGCATCTTTACATTAGTTTTTGTTGGAAGTGACCACACATAGAGGACACTGCTGCTTCCGGTAGGATAAGGCATCTTGGCCTTAGTGTTTGTTGGAAGTGACCACACATAGAGGACACTGGTGCTACCGGTAGGATAGGACATCTTTACCTTAGTTTTTGTTGGAGGTGACAAGACATAGAGGACACTGGTGCTACCGGTAGGATAGGGCATCTTTACCTTAGTTTTTGTTGGAAGTGACCAGACATAGAGGACACTGGTGCTACCGGTAGGATAAGGCATCTGTACCTTAGTTTTTGTTGGAAAAGACCAGACATAGAGGACACAGGTGCTACCGGTAGGATAGGGCATCTTTACCTTAGTTTTTTTTGGAAAAAAGAAGACATAGAGGACACTGATGCTACCAGTAGGATAGGGCATCTTTACCTTAGTTTTTGTTGGAAGTGACCAGACATAGAGGACATTGGTGATACCGGTAGGATAGGGCATCTTTACCTTAGTTTTTGTTGGAAGTGAACACACATAGAGGACACTGGTGCAACCGGTAGGAAAGGGCATCTTTACCTTAGTGTTTGTTGGAAGTGACCACACATAGAGGACACTGGTACTACCGGTAGGATAGGGCATCTTTACCTTAGTGTTTGTTGGAAGTGACCACACATAGAGGACACTGGTACTACCGGTAGGATAGGGCATCTTTACCTTAGTTTTTGTTGGAAGTGAGTACACATAGAGGACACTGGTGCTACCGGTAGGATAGGGCATCTTTACCTTAGTTTTTCTTGTTGGAAGTGACCACACATAGAGGACATTGGTGCTACCGGTTGGAGAGGGCATCTGTACCTTAGGTTTTGTTGCAAGTGACCACACAAAGAGGACACTGGTGCTACCAGTAGGATAGGGCATCTTTACCTTAGTTTTTGTTGGAAGTGACAAGACATAGAGGACACTGGAGATACCGGTAGGATAGGGCATCTTTACCTTAGTTTTTGTTGGAAGTGACCAGACATAGTGTACACTGCTGCTACCGGTAGGATAGGGCATCTTTACATTAGTTTTTGTTGGAAGTGACCACACATAGAGGACACTGGTGCTACCGGTAGGATAGGGCATCTTTACTTTAGTTTTTGTTGGAAGTGACCACACATAGAGGACACTGGTGCTACCGGTAGGATAGGGCATCTTTACATTAGTTTTTGTTGGAAGTGACCACACATAGAGGACACTGCTGCTTCCGGTAGGATAAGGCATCTTGGCCTTAGTGTTTGTTGGAAGTGACCACACATAGAGGACACTGGTGCTACCGGTAGGATAGGACATCTTTACCTTAGTTTTTGTTGGAAGTGACCAGACATAGAGGACACTGGTGCTATCGGTAGGATAGGGCATCTTTACCTTAGTTTTTGTTGGAAGTGACCACACATAGAGGACACTGGTGCTACCGGTAGGATAGGGCATCTTTACCTTAGTGTTTGTTGGAAGTGACCACACATAGAGGACACTGGTACTACCGGTAGGATAGGGCATCTTTACTTTAGTTTTTGTTGGAAGTGACCAGACATAGAGGACACTGGTGCTACCGGTAGGATAGGGCATCTTTACTTTAGTTTTTGTTGGAAGTGACCAGACATAGAGAACACTGGTGCTACCGGTAGGATAGGGCATCTTTACATTAGTTTTTGTTGGAAGTGATCAGACATAGAGGACACTGGTGCTACCGGTAGGATAGGGCATCTTTACTTTAGTTTTTGTTGTTGGAAGTGACCACACATAGAGGACACTGGTGCTACCGGTAGGATAGGGCATCTTTACCTTAGTTTTTGTTGGAGTGACCACACATAGAGGACACTGGTGCTACCGGTAGGATAGGGCATCTTTACCTTAGTTTTTCTTGTTGGAAGTGACCACACATAGAGGA
The DNA here is from genome assembly GCF_023055435.1 of Haliotis rufescens. Lineage (NCBI taxonomy): Eukaryota > Metazoa > Mollusca > Gastropoda > Lepetellida > Haliotidae > Haliotis > Haliotis rufescens. The sequence continues at coordinate 34,482,629 of NW_025963824.1, read as the reverse complement.
CATTGGTGCTACCGGTTGGAGAGGGCATCTGTACCTTAGTTTTTGTTGGAAGTGACCACACATAGAGGACACTGGTGCTACCAGTAGGATAGGGCATCTTTACATTAGTTTTTGTTGGAAGTGACAAGACATAGAGGACACTGGTGATACCGGTAGGATAGGGCATCTTTACCTTAGTTTTTGTTGGAAGTGACAAGACATAGTGTACACTGCTGCTTCCGGTAGGATAGGGCATCTTTACATTAGTTTTTGTTGGAAGTGACCACACATAGAGGACACTGGTGCTACCGGTAGGATAGGGCATCTTTACCTTAGTTTTTGTTGGAAGTGACCACACATAGAGGACACTGGTGCTACTGGTAGGATAGGGCATCTTTACCTTAGTTTTTGTTGGAAGTGACCACACATAGAGGACACTGGTGCTACCGGTAGAATAGGGCATCTTTACCTTAGTTTTTGTTGATGGAAGTGACCACACATAGAGGACACTGGTGCTACCGGTAGGATAGGGCATCTTTACCTTAGTTTTTGTTGATGGAAGTGACCACACATAGAGGACACTGGTGCTACCGGTAGGATAGGGCATCTTTACCTTAGTTTTTGTTGGAAGTGACCACACATAGAGGACACTGGTGCTACCGGTAGGATAGGGCATCTTTACCTTAGTTTTTGTTGGAAGTGACCACACATAGAGGACACTGGTGCTACCGGTAGGATAGGGCATCTTTACCTTAGTTTTTGTTGATGGAAGTGACCACACATAGAGGACACTGGTGCTACCGGTAGGATGGGGCATCTTTACTTTAGTTTTTGTTGGAAGTGACCACACATAGAGGACACTGGTGCTACCGGTAGGATAGGGCATCTTTACTTTAGTTTTTGTTGGAAGTGACCACACATAGAGGACACTGGTGCTACCGGTAGGATAGGGCATCTTTACCTTAGTTTTTGTTGGAAGTGACCACACATAGAGGACACTGGTGCTACCGGTAGGATAGGGCATATTTACCTTAGTTTTTGTTGGAAGTGACCACACATAGAGGACACTGGTGCTACCGGTAGGATAGGGCATCTTTACCTTAGTTTTTGTTGGAGTGACCACACATAGAGGACACTGGTGCTACCGGTAGGATAGGGCATCTTTACATTAGTTTTTGTTGGAAGTGACCACACATAGAGGACACTGCTGCTTCCGGTAGGATAAGGCATCTTGGCCTTAGCGTTTGTTGGAAGTGACCACACATAGAGGACACTGGTGCTACCGGTAGGATAGGACATATTTACCTTAGTTTTTGTTGGAAGTGATCAGACATAGAGGACACTGGTGCTACCGGTAGGATAGGGCATCTTTACCTTAGTTTTTGTTGGAAGTGACCAGACATAGAGGACAATGGTGCTACCGGTAGGATAGGGCATCTTTACCTTAGTGTTTGTTGGAAGTGACCACACATAGAGGACACTGGTACTACCGGTAGGATAGGGCATCTTTACCTTAGTTTTTGTTGGAAGTGACCAGACATAGAGGACACTGGTGCTACCGGTAGGATAGGGCATCTTTACTTTAGTTTTTGTTGGAAGTGACCAGACATAGAGAACACTGGTTCTACCGGTAGGATAGGGCATCTTTACCTTAGTTTTTGTTGGAAGTGATCAAACATAGAGGACACTGGTGCTACCGGTAGGATAGGGCATCTTTACTTTAGTTTTTGTTGTTGGAAGTGACCACACATAGAGGACACTGGTGCTACCGGTAGGATAGGGCATCTTTACCTTAGTTTTTGTTGGAGTGACCACACATAGAGGACACTGGTGCTACCGGTAGGATAGGGCATCTTTACCTTAGTTTTTCTTGTTGGAAGTGACCACACATAGAGGACATTGGTGCTACCGGTTGGAGAGGGCATCTGTACCTTAGTTTTTGTTGGAAGTGACCACACATAGAGGACACTGGTGCTACCAGTAGGATAGGGCATCTTTACATTAGTTTTTGTTGGAAGTGACAAGACATAGAGGACACTGGTGATACCGGTAGGATAGGGCATCTTTACCTTAGTTTTTGTTGGAAGTGACAAGACATAGTGTACACTGCTGCTTCCGGTAGGATAGGGCATCTTTACATTAGTTTTTGTTGGAAGTGACCACACATAGAGGACACTGGTGCTACCGGTAGGATAGGGCATCTTTACCTTAGTTTTTGTTGGAAGTGACCACACATAGAGGACACTGGTGCTACTGGTAGGATAGGGCATCTTTACCTTAGTTTTTGTTGGAAGTGACCACACATAGAGGACACTGGTGCTACCGGTAGAATAGGGCATCTTTACCTTAGTTTTTGTTGATGGAAGTGACCACACATAGAGGACACTGGTGCTACCGGTAGGATAGGGCATCTTTACCTTAGTTTTTGTTGATGGAAGTGACCACACATAGAGGACACTGGTGCTACCGGTAGGATAGGGCATCTTTACCTTAGTTTTTGTTGGAAGTGACCACACATAGAGGACACTGGTGCTACCGGTAGGATAGGGCATCTTTACCTTAGTTTTTGTTGGAAGTGACCACACATAGAGGACACTGGTGCTACCGGTAGGATAGGGCATCTTTACCTTAGTTTTTGTTGATGGAAGTGACCACACATAGAGGACACTGGTGCTACCGGTAGGATGGGGCATCTTTACTTTAGTTTTTGTTGGAAGTGACCACACATAGAGGACACTGGTGCTACCGGTAGGATAGGGCATCTTTACTTTAGTTTTTGTTGGAAGTGACCACACATAGAGGACACTGGTGCTACCGGTAGGATAGGGCATCTTTACCTTAGTTTTTGTTGGAAGTGACCACACATAGAGGACACTGGTGCTACCGGTAGGATAGGGCATATTTACCTTAGTTTTTGTTGGAAGTGACCACACATAGAGGACACTGGTGCTACCGGTAGGATAGGGCATCTTTACCTTAGTTTTTGTTGGAGTGACCACACATAGAGGACACTGGTGCTACCGGTAGGATAGGGCATCTTTACATTAGTTTTTGTTGGAAGTGACCACACATAGAGGACACTGCTGCTTCCGGTAGGATAAGGCATCTTGGCCTTAGCGTTTGTTGGAAGTGACCACACATAGAGGACACTGGTGCTACCGGTAGGATAGGACATATTTACCTTAGTTTTTGTTGGAAGTGATCAGACATAGAGGACACTGGTGCTACCGGTAGGATAGGGCATCTTTACCTTAGTTTTTGTTGGAAGTGACCAGACATAGAGGACAATGGTGCTACCGGTAGGATAGGGCATCTTTACCTTAGTGTTTGTTGGAAGTGACCACACATAGAGGACACTGGTACTACCGGTAGGATAGGGCATCTTTACCTTAGTTTTTGTTGGAAGTGACCAGACATAGAGGACACTGGTGCTACCGGTAGGATAGGGCATCTTTACTTTAGTTTTTGTTGGAAGTGACCAGACATAGAGAACACTGGTTCTACCGGTAGGATAGGGCATCTTTACCTTAGTTTTTGTTGGAAGTGATCAAACATAGAGGACACTGGTGCTACCGGTAGGATAGGGCATCTTTACTTTAGTTTTTGTTGTTGGAAGTGACCACACATAGAGGACACTGGTGCTACCGGTAGGATAGGGCATCTTTACCTTAGTTTTTGTTGGAAGTGACCACACATAGAGGACACTGGTGCTACCGGTAGGATAGGGCATCTTTACCTTAGTTTTTCTTGTTGGAAGTGACCACACATAGAGGACATTGGTGCTACCGGTTGGAGAGGGCATCTGTACCTTAGTTTTTGTTGGAAGTGACCACACATAGAGGACACTGGTGCTACCAGTAGGATAGGGCATCTTTACATTAGTTTTTGTTGGAAGTGACAAGACATAGAGGACACTGGTGATACCGGTAGGATAGGGCATCTTTACCTTAGTTTTTGTTGGAAGTGACAAGACATAGTGTACACTGCTGCTTCCGGTAGGATAGGGCATCTTTACATTAGTTTTTGTTGGAAGTGACCACACATAGAGGACACTGGTGCTACCGGTAGGATGGGGCATCTTTACCTTAGTTTTTGTTGGAAGTGACCACACATAGAGGACACTGGTGCTACTGGTAGGATAGGGCATCTTTACCTTAGTTTTTGTTGGAAGTGACCACACATAGAGGACACTGGTGCTACCGGTAGAATAGGGCATCTTTACATTAGTTTTTTTTGATTGAAGTGACCACACATAGAGGACACTGGTGCTACCGGTAGGATAGGGCATCTTTACCTTAGTGTTTGTTGGAAGTGACCACACATAGAGGACACTGGTGCTACCGGTAGGATGGGGCATCTTTACCTTAGTTTTTGTTGGAAGTGACCACACATAGAGGACACTGGTGCTACCGGTAGGATAGGGCATCTTTACTTTAGTTTTTGTTGGAAGTGACCACACATAGAGGACACTGGTGCTACCGGTAGGATAGGGGATCTTTACCTTAGTTTTTGTTGATGGAAGTGACCACACATAGAGGACACTGGTGCTACCGGTAGGATAGGGCATCTTTACTTTAGTTTTTGTTGGAAGTGACCACACATAGAGGACACTGGTGCTACCGGTAGGATAGGGCATCTTTACCTTAGTTTTTGTTGGAAGTGACCACACATAGAGGACACTGGTGCTACCGGTAGGATAGGGCATCTTTACCTTAGTTTTTGTTGGAAGTGACCACACATAGAGGACACTGGTGGTACCGGTAGGATAGGGCATCTTTACCTTAGTTTTTGTTGGAAAAGACAAGACATAGAGGATTCTGGTGCTACCGGTAGGATGGGGCATCTTTACCTTAGTTTTTGTTGGAAGTGACCACACATAGAGGACACTGGTGCTACCGGTAGGATAGGGCATCTTTACCTTAGTTTTTGTTGGAAGTGACCACACATAGAGGGCACTGGTGCTACCGGAAGGATAGGGCATCTTTACCTTAGTTTTTGTTGGAAGTGACCACACATAGAGGACACTGGTGCTACCAGTAGGTTAGGGCATCTTTACCTTAGTTTTTGTTGGAAGTGACCACACATAGAGGACACTGGTGCTACCGGTAGGATAGGGCATCTTTACCTTAGTTTTGTTGGAAGTGACCACACATAGAGGACACTGGTGCTACCGGTAGGATAAGGCATCTTTACCTTAGTTTTTGTTGGAAAAGACAAGACATAGAGGACACTGGTGCTACCGGTAGGATGGGGCATCTTTACCTTAGTTTTTGTTGGAAGTGACCACACATAGAGGACACTGGTGCTACCAGTAGGATAGGGCATCTTTACCTTAGTTTTTGTTGGAAGTGACCACACATAGAGGACACTGGTGCTACCGGTAGGATAGGGCATCTTTACCTTAGTTTTTGTTGATGGAAGTGACCACACATAGAGGACACTGGTGCTACCGGTAGGATAGGGCATCTTTACCTTAGTTTTTGTTGGAAGTGACCACACATAGAGGACACTGGTGCTACCGGTAGGATAGGGCATCTTTACTTTAGTTTTTGTTGGAAGTGACCACACATAGAGGACACTGGTGCTACCGGAAGGATAGGGCATCTTTACCTTAGTTTTTGTTGGAAGTGACCACACATAGAGGACACTGGTGGTACCGGTAGGATAGGGCATCTTTACCTTAGTTTTTGTTGGAAAAGACAAGACATAGAGGACACTGGTGCTACCGGTAGGATGGGGCATCTTTACCTTAGTTTTTGTTGGAAGTGACCACACATAGAGGACACTGGTGCTACCGGTAGGATAGGGCATCTTTACCTTAGTTTTTGTTGGAAGTGACCACACATAGAGGGCACAGGTGCTACCGGAAGGATAGGGCATCTTTACCTTAGTTTTTGTTGGAAGTGACCACACATAGAGGACACTGGTGCTACCAGTAGGTTAGGGCATCTTTACCTTAGTTTTTGTTGGAAGTGACCACACATAGAGGACACTGGTGCTACCGGTAGGATAGGGCATCTTTACCTTAGTTTTGTTGGAAGTGACCACACATAGAGGACACTGGTGCTACCGGTAGGATAAGGCATCTTTACCTTAGTTTTTGTTGGAAAAGACAAGACATAGAGGACACTGGTGCTACCGGTAGGATGGGGCATCTTTACCTTAGTTTTTGTTGGAAGTGACCACACATAGAGGACACTGGTGCTACCAGTAGGATAGGGCATCTTTACCTTAGTTTTTGTTGGAAGTGACCACACATAGAGGACACTGGTGCTACCAGTAGGATAGGACATCTTTACCTTAGTTTTTGTTGGAAGTGACCACACATAGAGGACACTGGTGCTACCGGTAGGATAGGGCATCTTTACCTTAGTTTTTGTTGATGGAAGTGACCACACATAGAGGACACTGGTGCTACCGGTAGGATAGGGCATCTTTACTTTAGTTTTTGTTGGAAGTGACCACACATAGAGGACACTGGTGCTACCGGTAGGATAGGTCATCTTTACCTTAGTTTTTGTTGGAAGTGACCACACATAGAGGACACTGCTGCTACCGGTATGACAGGGCATCTTTACCTTAGTTTTTGTTGATGGAAGTGACCACACATAGAGGACACTGATGCTACCGGTAGGATAGGGCATCTTTACTTTAGTTTTTGTTGGAAGTGACCACACATAGAGGACACTGGTGCTACCGGTAGGATAGGGCATCTTTACCTTAGTTTTTGTTGGAAGTGACCACACATAGAGGACACTGGTGCTACCAGTAGGATAGGGCATCTTTACTTTACTTTTTGTTGGAAGTGACCACACATAGAGGACACTGGTGCTACCGGTAGGATAGGGCATCTTTACCTTAGTTTTTGTTGGAAGTGACCACACATAGAGGACACTGGTGCTACCGGTAGGATAGGGCATCTTTACCTTAGTTTTTGTTGGAAGTGACCACACATAGAGGACACTGGTGCTACCGGTAGGATAGGGCATCTTTACTTTAGTTTTTGTTGGAAAAGACAAGACATAGAGGACACTGGTGCTACCGGTAGGATGGGGCATCTTTACCTTAGTTTTTGTTGGAAGTGACCACACATAGAGGACACTGGTGCTACCAGTAGGATAGGACATCTTTACCTTAGTTTTTGTTGGAAGTGACCACACATAGAGGACACTGGTGCTACCGGAAGGATAGGGCATCTTTACCTTAGTGTTTGTTGGAAGTGACCACACATAGAGGACACTGGTGCTACCAGTAGGATAGGGCATCTTTACCTTAGTTTTTGTTGGAAGTGACCACACATAGAGGACACTGGTGCTACCGGTAGGATAGGGCATCTTTACCTTAGTTTTTGTTGGAAGTGACCACACATAGAGGACACTGGTGCTACCGGTAGGATAGGGCATCTTTACTTTAGTTTTTGTTGGAAAAGACAAGACATAGAGGACACTGGTGCTACCGGTAGGATGGGGCATCTTTACATTAGTTTTTGTTGGAAGTGACCACACATAGAGGACACTGGTGCTACCAGTAGGATAGGGCATCTTTACCTTAGTTTTTGTTGGAAGTGACCACACATAGAGGACACTGGTGCTACCGGTAGGATAGGGCATCTTTACCTTAGTTTTTGTTGGAAGTGACCACACATAGAGGACACTGATGCTACCGGTAGGATTGGGCATCTTTACTTTAGTTTTTGTTGGAAAAGACAAGACATAGAGGACACTGGTGCTACCGGTAGGATGGGGCATCTTTACCTTAGTTTTTGTTGGAAGTGACCACACATAGAGGACACTGGTGATACCGGTAGGATAGGGCATCTTTACCTTAGTTTTTGTTGGAAGTGAACACACATAGAGGACACTGGTGCTACCGGTAGGAAAGGGCATCTTTACCTTAGTGTTTGTTGGAAGTGACCACACATAGAGGACACTGGTGCTACCGGTAGGATAGGGCATCTTTACCTTAGTTTTTGTTGGAAGTGACCACACATAGAGGACACTGGTGCTACCGGTAGGATAGGGCATCTTTACATTAGTTTTTGTTGGAAGTGACCAGACATAGAGGGCACTGCTGCTACGAGTAGGATAGGGCATCTTTACCTTAGTTTTTGTTGGAAGTGACCACACATAGAGGACACTGGTGCTACCGGTAGGATTGGGCATCTTTACTTTAGTTTTTGTTGGAAAAGACAAGACATAGAGGACACTGGTGCTACCGGTAGGATAGGGCATCTTTACCTTAGTTTTTGTTGGAGTGACCACACATAGAGGACACTGGTGCTACCGGTAGGATAGGGCATCTTTACATTAGTTTTTGTTGGAAGTGACCAGACATAGAGGACACTGGTGCTACCGGTAGGATAGGGCATCTTTACTTTAGTTTTTGTTGGAAGTGACCAGACATAGAGAACACTGGTTCTACCGGTAGGATAGGGCATCTTTACCTTAGTTTTTGTTGGAAGTGACCAGACATAGAGGACAATGGTGCTACCGGTAGGATAGGGCATCTTTACCTTAGTGTTTGTTGGAAGTGACCACACATAGAGGACACTGGTACTACCGGTAGGATAGGGCATCTTTACCTTAGTTTTTGTTGGAAGTGACCAGACATAGAGGACACTGGTGCTACCGGTAGGATAGGGCATCTTTACTTTAGTTTTTGTTGGAAGTGACCAGACATAGAGAACACTGGTTCTACCGGTAGGATAGGGCATCTTTACCTTAGTTTTTGTTGGAAGTGATCAAACATAGAGGACACTGGTGCTACCGGTAGGATAGGGCATCTTTACTTTAGTTTTTGTTGTTGGAAGTGACCACACATAGAGGACACTGGTGCTACCGGTAGGATAGGGCATCTTTACCTTAGTTTTTGTTGGAAGTGACCACACATAGAGGACACTGGTGCTACCGGTAGGATAGGGCATCTTTACCTTAGTTTTTCTTGTTGGAAGTGACCACACATAGAGGACATTGGTGCTACCGGTTGGAGAGGGCATCTGTACCTTAGTTTTTGTTGGAAGTGACCACACATAGAGGACACTGGTGCTACCGGTAGGATAGGGCATCTTTACCTTAGTTTTTGTTGGAAGTGACCACACATAGAGGACACTGGTGCTACCGGTAGGATAGGGCATCTTTACTTTAGTTTTTGTTGGAAAAGACAAGACATAGAGGACACTGGTGCTACCGGTAGGATGGGGCATCTTTACATTAGTTTTTGTTGGAAGTGACCACACATAGAGGACACTGGTGCTACCAGTAGGATAGGGCATCTTTACCTTAGTTTTTGTTGGAAGTGACCACACATAGAGGACACTGGTGCTACCGGTAGGATAGGGCATCTTTACCTTAGTTTTTGTTGGAAGTGACCACACATAGAGGACACTGATGCTACCGGTAGGATTGGGCATCTTTACTTTAGTTTTTGTTGGAAAAGACAAGACATAGAGGACACTGGTGCTACCGGTAGGATGGGGCATCTTTACCTTAGTTTTTGTTGGAAGTGACCACACATAGAGGACACTGGTGATACCGGTAGGATAGGGCATCTTTACCTTAGTTTTTGTTGGAAGTGAACACACATAGAGGACACTGGTGCTACCGGTAGGAAAGGGCATCTTTACCTTAGTGTTTGTTGGAAGTGACCACACATAGAGGACACTGGTGCTACCGGTAGGATAGGGCATCTTTACCTTAGTTTTTGTTGGAAGTGACCACACATAGAGGACACTGGTGCTACCGGTAGGATAGGGCATCTTTACATTAGTTTTTGTTGGAAGTGACCAGACATAGAGGGCACTGCTGCTACGAGTAGGATAGGGCATCTTTACCTTAGTTTTTGTTGGAAGTGACCACACATAGAGGACACTGGTGCTACCGGTAGGATTGGGCATCTTTACTTTAGTTTTTGTTGGAAAAGACAAGACATAGAGGACACTGGTGCTACCGGTAGGATAGGGCATCTTTACCTTAGTTTTTGTTGGAGTGACCACACATAGAGGACACTGGTGCTACCGGTAGGATAGGGCATCTTTACATTAGTTTTTGTTGGAAGTGACCAGACATAGAGGACACTGGTGCTACCGGTAGGATAGGGCATCTTTACTTTAGTTTTTGTTGGAAGTGACCAGACATAGAGAACACTGGTTCTACCGGTAGGATAGGGCATCTTTACCTTAGTTTTTGTTGGAAGTGACCAGACATAGAGGACAATGGTGCTACCGGTAGGATAGGGCATCTTTACCTTAGTGTTTGTTGGAAGTGACCACACATAGAGGACACTGGTACTACCGGTAGGATAGGGCATCTTTACCTTAGTTTTTGTTGGAAGTGACCAGACATAGAGGACACTGGTGCTACCGGTAGGATAGGGCATCTTTACTTTAGTTTTTGTTGGAAGTGACCAGACATAGAGAACACTGGTTCTACCGGTAGGATAGGGCATCTTTACCTTAGTTTTTGTTGGAAGTGATCAAACATAGAGGACACTGGTGCTACCGGTAGGATAGGGCATCTTTACTTTAGTTTTTGTTGTTGGAAGTGACCACACATAGAGGACACTGGTGCTACCGGTAGGATAGGGCATCTTTACCTTAGTTTTTGTTGGAAGTGACCACACATAGAGGACACTGGTGCTACCGGTAGGATAGGGCATCTTTACCTTAGTTTTTCTTGTTGGAAGTGACCACACATAGAGGACATTGGTGCTACCGGTTGGAGAGGGCATCTGTACCTTAGTTTTTGTTGGAAGTGACCACACATAGAGGACACTGGTGCTACCAGTAGGATAGGGCATCTTTACATTAGTTTTTGTTGGAAGTGACAAGACATAGAGGACACTGGTGATACCGGTAGGATAGGGCATCTTTACCTTAGTTTTTGTTGGAAGTGACAAGACATAGTGTACACTGCTGCTTCCGGTAGGATAGGGCATCTTTACATTAGTTTTTGTTGGAAGTGACCACACATAGAGGACACTGGTGCTACCGGTAGGATGGGGCATCTTTACCTTAGTTTTTGTTGGAAGTGACCACACATAGAGGACACTGGTGCTACTGGTAGGATAGGGCATCTTTACCTTAGTTTTTGTTGGAAGTGACCACACATAGAGGACACTGGTGCTACCGGTAGAATAGGGCATCTTTACATTAGTTTTTTTTGATTGAAGTGACCACACATAGAGGACACTGGTGGTACCGGTAGGATAGGGCATCTTTACCTTAGTGTTTGTTGGAAGTGACCACACATAGAGGACACTGGTGCTACCGGTAGGATGGGGCATCTTTACCTTAGTTTTTGTTGGAAGTGACCACACATAGAGGACACTGGTGCTACCGGTAGGATAGGGCATCTTTACTTTAGTTTTTGTTGGAAGTGACCACACATAGAGGACACTGGTGCTTCCGGTAGGATAGGGGATCTTTACCTTAGTTTTTGTTGATGGAAGTGACCACACATAGAGGACACTGGTGCTACCGGTAGGATAGGGCATCTTTACTTTAGTTTTTGTTGGAAGTGACCACACATAGAGGACACTGGTGCTACCGGTAGGATAGGGCATCTTTACCTTAGTTTTTGTTGGAAGTGACCACACATAGAGGACACTGGTGCTACCGGTAGGATAGGGCATCTTTACCTTAGTTTTTGTTGGAAGTGACCACACATAGAGGACACTGGTGGTACCGGTAGGATAGGGCATCTTTACCTTAGTTTTTGTTGGAAAAGACAAGACATAGAGGATTCTGGTGCTACCGGTAGGATGGGGCATCTTTACCTTAGTTTTTGTTGGAAGTGACCACACATAGAGGACACTGGTGCTACCGGTAGGATAGGGCATCTTTACCTTAGTTTTTGTTGGAAGTGACCACACATAGAGGGCACTGGTGCTACCGGAAGGATAGGGCATCTTTACCTTAGTTTTTGTTGGAAGTGACCACACATAGAGGACACTGGTGCTACCAGTAGGTTAGGGCATCTTTACCTTAGTTTTTGTTGGAAGTGACCACACATAGAGGACACTGGTGCTACCGGTAGGATAGGGCATCTTTACCTTAGTTTTGTTGGAAGTGACCACACATAGAGGACACTGGTGCTACCGGTAGGATAAGGCATCTTTACCTTAGTTTTTGTTGGAAAAGACAAGACATAGAGGACACTGGTGCTACCGGTAGGATGGGGCATCTTTACCTTAGTTTTTGTTGGAAGTGACCACACATAGAGGACACTGGTGCTACCAGTAGGATAGGGCATCTTTACCTTAGTTTTTGTTGGAAGTGACCACACATAGAGGACACTGGTGCTACCGGTAGGATAGGGCATCTTTACCTTAGTTTTTGTTGATGGAAGTGACCACACATAGAGGACACTGGTGCTACCGGTAGGATAGGGCATCTTTACTTTAGTTTTTGTTGGAAGTGACCACACATAGAGGACACTGGTGCTACCGGTAGGATAGGGCATCTTTACTTTAGTTTTTGTTGGAAGTGACCACACATAGAGGACACTGGTGCTACCGGTAGGATAGGGCATCTTTACCTTAGTTTTTGTTGGAAGTGACCACACATAGAGGACACTGGTGGTACCGGTAGGATAGGGCATCTTTACCTTAGTTTTTGTTGGAAAAGACAAGACATAGAGGACACTGGTGCTACCGGTAGGATGGGGCATCTTTACCTTAGTTTTTGTTGGAAGTGACCACACATAGAGGACACTGGTGCTACCGGTAGGATAGGGCATCTTTACCTTAGTTTTTGTTGGAAGTGACCACACATAGAGGGCACTGGTGCTACCGGAAGGATAGGGCATCTTTACCTTAGTTTTTGTTGGAAGTGACCACACATAGAGGACACTGGTGCTACCAGTAGGTTAGGGCATCTTTACCTTAGTTTTTGTTGGAAGTGACCACACATAGAGGACACTGGTGCTACCGGTAGGATAGGGCATCTTTACCTTAGTTTTGTTGGAAGTGACCACACATAGAGGACACTGGTGCTACCGGTAGGATAAGGCATCTTTACCTTAGTTTTTGTTGGAAAAGACAAGACATAGAGGACACTGGTGCTACCGGTAGGATGGGGCATCTTTACCTTAGTTTTTGTTGGAAGTGACCACACATAGAGGACACTGGTGCTACCAGTAGGATAGGGCATCTTTACCTTAGTTTTTGTTGGAAGTGACCACACATAGAGGACACTGGTGCTACCGGTAGGATAGGGCATCTTTACCTTAGTTTTTGTTGATGGAAGTGACCACACATAGAGGACACTGGTGCTACCGGTAGGATAGGGCATCTTTACTTTAGTTTTTGTTGGAAGTGACCACACATAGAGGACACTGGTGCTACCGGTAGGATGGGGCATCTTTACTTTAGTTTTTGTTGGAAGTGACCACACATAGAGGACACTGGTGCTACCGGTAGGATAGGTCATCTTTACCTTAGTTTTTGTTGGAAGTGACCACACATAGAGGACACTGCTGCTACCGGTATGACAGGGCATCTTTACCTTAGTTTTTGTTGATGGAAGTGACCACACATAGAGGACACTGATGCTACCGGTAGGATAGGGCATCTTTACTTTAGTTTTTGTTGGAAGTGACCACACATAGAGGACACTGGTGCTACCGGTAGGATAGGGCATCTTTACCTTAGTTTTTGTTGGAAGTGACCACACATAGAGGACACTGGTGCTACCAGTAGGATAGGGCATCTTTACTTTAGTTTTTGTTGGAAGTGACCACACATAGAGGACACTGGTGCTACCGGTAGGATAGGGCATCTTTACCTTAGTTTTTGTTGGAAGTGACCACACATAGAGGACACTGGTGCTACCGGTAGGATAGGGCATCTTTACCTTAGTTTTTGTTGGAAGTGACCACACATAGAGGACACTGGTGCTACCGGTAGGATAGGGCATCTTTACTTTAGTTTTTGTTGGAAAAGACAAGACATAGAGGACACTGGTGCTACCGGTAGGATGGGGCATCTTTACCTTAGTTTTTGTTGGAAGTGACCACACATAGAGGACACTGGTGCTACCAGTAGGATAGGACATCTTTACCTTAGTTTTTGTTGGAAGTGACCACACATAGAGGACACTGGTGCTACCGGAAGGATAGGGCATCTTTACCTTAGTGTTTGTTGGAAGTGACCACACATAGAGGACACTGGTGCTACCAGTAGGATAGGGCATCTTTACCTTAGTTTTTGTTGGAAGTGACCACACATAGAGGACACTGGTGCTACCGGTAGGATAGGGCATCTTTACCTTAGTTTTTGTTGGAAGTGACCACACATAGAGGACACTGGTGCTACCGGTAGGATAGGGCATCTTTACCTTAGTTTTTCTTGTTGGAAGTGACCACACATAGAGGACATTGGTGCTACCGGTAGGAGAGGGCATCTGTACCTTAGGTTTTGTTGCAAGTGACCACACATAGAGGACACTGGTGCTACCAGTAGGATAGGGCATCTTTACCTTAGTTTTTGTTGGAAGTGACAAGACATAGAGGACACTGGAGATACCGGTAGGATAGGGCATCTTTACCTTAGTTTTTGTTGGAAAAGACAAGACATAGAGGACACTGGTGCTACCGGTAGGATGGGGCATCTTTACCTTAGTTTTTGTTGGAAGTGACCACACATAGAGGACACTGGTGCTACCAGTAGGATAGGGCATCTTTACCTTAGTTTTTGTTGGAAGTGACCACACATAGAGGACACTGGTGCTACCGGTAGGATAGGGCATCTTTACCTTAGTTTTTGTTGGAAGTGACCACACATAGAGGACACTGATGCTACCGGTAGGATTGGGCATCTTTACTTTAGTTTTTGTTGGAAAAGACAAGACATAGAGGACACTGGTGCTACCGGTAGGATGGGGCATCTTTACCTTAGTTTTTGTTGGAAGTGACCACACATAGAGGACACTGGTGATACCGGTAGGATAGGGCATCTTTACCTTAGTTTTTGTTGGAAGTGAACACACATAGAGGACACTGGTGCTACCGGTAGGAAAGGGCATCTTTACCTTAGTGTTTGTTGGAAGTGACCACACATAGAGGACACTGGTGCTACCGGTAGGATAGGGCATCTTTACCTTAGTTTTTGTTGGAAGTGACCACACATAGAGGACACTGGTGCTACCGGTAGGATAGGGCATCTTTACATTAGTTTTTGTTGGAAGTGACCAGACATAGAGGGCACTGCTGCTACCAGTAGGATAGGGCATCTTTACCTTAGTTTTTGTTGGAAGTGACCACACATAGAGGACACTGGTGCTACCGGTAGGATTGGGCATCTTTACTTTAGTTTTTGTTGGAAAAGACAAGACATAGAGGACACTGGTGCTACCGGTAGGATGGGGCATCTTTACCTTAGTTTTTGTTGGAAGTGACCACACATAGAGGACACTGGTGCTACCGGTAGGATAGGGCATCTTTACATTAGTTTTTGTTGGAAGTGACCAGACATAGAGGGCACTGCTGCTACCGGTAGGATAGGGCATCTTTACCTTAGTTTTTGTTGGAAGAGACCACACATAGAGGACACTGGTGCTACCGGTAGGATAGGGCATCTTTACCTTAGTTTTTGTTGGAGGTGACAAGACATAGAGGACACTGGTGCTACCGGTAGGATAGGGCATCTTTACCTTAGTTTTTGTTGGAAGTGACCAGACATAGAGGACACTGGTGCTACCGGTAGGATAAGGCATCTGTACCTTAGTTTTTGTTGGAAAAGACCAGACATAGAGGACACAGGTGCTACCGGTAGGATAGGGCATCTTTACCTTAGTTTTTTTTGGAAAAAAGAAGACATAGAGGACACTGATGCTACCAGTAGGATAGGGCATCTTTACCTTAGTTTTTGTTGGAAGTGACCAGACATAGAGGACATTGGTGATACCGGTAGGATAGGGCATCTTTACCTTAGTTTTTGTTGGAAGTGAACACACATAGAGGACACTGGTGCAACCGGTAGGAAAGGGCATCTTTACCTTAGTGTTTGTTGGAAGTGACCACACATAGAGGACACTGGTACTACCGGTAGGATAGGGCATCTTTACCTTAGTTTTTGTTGGAAGTGACCACACATAGAGGACACTGGTGCTACCGGTAGGATAGGGCATCTTTACTTTAGTTTTTGTTGGAAAAGACAAGACATAGAGGACACTGGTGCTACCGGTAGGATGGGGCATCTTTACCTTAGTTTTTGTTGGAAGTGACCACACATAGAGGACACTGGTGCTACCGGTAGGATAGGGCATCTTTACCTTAGTTTTTGTTGTTGGAAGTGACAAGACATAGTGTACACTGATGCTACCTGTTGCGTTATAAGGATGCACGTTCCTGTTAATTTCGCCGCTCGGGAGTTGAAACGCTTCTCCAGGTACTGAAAGACGCAAATAGGAAACCTTAAAAAAATCGGAGAGAAAAATAAAGAATAACGAGGCAATGATGAGACATAAGTGTTGCTTTTAACAACATTACACATCAAACCATAACGACACAAGGAGTCAAAGCATGGAAACCTAGCATGTCTGATCGAGCTATTGTTTTGAGGAGTAAGAAGGGCCACACACATACACACAAATCCCCCCTACACACACACACGTACACACACGCACACACACAAATATATATATATATATAGTCTACATATACACCAGCGTCACCACTGTTCACTCCGCACAGACATTAGTGATCAGATATTAGGATAAGTCGTTGCGTAAACATTATTCAGATTACAAAATTAACAGAGATAGCTATCTAACTAATCCATGAATGAAAAAAGATACGTTAGTGTCCCAGTGGCGTGTAACAGAAGACATCAGACAGCTAGGCATTAGTGGGAACGTTCTACTTTTTGCGACGAGGTCTTAGTTATGAACTCGGAATGATGTCAACACAGACTGAGAGAGTGATTGAGTGTGGTTTCACGCGCGTCGTCTTAAGCAATATTCTAGCAATATAACGGCGAGGAACACCAGAATTGGGATTTACACATTGTAGCCATGTTGAGAATCGAACCGGGCACAGAATGATCCATGTCTTGAATGTCTGATAAAGTGCTGACACAGCAGGATACCGTTACGTAGATTTTTTTCAAGATGTGTGTTTTGGCTTGTAAGTGTCACATGTTATTTTTTGGAATATATTAGATTTAACTTTAAAACAGTTCCAGATGTGTTATTTTGTAATAATTTCTATCGTGGGTTTCCCCGAAGTGGTAATCGTCTGAGACCTGCATCACTTCGGGCTTTCCTCCCAAATTAAACTGACACGCCGTGATATAACTGTTAAAGGCGGTGTTAAACACAACTCACTCACTCACTCACTCACTCACTCAATGTCATTCAAAGGCGTTCTTAGAAACAGACCATAACAAAACATTTCAGGTTGTGGCGTCTGTCCTGCTACATTCTGTCAATCGTAACTTTCTTTTTACCCGTGAAGATCCGGGGTAAAATAGGTCTTTAGCAAGAGGTGAATAACTGGATCAGAGGTGATCACGCTCGCTGACTTGATTTATGCATGTCATCGGATGTCAATTGCCTGGATCGATGCTCATGATGTCAATCACTGGATTGTCTGGCCCAGACTCGATTAATTACAGATCGCCATTTTACAGATGGAATATTGCTGAGAGCGGCGTTAAACAACAAACAAACAAAACACAGTTTTGAACCTACAATTGCACCTAAGGTAACAGGCGTGTATCCGTGCATTCCACGCTGCACGATGTTGTACGGGGCAATAACGGGATGTGGACACAATGAGGTCATGGCCAATGACTCTCTCACAGTTTAAACAAACCCGTTTGTCTTCGCGTCTACAAAACTGTAACCCAGTTTCTTGCGATACGGGAGGGAATGGCAGTCAGCTCTGCACGTGCTGTATCACGTTGACGTGTATCTATAGATGGACACTTGACACTACTTCTTTCTGATAACAACTTCTGATATCCACAAACAGGTCCCACCTGAGAGAAGGAGCAAGAAGTATCGCTGAGACGTCCCTGCAACCAATGCAAGTCAGAAGAGGCAACCAAATAGATCGAGTGATCGAGTGTGTGTCCTTAGCACCCCGACGTTATATGACGTTGCTTATAATACTGATCACTGATTGGACAGGTCTAGACAAGCATCCATGATGTACTAGCATCGTGATATAATGTGGAGATGTCTGGGAGGACATTATCACAAAATGTGAATGGTTTGTTTTTTGTTTATAGGCATTTTTTGACAAATGAAATAAAATATTTCTGAGCCCGAAATGAATTACACGAAAATTACGCTCGCCTCACAAATTAGACAAATCTTAAATATTTTTTCATTATTATGTTGCATTGTGTAGACGCTGTAGACAACAGGCAGTAACTTACCTTACATTCCATATGGCCTCCGTCGACATATCACTAGGAGATTTGTATTAACAAAACAATCACTCTCGGTGTCGTCGCACCCCTAGCGAGTCATGGATATATGATATACGTCATGCGTGCATGAGTGTCGGTTCACACAACATACCAGTATGTTTGTTTCTGCATCTAACCAATCTAATACCATTTGAATATGAGTATTTTTATAAATATTAACCAACATGTATGGTATCGCGTTTCTTTTGGCAGTGAGTATACATTAATATTTTCCGAAGCCAAACTGTTGCACGTGTTTTTGTTGTTGAATTGGTTGGTTCTCGATGTCTTGCAGGGAATATTGTACCTCGAACTTGTAAACTTCAGAGATCTGTGTAATTAAAACATTGACGTCATCAGTGGCGTGCTGCAATGAACGTGACTGTGAGTACTTTACCTCAAATGAGCTTGTGTACTTCAGCGGATACAGGAGGGGGACGTACAACACGGCAGATATCACAATGGCACCAATTAATCCAAACGTGTACAGGTAGTACTGCGTCCCTTCTCGATACATCTCAGCAGGGGTTCCCAGAATCAAGATGGCGGACATGAAGGACACGAGGATGGAAATGGCGACGGGCACAGTCTTCATATCTTTTCCTCCCATCAGAAACTCTCCCGTTGTTTTCTGTCTGTTTCCCCAAAATGCAAAAAACACCCCGATTGCTGCAGACACCGCCAACATGAGGGCGAATACGGCATAGTCTGCAGCCCCAAACACTCTCACTTCATCAATCATTTTATCTACTGGTGCAGCTACACTCTCCGCGCGGATCCTCTTGTTTACTGCGGTCTCGCTCCGTGTCAGCTGCAGCTATCTCACCTGTTCCCTCAAAGTGACATCCACCTTTTGTGTGGCCACGTGGTGTTGACTGTATGTTTAAATAAAGGTCGCTGTCAGACAGACAATATCTCATATTCCCCGGGAGTTAAGTATGAATAATGCATGGACTGTGCAGTACACTTGCTGTGGAACATCTTACACTGGTGTCCTTGTGTCTCGCGATATGCGAGTGAGGTAGTTAACTTTAAAGCCGCTTTGACCAGTATTCCAGTTTTATCGCGGCTTGTCATCTTGATGCGGGAGGAAAGCCCGAAGTGATGCAAGTCTTTATTGTTTACCACTTCGGTGAAACCCACGAACACGGGTAAAGTGGTGATAAACCTAGAAACATAATTGGTGCGAGCGGGGATTCGACCACAGGATCATAGTGCTCTCGGCGCAACTCTTAACAGCGAATTGCGGCCACTTGTGGAACTGTCCAGAGCAAGTTTAGGAACTGTCCAGAGCAAGTCTAGGAACTGTCCAGAGCAAGTTTAGGAAGTGTCCAGAAAAAGTTTAGGAAGTGTCCAGAGCAAGTTTAGGAAATGTCCAGAGGAAGTTTAGGAAGTGTCCAGAGGAAGTTTAGGAAGTGTCCAGAGCAAGTTCAGGAAGTGTCCAGAGGAAGTTTAGGAAGTGTCCAGAGAAAGTTTAGGAAGTGTCCAGAGTAAATTTAGGAACTGTTCAGAGTATGTTTAGGAAATGGCCAGAGCAAGTTTAGGAAATGTCCAGAGCAAGTTTAGGAAATGTCCAGGGCAAGTTACGGAAATGTCCAGGGCAAGTTTAGGAAGTGTCCAGAGCAAGTCTTCAAGCTATTACTCTCATGTTCAGGACACTGGCGCTCTGCCTCGAGACGTGGGATACTAACAATGTAAACAACGCTCACCAAGCCATGACGTAAACTGTGTCTATATGAACATGTTGAGTTCATGTTAGACTTCATTCCATCCATGAGGCCCTTTTAAGGCTTGGGCCCTTGTAGGGTTCAGCTAATACTACACTTGGCGATGATATAACAATTCAAAACAATTGAACAATACTCACTCATTAACTTGGATCTTTCACCAGTTGCATTATTATTCGACGTCATCAGTAGCTATTGGTTCAGTGGAGTTGCTGTCTTCATGTTGCACACGCCGCACAGGTTATTGACTAATCTGTTCATACATATTTTGGGTTAGCCAAGTGGTTAAAGCGTTCGCTCGTCACGCCGAAGACCCGGGTTCGATTCCCCACATGAGTACAATGTGTGAAGCCCATTTCTGGTGGCACCCGCCGTGATATTCCAGGAATATTGCTGAAAGCGGCGTAAAACCATACTCACTCACTCACTCATACATATTTGACATACACCTTATACATAGTTGACAGACTTTCAAAGAACACGGTCAGGTGGATGTATTCCACATTCCGATGTGTCTCCTTACCTGTATCGGGAGAGACAGGTCGGTACGCTCAGCCTCCCCAACCATGAGAAGAGAGGCTGTGTGATTACTGTGCAGCTCAAGATGTTAAGGCTGTTGACGATGAAACTCACTTTCTCATTTCCTGTGACTTTAGTCTGTCAGCGTTTTAATCAACTGGAATAAGCAAAGGAATTTATGTCTGAATTTTGTATTTATTTAAACAGCCATACGTTAACTTTCATCATGCAGTAAGACGTTTACTGACTTTTCTATCAGTTACTCCAGCTGCTTATACTTTTACTGATGCGACATTCACCTCAGTGCTCTATACACATTTAGTACGCAGTTTATGACTGTGTATTATCCAGCTGCATCCCATGTTTGGGGGGGTTTAGATAATGTTTACATAATTGGAGCGAACTGAGAATCGAACCCACAAGCATAGGTTTCTGGCGTGCCCAAGGGACGCAACTCTGCACAGCGAATCGCGGCTCTCTGGACGATTAGGCCACTCAGCCTACAGCTTCAAATACTCTTTTCGAACATCACATAATCTACAGCTTCAAATTCTCTCGTCGAACATCACCTAATGTACAGCTTCAAATACTCTCGTCGAACATCACCTAATGTACAGCTTCAAATACTCTCGTTGAACATCACCTAATGTACAGCTTCAAATACTCTCGTCGAATATCACATAACCTTACGCTTCAAATACTCTCGTCGAACATCACCTAATGTACAGCTTCAAATACTCTCGTCGACCATCACATAATCTACAGTTTCAAATACTCTCGTCGAACATCACCTAATGTACAGCTTCAAATACTCTCGTTGAACATCACCTAATGTACAGCTTCAAATACTCTCGTCGAATATCACATAACCTACCGCTTCAAATACTCTCGTCGAACATCACCTAATGTACAGCTTCAAATAATCTCGTCGACCATCACATAATCTACAGCTTCAAATACTCTCGTCGAACATCACCTAATGTACAGCTTCAAATACTCTCGTTGAACATCACCTAACGTACAGTTTCAACTACCCTCGTCGAACATCACATAATCTACCGCTTCAAATACTCTCGTCAGTTTGTCATAAAATCCGCCGACTACAATCCTATTCAATACCCTAACTATGACGTGATGCATGACAGAACGCACAAACATGACGTGATGCATGACAGAACGCACAAACATGACGTGATGCATGACAGAACGCACAAACATGACGTGATACATGACAGAACGCACAAATATAACATGATGCATGACAGAACGCACAAACATGACATGATGCATGACAGAACGCACAAACATGACATGATGCATGACAGAACGAACAAACATGACGTGATGCACGACAGAACGAACAAACGTGACGTGATGCATGACAGAACGCACAAACATGACATGATGCATAACAGAACGCACAAACATGACATGATGCATGACAGAACGCACAAATATGATATGATGCATGACAGAACGCACAAACGTGACATGATGCATGACAGAACGCACAAACATGACATGATGCATTACAGAGCGCACAAACATGACGTGATGCATGACAGAACGCACAAACATGACGTGATGCATGACAGAACGCACAAACATGACGTGATGCATGACAGAACGCACAAACATGACGTGATGCATGGCAGAACGCACAAACATGACATGATGCATGAAAAAACGCACAAACATGACATGATGCATGACAGAACGCACAAACATAACATGATGCATGACAGAACGCACAAACATGACGTGATGCATGACAGAACGCACAAACATGACATGATACATGACAGAACGCACAAACATGACGTGATGCATGACAGAACGCACAAACATGACATGATACATGACAGAACGCACAAACATGACATGATACATGACAGAACGCACAAACATGACGTGATGCATGACAGAACGCACAAACATAACATGATGCATGACAGAACGCACAAACATGACATGATACATGACAGAACGCACAAACATGACATGATGCATGACAGAACGCACAAACATGACGTGATGCATGACAGAACGCACAAACATGACGTGATGCATGGCAGAACGCACAAACATGACATGATGCATGAAAAAACGCACAAACATGACATGATGCATGACAGAACGCACAAACATAACATGATGCATGACACAACGCACAAACATGACATGATACATGACAGAACGCACAAACATGACATGATGCATGACAGAACGCACAAACATGACGTGATGCATGACAGAACGCACAAACATGACATGATGCATGACAGAACGCACAAACATGACGTGATTCATGACAGAACGCACAAACATGACATGATGCATGACAGAACGCACAAACATGACATGATGCATGACAGAACGCAAAAACATGACATGATGCATGACAGAACGCACAAACATGACATGATGCATGACAGAACGCACAAACATGACATGATGCATGACACAACGCACAAACATGACATGATGCATGACAGAGCGCACAAACATGACATGATACATGACAGAACGCACAAACATGACGTGATGCATGACAGAACGCACAAACATGACGTGATGCATGGCAGAACGCACAAACATGACATGATGCATGAAAAAACGCACAAACATGACATGATGCATGACAGAACGCACAAACATAACATGATGCATGACAGAACGCACAAACATGACATGATACATGACAGAACGCACAAACATGACATGATGCATGACAGAACGCACAAACATGACGTGATGCATGACAGAACGCACAAACATGACATGATGCATGACAGAACGCACAAACATGACGTGATGCATGACAGAACGCACAAACATGACATGATGCATGACAGAACGCACAAACATGACATGATGCATGACAGAACGCACAAACATGACATGATGCATGACAAAACGCACAAACATGACATGATGCATGACAGAACGCACAAACATGACATGATGCATGACACAACGCACAAACATGACATGATGCATGACAGAGCGCACAAACATGACATGATACATGACAGAACGCACAAACATGACGTGATGCATGACAGAACGCACAAACATGACATGATGCATGACAGAGCGCACAAACATGACATGATGCATGACAGAACGCACAAACATGACGTGATGCATGACAGAACGCACAAACATGACGTGATGCATGACAGAACGCACAAACATAACGTGATGCATGACAGAACGCACAAACATGACGTGATGCATGACAGAACGCACAAACATGACATGATGCATGACAGAACGCACAAACATGACATGATGCATGATAGAAGGCACAAACATGACATGATGAAATAGTGAAGGAAACTATCCGATGCATATTTTAACAAAGAAAATGAACATGTCATTATCATCATTAAGTCAATTGTCAAGTAAGAATAGTCTTTACTCGTGACTTAACCACTGCACTGGTGATAATGTACGGGTACTGATCATTGAGCGCGGCACTTCTTCTCGACAGAGCACCAGTACAATCGTACAATGCTTTTCGCAGATGTATTTTACAACTAATAAAAAGCCATGTCACGAGCGTGTTTATACAGGCATGGACTTTTTGAAAGACGTTGAGCAGATTCATCGGCTGAATGGAGCCGAACAGTGAACTTGGAACCTCAGTTGGTTCCGATGGGAAATAGGAAAGACGCATACGGTAAACAGGTTAATGATGTTATACATCCTGGTATTCACTGTTAGTGAATGTAACAATCAGTGCACACGACACGGCCTCTGTTATACATCCTGGTATTCACTGTTAGTGAATATAACAATCAGTGCACACGACACGGCCTCTGTTATACATCATGGTATTCACTGTTAGTGACTGTAACAATCAGTGCACACGACACGGCCTCTGTTATACATCATGGTATTCACTGTTAGTGAATGTAACAATCAGTGCACACGACACGGCCTCTTCACACGACACGGGTGCTTCTGGAGAAGTAGTCCGTCTGACCATCAGCAGAAATTTCGAGGCATGGATTCGATGAGCGCTGATAGGTGATGGCAGGGGACAAATAGAAGTCGGGACTTAAATTAGCACTGACAGGTAAAAGGCAATAGGCAAACGGGGGGCAGGGGGTAATTAGCACTGACAGGTAAAAGGCAATAGGCAAACGGGGGGCAGGGGGTAATTAACACTGACAGGTAAAAGGCAATAGGCAAACGGGGGGCAGGGGGTAATAAGCACTGACAGGTAAAAGGCAATAGGCAAACGGGGGGCAGGGGGTAACTAGCACTGATAGGTTTAAAGCAATAGGCAAACGGGGGGCAGGGGGTAACTAGCACTGACAGGTAAAAGGCAATAGGCAAACGGGGGGCAGGGGGTAACTAGCACTGACAGGTAAAAGGCAATAGGCAAACGGGGGGCAGGGGGTAATTAGCACTAACAGGTAAAAGGCAATAGGCAAACGGGGGGCAGGGGGTAATTAGCACTGACAGGTAAAAGGCAATAGGCAAACGGGGGGCAGGGGGTAACTAGCACTGACGGTTACAGGCCGGCAAAGCCACATTTCGAAAATAGATAGCCCAAATTGATGTGGCTCTCGCGGCAATGGTTATGGTTGCGTGATTGTATAATGTGGCTCTCGCGGCTATGCTGTCAAAACATGCTTTGTGATTCTAACAGGTTACCGTATATAACAAAACAAGTCTTGTTTTCTCATTTTTTATTCAACAAGGATAACATATTCATCAAAACTTTACATTGATGAATATGAATAGCATATGAATATCATAATGGATTTAATGTCATTACTGCAGATGAAGGAGGTCGCTCACGTGGTCAGCATATTCCATCTCACTCAGGTGTTGGTTCAGGAGGTGGATCTTGAGGGACGCAATACGTGCATCGATTGCCTTGTACTCCTTTCTTCGTGAAGGTTCTGACCACTGGTGAGAGAGTCTCAGGACTGCAACCTCTTTGAGTGACTGCTCTCGCTGAAATAGCTTCACTACCTCCTAGATGTTCGGGTGGCACTTCTTGGCAAGTTTCTTTATCTTGTTGTGCCACACTTCAAGGTGATTGTTGGTACGGTGGCCTTGGTTTTCGAAATGGTTCAAAATCTCTGGCATGAAGGCCCTCCTTGAACCCAACTGGTTGTCACGTAGTCCATGAAGGCAGTCACTTTAGGGCCAGCAGGAGAGTCAGCAATGGCATCAAGCCACACATCATCCACTTTGTCACGAGGTAGTAGAGGGAGGGCAGCAGTTCTTCTCACCAGCTTCTTCACCTCCTCATCTTCCTTATAGTCCATCACCAGACCTTGTGTGGGCAGTTACCTGTAGTGTGTTTTTTTTAAAAAATTTAGGTGGTTATTTAGGTTGGTGTGTCCTGTTTGGAGTTTAGTGATTACTCTGTCGATTTTTTTTTATGGATGGAGAATTTTTGGTTTGGTTAGTGGTTTGCTGAGCACCTTTTTGATTTGGCTATTTGAGTTTAGATATAGGTTATGCCATTTTTTGTGATTTTTTGTTTGTTTACACTTTTAATTTCTGATTTTGAGATGGGTAAGTTTAAGCTTATTTCTGGGATTTTGAGGGATAGTTTAGCTGCTTTATCGGCGTTTTCATTACCGTATATTCCTACGTGGGCGGGTTTTCACAAAAAGGTTATTTGTTTGCCTGCCTTGAGCTAAGCACATGCTGAAATGCCTCCAAGGCAATGCCTAAATGAACAGGCCTAAAAAACGACACACTGACAAGATCGTCTCATTGTACAAATTGCACTGCGCAATAGATTAACATCTGATGATGTGTGCAATAGAGTATAATATAACAGAAACAATGCCAGGAAGACGAATTTCAACAGCTATCGTTAAAAAACGGATTTATGCAACCAGCCTGAATGCAAGGCGTCCTTTGAAGGATGTGAGAAATAAGCTAAAATCGTTACTTTGTTTGCTACCTGTCGGCTGGGCGTTTTCAGCTTAAACAATTTTGGGTATCGTTTACGTTTCATGATCACCAACTGCGCAGTTGTATGTTTCATGATAAATGCCTGTTGGTGTCTATGAGTTTATCGTGAGTTTAAGTGTGTATGTTAATGTTATCTCTGGGGGGTAGCACATACCGAAGTCGTTGCACACAAGTAGTTGTGGGAACGTTGCAGCCTCACTGCATCACATCAGGGCTGTGTATGTGCAGTTGTTTTCGTCAAAGTGTGCAGGCATGCGTAATGTCTCTGAATTACATTATAGTTTAAATTGCATAACAAGAAGCTTGAATAACATTCTAAGTGTGCAGCATGCGTAATGTCTCTGAATTACATTATAGTTTAAATTGCATAACAAGAAGCTTGAATAACATTCTAAGTGTGCAGGCATGCGTAATGTCTCTGAATTACATTATAGTTTAAATTGCATAACAAGAAGCTTGAATAACATTGGGTGAAGTGAAAGAAACACCCTCTAACTAATGTCCCAGGAAATACATCAGTCACGGCATTGTGAGCTGCACGTTCAAAGTCCAACTAATGTGGGACACTCATTTAAAGGTATCTCTAAAGAACACCACGCTTAATAATTTAAATGTGGGACACTCATTTAAAGGTATCTCTAAAGAACACCACGCTTAATAATTTAAATGTGGGACACTCATATAAAGGTATCGGTAATCGGATTAAGTAATTACCCGCTAGAATAGGTGAAATGCACTCAGCTGAAAATGTGGCTCTACCGGCAATAGCCATTTCTGAAATGTGGCTCTCCCGGCTAGACACCGCACTGACAGGTAAAAGGCAATAGGCAAACGGGGGGCAGGAGGTAATTAGCACTGACAGGTAAAAGGCAATAGGCAAACGGGCAGCAGGGGGTAATTAGCACTGACGGGTAATATACAATAGGCAAACGGGGGTCAGGGGGTAATTAGCACTGACGGGTAATATACAATAGGCAAACGGGGGGGAAGGGGGTAATTAGCACTGACAGGTAAAAGGCAATAGGCAAACGGGGGGCAGGGGGTAATTAGCACTGACAGGCAATAGCAATAGGCAAACGGGGGGCAGGGGGTTATTAGCACTGATAGGTAAAAGGCAATAGGCAAACGGGGGGCAGGGGGTAACTAGCACTGATAGGTTTAAAGCAATAGGCAAACGGGGGGCAGGGGGTAATTAGCACTGACAGGCAATAGCAATAGGGAAACGTGAGACAGGGGGTTATTAGCACTGATAGGTAAAAGGCAGTAGGCAAACGTGAGACAGGGGGTAACTAGCACTGATAGGTTTAAAGCAATAGGGAAACGGGGGGCAGGGGGTAATTAGCACTGACAGGCAATAGCAATAGGCAAACGTGAGACAGGGGGTTATTAGCACTGATAGGTAAAATGCAGTAGGCAAACGTGAGACAGGGGGTAACTAGCACTGATAGGTTTAAAGCAATAGGGAAACGGGGGGCAGGGGGTAATTAGCACTGACAGGCAATAGCAATAGGCAAACGTGAGACAGGGGGTTATTAGCACTGATAGGTAAAAGGCAGTAGGCAAACGTGAGACAGGGGGTAACTAGCACTGATAGGTTTAAAGCAATAGGGAAACGTGAGACAGGGGGTAACTAGCACTGATAGGTTTAAAGCAATAGGCAAACGTGAGACAGGGGGTAACTAGCACTGATAGGTTTAAAGCAATAGGCAAACGTGAGACAGGGGGTTATTAGCACTGATAGGTTTAAAGCAATAGGCAAACGTGAGACAGGGGGTAACTAGCACTGATAGGTTTAAAGCAATAGGCAAACGTGAGACAGGGGGTTATTAGCACTGGTAGGTTTAAAGCAATAGGCAAACGTGAGACAGGGGGTTATTAGCACTGATAGGTTTAAAGCAATAGGCAAACGTGAGACAGGGGGTTATTAGCACTGATAGGTTTAAAGCAATAGGCAAACGTGAGACAGGGGGTAACTAGCACTGATAGGTTTAAAGCAATAGGCAAACGTGAGACAGGGGGTAACTAGCACTGATAGGTTTAAAGCAATAGGCAAACGTGAGACAGGGGGTAACTAGCACTGATAGGTTTAAAGCAATAGGCAAACGTGAGACAGGGGGTTATTAGCACTGAAATGGCTATTGACAAATGGAAGCCAGCTGGATAATAAGCACAGACAATAATCAAAGCAATAAGTCTCAAGCACTAGGCAGATAGGCTGTCTTGTTACAGTTCATGGCTGGCTGGTGTCTCCTACTGTCAATGGCTTCTTGTAATTGTATTTGTTGATATAAAATATTTAATTTATTTACCGCAAACAAGTTATGATATGATTGTGCTTGTGTGATGAGTAAGGTCGTGTAAATTGAGTGAGTGAGTGGGTATGTTTTTTCACTGCCTTTAGCAATATTCCAGCACAATCACGACAGGGACACCAGGAATGGGCTTCACACATTTTACCCACACACAAGTGGAGAATCGAACGCTTTAACCACTAGGCTACCCCACCGCCCCCAAGTAAGTTGGATTACATCTGTGGAAGTTGTTTCTATAGGTTAAGGTTTGGGTACAGGTGGCTGTTGTAAATGTATGAAACATGTTTCAGCAACGTTTGAAGGCCAACTTCCAACAAATGTGGCACATTGACTTACTTGCAAATTCAAAATGTCCTATTATGTAACATTTTATAAATTGTGAAAACTTTTTGAAGAAAATTACTCGTTTTCGTTGAACATGTAAACTTCGTAACTTAAGTGAGTGAGTGTTTGCTTTTACGCCGCTTTTAGCAATATTCCAACAATAGCACGGCGGGGGACACAAGAAATGGGCTTCACGCATTGTACCCATCTCGGGAATCGAACCCGGGTCTTCAGGTTGCTCGTGAACGTTTTAAGCACAAGGCTACCCGCCGCCCGCGTAACTTAAACTGCCTTGAAGAGGAACACGAACTTGCTAGTCATAGACAGAGAGAGCCCGGAGAGCGGAAGGTCCGAGGTTCGATCGGAGGCCGCATCATACCAAATGACGTTAAAAAGGTGGTACTTGTTGTTACCCCGCCTGGCGCCCGGCATTAAGGGGCTAAAACAAGGATTCGTCGACTCGGAGTCAGTGTAGTGTGTCTGAGTGGGGTATTCGTGTTAAACTGCGACATGGTAGGCTAGCTCAGGAGGCTGGCACGATATAATCGATACTAGTACTAGTACAAGCAGCCTCACAATATAAGTGCAATAAACTTGGTCGCGACGTCAAACCCCACTTCACCTCATCTCACCTTCAACTGCAGTGTACGTACTGTTAAGTGAATGATTACATAGGAATGTTTGGATCTATGAAGCATGAGTTGTGCAGTGTTGTGCGGCGTCAGGCAACATACTTTTTTACAGACTGTGCCAGTGGCGGGTGCTGCCTGTAGAGCGGGACAGGTTTTCCCAGGCCGCGAACACCTGGTGTCATCAATGGTGTTCAGTGATCCATTGAGATAAGTGTTACCGCTATGTTGTCTTGTACGCCCATTGGAATATGTTTCGGGGCATAATCAGCACTGTTTTTTATATTTACATAAGAAATTCATAGCCAAAGAAAAACTGCTGGGATTAAAAAAGTCATTGTAAACGACATAATAATATGTGTATGCAGTTAACGCTTTAAGAGGGGAGTGTGAGTTTGTGTGTGTGTGTATGTGTGTATGTGTGTGTGTGGGGGGGGGTTATAGTTAATATGTACGTGAACGTCAATCCCCATATGTAATTGATTAATGTAACAAGCCTAGAAATAGCAAAACGATGGGATGACGATTTTCTTAATGTTTCACAACCAGACAATCCAGTGATTGACATTTGAAATGCAAACATATACTGTAAGATCCGGGGGGAATACTTGCACTGATTCTCGCATGTCCTTATAAGCAAATTAGAAACATGTACGTCACTATAAGAATATACAACGTCGTATCGCGCTATTCCAGCAGAACACCACGTGTCATCACTGGTTGATACAGACTCATATCACATGCGTATCAGAGAGTCGGAACCGTCATACAATGGACTTCATATTAGAGGACACAGTTACACAATCCATGATTCTCCACAAACTCAGCGCTGCGCAATGAGGTGTCAAATCAAAATAGTTGTACACGCATGTATAAAGTCTGTGTCAGGTACAAACAAGCCCTGGTGTTCTGTTCCCACCTCTCGGTAATCATCACATCTGTCAGTAGCTGCAACATACGTCCAACAGCTGCCTCCCGCCCACGTGACCACATCCGCGCTTTTCTACCTATTATGGAGTATTCCTCAAAGTGCCTATCACAATATCAAATATCAACTTGAGTTCAGAATACGTTCTGCAGGCTGAAGAACAACCGTCAGTCGCAATGGTATCTGAAGGAGTGGTATTTGG
This sequence comes from Haliotis rufescens, assembly GCF_023055435.1. Classification (NCBI taxonomy): domain Eukaryota; kingdom Metazoa; phylum Mollusca; class Gastropoda; order Lepetellida; family Haliotidae; genus Haliotis; species Haliotis rufescens. Next base: position 34,451,646 of record NW_025963824.1, on the reverse strand, counting down.
TGCCGCCGATTATGTTGTGTTTGCTCTTGTGCTGGCGGTGTCTGCAGCAATCGGGGTATTTTATGCATTTTGGGGAAACAGACAGAAAACAACGGGAGAGTTTCTGATGGGAGGACGAGATATGAAAATTGTGCCCGTCGCCATTTCCATCCTCGTGTCCTTCATGTCCGCCATCTTGATTCTGGGAACCCCTGCTGAGATGTATCGAGAAGGGACGCAGTACTACCTGTACACGTTTGGATTAATTGGTGCCATTGTGATATCTGCCGTGTTGTACGTCCCCCTCCTGTATCCGCTGAAGTACACAAGCTCATTTGAGGTAAAGTACTCACAGTCACGTTCATTGCAGCACGCCACTGATGACGTCAATGTTTTAATTACACAGATCTCTGAAGTTTACAAGTTCGAGGTACAATATTCCCTGCAAGACATCGAGAACCAACCAATTCAACAACAAAAACACGTGCAACAGTTTGGCTTCGGAAAATGTCAATGTATACTCACTGCCAAAAGACACGCGACACCATACATGTTGGTTAATATTTATAAAAATACTCATATTCAAGCGATATTAGATTGGTTAGATGCAGAAACAAACATACTGGTATGTTGTGTGAACCGACACTCATGCACGCATGACATATATCATATATCCATGACTCGCTAGGGGTGCGACGACACCGAGCGTGATGGTAGGACGCACGATGTCGATTCCTCTTAAATTTGAGAATAGAACATTTGTTTTCTGGCTTCTGAATTAACCGATCAAGACTTAACCGATTAAATTAACTCATTTGACTTTATCGGCATAACAGAAACACGTATGAAAGATATAGACATGAGTTTGATATTTCCAGGATTCATGGATTCATGTTTATTTGATGATTGGGGGAGACTTGAATGCCAGAACTAACACTGAATCTGGTTTTGTAGAAGATATCCTTGAATATCTCGAGGGACATGATAACAGTGTATGGGGATTTCTGTTAGACAATTTTTAAAAAAATCTGTGCATTTATCTCCGCTTAATTTTTGGTAAGAGCTGACTTGATTTATGTAGAATGCTGAATATACATATAATGAATGGAAGATGCGGGTCAGACGCAGGCGTGGGAGATTTTACTTTTATAGGAATCCAGAATGCGAGTGTGGTGGATTTTGATATTTGCCATAGGAGTTGTTTGATATTTGCCACAGCTTTGATAGACCGTCTCGAGCCGAGTCATCACACCTTCCTGTCACGACTAGTATACGTACGCTTCTAGTAAGTGACCCTACGCCACGCAATACACATAAAAATGCTTCCTTCAAATTCGTGTGGGTTGAAGAGAAGGCTGAACATTTTAGAACAAAACTTATATCTGGGACTGCGCATGATTTACTGGAGAAAGCTGTAGACGTAGCATTTGTTAAAGTTGAAGTAAGTATTGGGTATTATCGCTGCATCTGATAAAAAGAAAATTAATAAGGGCTATAAATATGACAACGGTTTGATAGCAAATGCCAGCTACAGCTAAAAAGGAACGATGTAGACGTTTAAATAAGTTTAGAAAGAATAAGGATAGAGGTTCACTAATAAACTATAATAGAGTAAGAACTGACTACAAAGATGTTTGTAAGAAAACAAAAGACAGAATATTGCGATCAAAAACAGAAACTGTTGCTGTATTTGTAGATTTTACAAAAAGCTTTGGCATTGTGAAAAGGGTTAACTTGTAGACTCTCTTTCAAAGACATCGGCTAAGTAGCAGAATTGAAATGTTATTTTGTTCTCTATATACAAATGTGAAGATATATGTCCTAAACAATGTATATTTAGAAGATTTCTATTTGCCTTTTTTTATAAATGAATTAGCATATCAAATCCAAAGTAATTGCACTGATGGAACACAACTGCGTGAAAGTTTGAAAATCAGGGGCAGCATGTCCTTATACGAATAGAGACATTTTGTGGTAACACTTGACTTATTGTTATTAATTAGTAGACTTTGGAAACCGCGCTTCTTAACGCACACATTTCTCTGTATGTTTCTGGTTCGCGTTTCTTTTAGCTGTGAGAATATGTTGGGCGAGAAGGGCCATCGTCCTCAAAGACGATGTTAGGATGCGGTGAACAATGTTGCCCTCATGTGGTGCACAATGTTGCTCTGATGTGGTGCACAATGTTGCTACGACATGGTGCTCGATTGTTGCTATAACGTGGTGCACAATGTTGCTATAACGTGGTGCACAATGTTGTTATACCGTGGTGCACAATGTTGCTACGAAATGGTGCTCAATGTTGCTATAACGTGGTGCACAATGTCGCTATGGCATGGTGCTCAATACTGCTATAACGTGGTGCACAATGTTGCTATAACGTGGTGCTCAATGTTGCTATAACGTGGTGCACAATGTTGCTATAAAGTTGTGCACAAAGTTGCTATAACGTGGTGCACAATCTTGCTATAACGTGGTGCACAATATGGCTATACCGTGGTGCAAAATGTTGCTATAACGTGGTGCTCAATGTTGCTATACCGTGGTGCACAATGTTGCTATAACGTGGTGCACAATATTGCTATAACGTGGTGCACAATGTTCCTTTACCGTGGTGCACAATATGGCTATACCGTGGTGCTCAATGTGGCTATGACGTGCTGCACAATATTGCTATAACGTGGTGCACAATATTGCTATAACGTGGTGCACAATATTGCTATAACGTGGTGCACAATATTGCTATAATGTGGTGCACAATATTGGTAAGACGTGGTGCACAATGTTGCTATGACATGGTGCACAATGTTGCTATAACGTGGTGCACAATGTTGCTCTGATGTGGTGCACAATGTTGCTATGACGTGGTGCACAATGCTGCTATAACGTGGTGCACAATATTGGTAAGGCGTGGTGCACAATATTGGTAAGACGTGGTGCACAATGTTGCTATAACGTGGTGCACAATGTTGCTACGATGTGGTGCACAATGTTGCTATAACGTGGTGCACAAGGTTCGTATAACGTGGTGCACAATGTTGCCATAGCGTGGTGCACAATGTTGCTATAACGTGCTGCACAATGTTTCTATAACGTGGTGCACAAGGTTGCTATGATGTGGTGCACAATGTTGCTACGATGTGGTGCACAATCTTGCTATAACGTGGTGCACAATGTTGCTATAACGTGGTGCACAATATTGGTAAGACGTGGTGCACAATGTTGCTATAACGGGGTGCACAATGTTGCTACGATGTGGTGCACAATGTTGCTATAACGTGGTGCACAAGGTTGGTATAACGTGGTGCACAATGTTGCCATAGCGTGGTGCACAATGTTGCTATAACGTGGTGCACAATGTTGCTTTGATGTGCTGCACAATGTTGCTATAACGTGGTGCACAAGGTTGCTATAACGTGGTGCACAATATTGGTAAGACGTGGTGCACAATGTTTCTATAACGTGGTGCACAATGTTGCTATAACGTGGTGCACAATGTTGCTTTGATGTGGTGCACAATGTTGCCATAGCGTGGTGCACAATGTTGCTATAACGTGGTGCACAATGTTGCTTTGATGTGGTGCACAATGTTGCTATAACGTGGTGCACAAGGTTGCTATAACGTGGTGCACAATATTGGTAAGACGTGGTGCACAATATTGCTATAACGTGGTGCACAATGTTCCTTTACCGTGGTGCACAATATGGCTATACCGTGGTGCTCAATGTGGCTATGACGTGCTGCACAATATTGCTATAACGTGGTGCACAATATTGCTATAACGTGGTGCACAATATTGCTATAACGTGGTGCACAATATTGCTATAATGTGGTGCACAATATTGGTAAGACGTGGTGCACAATGTTGCTATGACATGGTGCACAATGTTGCTATAACGTGGTGCACAATGTTGCTCTGATGTGGTGCACAATGTTGCTATGACGTGGTGCACAATGTTGTTATAACGTTGTGCACAATATTGGTAAGGCGTGGTGCACAATATTGGTAAGACGTGGTGCACAATGTTGCTATAACGTGGTGCACAATGTTGCTACGATGTGGTGCACAATGTTGCTATAACGTGGTGCACAAGGTTGGTATAACGTGGTGCACAATGTTGCCATAGCGTGGTGCACAATGTTGCTATAACGTGGTGCACAATGTTGCTATAACGTGGTGCACAAGGTAGCTATGATGTGGTGCACAATGTTGCTACGATGTGGTGCACAATCTTGCTATAACGTGGTGCCCAATGTTGCTATAACGTGGTGCACAATATTGGTAAGACGTGGTTCACAATGTTGCTATAACGTGGTGCACAATGTTGCTACGATGTGGTGCACAATGTTGCTATAACGTGGTGCACAAGGTTGGTATAACGTGGTGCACAATGTTGCCATAGCGTGGTGCACAATGTTGCTATAACGTGGTGCACAATGTTGCTTTGATGTGGTGCACAATGTTGCTATAACGTGGTGCACAAGGTTGCTATAACGTGGTGCACAATATTGGTAAGACGTGGTGCACAATGTTTCTATAACGTGGTGCACAATGTTGCTATGATGTGGTGCACAATAATGCTTTGATGTGGTGCACAATGTTGCCATAGCGTGGTGCACAATGTTGCTATAACGTGGTGCACAATGTTGCTTTGATGTGGTGCACAATGTTGCTATAACGTGGTGCACAAGGTTGCTATAACGTGGTGCACAATATTGGTAAGACGTGGTGCACAATGTTGCTATAACGTGGTGCACAATGTTGCTTTGATGTGCTGCACAATGTTGCTATAACGTGGTGCACAATGTTGCTAGAACGTGGTGCACAATATTGGTAAGACGTTGTGCACAATGTTGCCATAACGTGGTGCACAATGTTGCTTTGATGTGGTGCACAATGTTGCTATAACGCGGTGCACAAGGTTGCTATAACGTGGTACACAATGTTGCTATAACGTGGTGCTCAAGGTTGCTATAACGTGGTGCACAAGGTTGCTATAACGTGGTGCACAATGTTGCTGTAACGTGGTGCACAAATTTGCTATAACGTGGTGCTCAAGGTTCCTATAACGTGGTGCACAATGTTGCTATAACGCGGTGCACAATGTTGCTATAACGTGGTGCACAAGGCTGCTATAACGTGGTACACAATGTTGCTATAACGTGGTGCACAAGGCTGCTATAACGTGGTGCTCAAGGTTGCTATAACGTGGTGCACAATGTTGCTATAACGCGGTGCACAATGTTGCTATAACGTGGTGCACAAGGCTGCTATAACGTGGTACACAATGTTGCTATAACGTGGTACACAAGGCTGCTACAACGTGGTGCACAATGTTGCTATCACGTGGTGCACAATGTTGCTATAACGTGGTGCACAAGGCTGCTATAACGTGGTGCACAATGTTTCTATAACGTGGTGCACAAGGCTGCTATAACGTGGTGCACAAGGCTGCTATAACGTGGTGCTCAAGGTTGCTATAGCGTGGTGCAAAAGCTTGCTATAACGTGGTGCACAAGGTTGCTATGACGTGGTGCACAAGGTTGCCATGATGTGGTGCACAATGTTGCTATAACGTGGTGCACAAGGCTGCTATAACGTGGTACACAATGTTGCTATAACGCGGTGCACAATGTTGCTATAACGTGGTGCACAAGGTTGCTATAACGTGGTGCTCAAGGTTGCTATAGCGTGGTGCACAATGTTGCTATAACGTGGTGCACAATGTTGCTACGATGTGGTGCACAATGTTGCTATAACGTGGTGCACAAGGTTGGTATAACGTGGTGCACAATGTTGCCATAGCGTGGTGCACAATGTTGCTATAACGTGGTGCACAATGTTGCTTTGATGTGCTGCACAATGTTGCTATAACGTGGTGCACAATGTTTCTATAACGTGGTGCACAATGTTGCTATAACGTGGTGCACAATAATGCTTTGATGTGGTGCACAATGTTGCCATAGCGTGGTGCACAATGTTGCTATAACGTGGTGCACAATGTTGCTTTGATGTGGTGCACAATGTTGCTATAACGTGGTGCACAAGGTTGCTATAACGTGGTGCACAATATTGGTAAGACGTGGTGCACAATGTTGCTATAACGTGGTGCACAATGTTGCTTTGATGTGCTGCACAATGTTGCTATAACGTGGTGCACAAGGTAGCTAGAACGTGGTGCACAATATTGGTAAGACGTTGTGCACAATGTTGCCATAACGTGGTGCACAATGTTGCTTTGATGTGGTGCACAATGTTGCTATAACGCGGTGCACAAGGTTGCTATAACGTGGTACACAATGTTGCTATAACGTGGTGCTCAAGGTTGCTATAACGTGGTGCACAAGGTTGCTATAACGTGGTGCACAATGTTGCTATAACGCGGTGCACAAGGTTGCTATAACGTGGTGCACAAGGTTGCTATAACGTGGTGCACAAGGCTGCTATAACGTGGTGCTCAAGGTTGCTATAACGTGGTGCACAATGTTGCTATAACGTGGTGCTCAAGGTTGCTATAACGTGGTGCACAATGTTGCTATAACGCGGTGCACAATGTTGCTATAACGTGGTGCACAAGGCTGCTATAACGTGGTACACAATGTTGCTATAACGTGGTGCACAAGGCTGCTATAACGTGGTGCACAATGTTGCTGTAACGTGGTGCACAAGGTTGCTATAACGTGATGCACAAGGCTGCTATAACGTGGTGCACAATGTTTCTATAACGTGGTGGACAAGGCTGCTATAACGTGGTGCACAAGGCTGCTATAACGTGGTGCTCAAGGTTGCTATAACGTGGTGCACAATGTTGCTATAACGCGGTGCACAATGTTGCTATAACGTGGTGCACAAGGCTGCTATAACGTGGTATACAATGTTGCTATAACGTGGTGCACAAGGCTGCTATAACGTGGTGCACAATGTTGCTGTAACGTGGTGCACAATGTTGCTATAACGTGGTGCACAAGGCTGCTTTAACGTGGTGCACAATGTTTCTATAACGTGGTGCACAAGGCTGCTATAACGTGGTGCACAAGGCTGCTATAACGTGGTGCACAATGTTGCTATAACGTGGTGCACAATGTTGCTATAACGTGGTGCACAAGGCTGCTATAACGTGGTGCACAAGGCTGCTATAACGTGGTGCTCAAGGTTGCTATAGCGTGGTGCAAAAGCTTGCTATAACGTGGTGCACAAGGTTGCTATGACGTGGTGCACAAGGTTGCTATGATGTGGTGCACAATGTTGCTATAACGTGGTGCACAAGGCTGCTATAACGTGGTACACAATGTTGCTATAACGCGGTGCACAATGTTGCTATAACGTAGTGCACAAGGTTGCTGTAACGTGGTGCTCAAGGTTGCTATAGCGTGGTGCACAAGCTTGCTATAACGTGGTGCACAAGGTTGCTATGACGTGGTGCACAAGGTTGCTATGATGTGGTGCACAATGTTGCTATGACATGGTGCTCAATGTGGCTATGACGTGGTGCACAAGGTTGCTATGACGTGGTGCACAATGTTGCTTTGACGTGGTGCACAAGGTTGCTATGAGGTGGTTCACAATGTTGCTATGATGTGGTGCACAATATTGGTAAGACTTTGTGTGCAATGTTCCTGTGATGTGGCAGCAACAACAACAACAACAATAGGCTGTCGAAGTCTTTCCTCCAATGGCCAGACGGTCAACTTCATTTAGTTGATATCCTGTACCACAAACACCATACAATCAATAGGAATGAATTATCAAGCTGGTTGTGAGAACTGAAACAAAGGTATATTGTGGGAACTGAAGAAACATATACCCAAAAGATACCCAAAAGAAAAAATATTACAACATTTGTTTTGTTGGTATGTTGTTTCACGCCGCACTTATCGTCGGCATGCTATCAACCAAGTTTCCGACTACCATATGCATTTTGTCCCCTCTCACAACCAGGTTGCTTAGCAACAAACCCGGAATCCATGGGGGTAACGCAATGACTCTAGTTATCTAGTTAATATACATCTTATGTCTAGTCACTGGACATTGTAACGCAATGACTCTAGTTAATATAGATGTTATGTCTAGTCACTGGACATTGTAACGCAATGACTCTAGTTAATATAGATGTTATGTCTAGTCACTGGACATTGTAACGCAATGACTCTAGTTAATATAGATCTTATGTCTAGTCACTGGACATTGTAACGCAATGACTCTAGTTAATATAGGTGTTATGTCTAGTCACTGGACATTGTAACGCAATGACTCTAGTTAATATAGGTCTTATGTCTAGTCACTGGACATTGTAACGCAATGACTCTAGTTAATATAGATCTTATGTCTAGTCACTGGACATTGTAACGCAATGACTCTAGTTAATATAGGTCTTATGTCTAGTCACTGGACATTGTAACGCAATGACTCTAGTTAATATAGGTTTTATGTCTAGTCACTGGACATTGTAACGCAATGACTCTAGTTAATATACATCTTATGTCTAGTCACTGGACATTGTAACGCAATGACTCTAGTTAATATAGGTTTTATGTCTAGTCACTGGACATTGTAACGCAATGACTCTAGTTAATATAGGTTTTATGTCTAGTCACTGGACATTGTAACGCAATGACTCTAGTTAATATAGGTTTTATGTCTAGTCACTGGACATTGTAACGCAATGACTCTAGTTAATATACATCTTATGTCAAGTCACTGGACATTGTAACGCAATGACTCTAGTTAATATAGGTTTTATGTCTAGTCACTGGACATTGTAACGCAATGACTCTAGTTAATATAGGTTTTATGTCTAGTCACTGGACATTGTAACGCAATGACTCTAGTTAATATAGGTTTTATGTCTAGTCACTGGACATTGTAACGCAATGACTATAGTTAATATAGGTTTTATGTCTAGTCACTTGACATTGTAACGCAATGACTGTAGTTAATATAGGTTTTATGTCTAGTCACTGGACATTGTAACGCAATGACTCTAGTTAATATAGGTTTTATGTCTAATCACTGGACATTGTAACGCAATGACTCTAGTTAATATAGATCTTATGTCTAGTCACTGGACATTGTAACGCAATGACTCTAGTTAATATAGGTTTTATGTCTAGTCACTGGACATTGTAACGCAATGACTCTAGTTAATATAGGTTTTATGTCTAGTCACTGGACATTGTAACGCAATGACTCTAGTTAATATAGATCTTATGTCTAGTCACTGGACATTGTAACGCAATGACTCTAGTTAATATAGATGTTATGTCTAGTCACTGGACATTGTAACGCAATGACTCTAGTTAATATAGATCTTATGTCTAGTCACTGGACATTGTAACGCAATGACTATTGTTAATATAGATGTTATGTCTAGTCACTGGACATTGTAACGCAATGACTATAGTTAATATAGATGTTATGTCTAGTCACTGGACATTGTAACGCAATGACTCTAGTTAATATAGATGTTATGTCTAGTCACTGGACATTGTAACGCAATGACTCTAGTTAATATAGGTTTTATGTCTAGTCACTGGACATTGTAACGCAATGACTCTAGTTAATATAGATGTTATGTCTAGTCACTGGACATTGTAACGCAATGACTCTAGTTAATATAGATCTTATGTCTAGTCACTGGACATTGTAACGCAATGACTATCGTTAATATAGATGTTATGTCTAGTCACTGGACATTGTAACGCAATGACTCTAGTTAATATAGGTCTTATGTCTAGTCACTGGACATTGTAACGCAATGACTCTAGTTAATATAGATCTTATGTCTAGTCACTGGACATTGTAACGCAATGACTCTAGTTAATATAGGTCTTATGTCTAGTCACTGGACATTGTAACGCAATGACTCTAGTTAATATAGGTTTTATGTCTAGTCACTGGACATTGTAACGCAATGACTCTAGTTAATATACATCTTATGTCTAGTCACTGGACATTGTAACGCAATGACTCTAGTTAATATAGGTTTTATGTCTAGTCACTGGACATTGTAACGCAATGACTCTAGTTAATATAGGTTTTATGTCTAGTCACTGGACATTGTAACGCAATGACTCTAGTTAATATAGGTTTTATGTCTAGTCACTGGACATTGTAACGCAATGACTCTAGTTAATATAGATGTTATGTCTAGTCACTGGACATTGTAACGCAATGACTCTAGTTAATATAGATGTTATGTCTAGTCACTGGACATTGTAACGCAATGACTCTAGTTAATATAGGTTTTATGTCTAGTCACTGGACATTGTAACGCAATGACTCTAGTTAATATAGATGTTATGTCTAGTCACTGGACATTGTAACGCAATGACTCTAGTTAATATAGATCTTATGTCTAGTCACTGGACATTGTAACGCAATGACTATCGTTAATATAGATGTTATGTCTAGTCACTGGACATTGTAACGCAATGACTCTAGTTAATATAGATGTTATGTCTAGTCACTGGACATTGTAACGCAATGACTCTAGTTAATATAGGTTTTATGTCTAGTCACTGGACATTGTAACGCAATGACTCTAGTTAATATAGATGTTATGTCTAGTCACTGGACATTGTAACGCAATGACTCTAGTTAATATAGATCTTATGTCTAGTCACTGGACATTGTAACGCAATGACTCTAGTTAATATAGGTGTTATGTCTAGTCACTGGACATTGTAACGCAATGACTCTAGTTAATATAGGTCTTATGTCTAGTCACTGGACATTGTAACGCAATGACTCTAGTTAATATAGATCTTATGTCTAGTCACTGGACATTGTAACGCAATGACTCTAGTTAATATAGGTCTTATGTCTAGTCACTGGACATTGTAACGCAATGACTCTAGTTAATATAGGTTTTATGTCTAGTCACTGGACATTGTAACGCAATGACTCTAGTTAATATACATCTTATGTCTAGTCACTGGACATTGTAACGCAATGACTCTAGTTAATATAGGTTTTATGTCTAGTCACTGGACATTGTAACGCAATGACTCTAGTTAATATAGGTTTTATGTCTAGTCACTGGACATTGTAACGCAATGACTCTAGTTAATATAGGTTTTATGTCTAGTCACTGGACATTGTAACGCAATGACTCTAGTTAATATACATCTTATGTCAAGTCACTGGACATTGTAACGCAATGACTCTAGTTAATATAGGTTTTATGTCTAGTCACTGGACATTGTAACGCAATGACTCTAGTTAATATAGGTTTTATGTCTAGTCACTGGACATTGTAACGCAATGACTCTAGTTAATATAGGTTTTATGTCTAGTCACTGGACATTGTAACGCAATGACTATAGTTAATATAGGTTTTATGTCTAGTCACTTGACATTGTAACGCAATGACTGTAGTTAATATAGGTTTTATGTCTAGTCACTGGACATTGTAACGCAATGACTCTAGTTAATATAGGTTTTATGTCTAATCACTGGACATTGTAACGCAATGACTCTAGTTAATATAGATCTTATGTCTAGTCACTGGACATTGTAACGCAATGACTCTAGTTAATATAGGTTTTATGTCTAGTCACTGGACATTGTAACGCAATGACTCTAGTTAATATAGGTTTTATGTCTAGTCACTGGACATTGTAACGCAATGACTCTAGTTAATATAGATCTTATGTCTAGTCACTGGACATTGTAACGCAATGACTCTAGTTAATATAGATGTTATGTCTAGTCACTGGACATTGTAACGCAATGACTCTAGTTAATATAGATCTTATGTCTAGTCACTGGACATTGTAACGCAATGACTATTGTTAATATAGATGTTATGTCTAGTCACTGGACATTGTAACGCAATGACTATAGTTAATATAGATGTTATGTCTAGTCACTGGACATTGTAACGCAATGACTCTAGTTAATATAGATGTTATGTCTAGTCACTGGACATTGTAACGCAATGACTCTAGTTAATATAGGTTTTATGTCTAGTCACTGGACATTGTAACGCAATGACTCTAGTTAATATAGATGTTATGTCTAGTCACTGGACATTGTAACGCAATGACTCTAGTTAATATAGATCTTATGTCTAGTCACTGGACATTGTAACGCAATGACTATCGTTAATATAGATGTTATGTCTAGTCACTGGACATTGTAACGCAATGACTCTAGTTAATATAGGTCTTATGTCTAGTCACTGGACATTGTAACGCAATGACTCTAGTTAATATAGATCTTATGTCTAGTCACTGGACATTGTAACGCAATGACTCTAGTTAATATAGGTCTTATGTCTAGTCACTGGACATTGTAACGCAATGACTCTAGTTAATATAGGTTTTATGTCTAGTCACTGGACATTGTAACGCAATGACTCTAGTTAATATACATCTTATGTCTAGTCACTGGACATTGTAACGCAATGACTCTAGTTAATATAGGTTTTATGTCTAGTCACTGGACATTGTAACGCAATGACTCTAGTTAATATAGGTTTTATGTCTAGTCACTGGACATTGTAACGCAATGACTCTAGTTAATATAGGTTTTATGTCTAGTCACTGGACATTGTAACGCAATGACTCTAGTTAATATAGATGTTATGTCTAGTCACTGGACATTGTAACGCAATGACTCTAGTTAATATAGATGTTATGTCTAGTCACTGGACATTGTAACGCAATGACTCTAGTTAATATAGGTTTTATGTCTAGTCACTGGACATTGTAACGCAATGACTCTAGTTAATATAGATGTTATGTCTAGTCACTGGACATTGTAACGCAATGACTCTAGTTAATATAGATCTTATGTCTAGTCACTGGACATTGTAACGCAATGACTATCGTTAATATAGATGTTATGTCTAGTCACTGGACATTGTAACGCAATGACTCTAGTTAATATAGATGTTATGTCTAGTCACTGGACATTGTAACGCAATGACTCTAGTTAATATAGGTTTTATGTCTAGTCACTGGACATTGTAACGCAATGACTCTAGTTAATATAGATCTTATGTCTAGTCACTGGACATTGTAACGCAATGACTATAGTTAATATACATCTTATGTCTAGTCACTGGACATTGTAGATCTCAATGTCTACTGACTGGACATGATTGATGTTAACGATATCCCTGCTGCTTCAAGGGAGTAGCATAACAAAATTGACCACTGTGCTGATTCAGATACAAGTCACTTTTAACATTTGGAAATGCGGAGGACACACAGTTTTCAATTTTGAAATGTATAAACGTCTCTGAAGTTTAACTGATGCCTTCATTGTTGTAATCCTGTCCAAACAACTTTGAGCAAGAGTCGTATGACGCCCAATAAAATCTTCATAAAAAGAGCATGCTTGGTTTAACCTAAACAAATGTTGACTGTAGACTCAAGCTGCTGGAATATTGCTCAGCACAAAGGGAAAGTTGACTCTTGTAATATGAAGTCATCCCTTTTGTCACACAGCTTTTTTCGTCAATCTGAATCTTTCTGCTAAACTGTAAATATGAAATAGTTGAGGGGGTCTCGGTGGTCTGTGTTATATTTTTCAGGTGAAAAAAAATCAGTGTGAGGAAATTAGGTATAAGACCATTATTTGGGTGAGGAAGTCCCGCATTTTACAACCTGTTTTCTCAGTAAACTGCTGATGACATTAGCTCTCGTTCTTGCCACATTGTCCTGCAGCTATATCTATGTCACCGCGTCAGAGATTAATGCTCAATGGATCAAGAAACGAAGCTGTCTGTGTGTCTTTCAAAGTCGTGTCCACAGTTGAAAAATAAAATGTTTGGACAAATTTGAACTTGTTTCTTTACCGAGATTGTACAAATTCAAGCAATTCCTTTGGTTTTTGAGAATTCATATGGTTTTAATTCCAACTGCCTCAAATACTTTCTGCAAATATACAGAAAGTCCTTCCTTGATTGTATTAAGGATCATGATTGATCTGTGAGACAGGGACTTGGTGGTACATCAGCTGGACCAAGCAATATATCTCTCTTTAGAATCTAGCACAAAGGGAAATAGACATGTACACGTTTTCATCTTTTAGGGTCAAATCAAAAGTTGATAGTAATTATGCATGCTTTTGACAGGTTTCAGTCGTTTTATATCTTTCATCGCCACAGATTAAACTCGTGTTCTTACTTTGTGAAGTAAATTTGGCGCCGATTATGTATTACTGTCTGAATATGGTTGTGTTTGAGCTGTGTGTAAGTTGTGTTCGAGATGTAAAGTTCGGTTTGAATTCAGGATTAGTTATTAAAACAAGACACGTTTTGCCATTTTTGTAACACATGAAGAAATATTGCATTGAGATAGTTTCGAAAGAAAGATATCTTCTGTCCAAATTTACTGAACATTTTTAATGAATCTTTGTTTTTAAAACGCTGAATTTGACTTAGTGTTGCACACAGGTCTTAGGGCAGTTTTAATGTCCTTGTCCAAACAGTTTCCTTTTTGTCTGTTTTACATTTTGGCTACCATCAAACATATCGACTTGTTTCATGTAGATGAGAGGGGCAACAGACATTTCAATAATCACAAGAAATATCTACTAAAAGAGCACATATTCCATTCTGAGCATGTGTATTTGAATCGCTGTCCAAAAGGTAATAGGGAAGAGGTGAGCGTATCCTTCCCAAATGGTGACACCCGACAAAAACACATGCAAAGGCAAGTCAATTGTTCAGCTGAAAGAAACACGGGAATATATGGTACAAAATAGAAACATTTCGTCCAAAAAACACATACAAGATCACAAGGGAAATGCGAAAACTATCGGAGTCCATGGAAATGGCAGAGGAATCTAAATATGTCTAATCATGTCTAAATATGTCTAAACATGTCTAAACATGTCTAAACATGTCTAAATATGTCTAAACATGTCATTAGCTGGTGTGACCTCCTTCTACCCCGATTCATGCCTGAAGCTTTCTTACCATGCAATTCACAAATTGTTTTCCAATTGTTAAAACACGTTCAACATCTTGTCGGTGTTATTTTCTTAGCGTAAAAAAAACCCCTTCTTTTATTTTTTATCATTTTAACTCCCAATCATGTTTCTTTTCTTCATCCACAGACTACCCGTGATGATCCGGGTTAGTATTAGTCTTCAGCAACCCATGGGTGCCGTTAGAGGCGACTAACGGGATGGGGTGGTTGGTGCATGTCTTCGTATCCCTTTGGCTTAGATCGAAGTCATAATGTCAATGACTGGATCATGTGATCTGGTCCAGACATCCGTCATATACCTGAACTATTGTTGCTGACGGGGTTAAACAAAAATACATAAATTTGTTTGTTTGCTTGTTTGTTTAACGTCGCACTCCGCAATATTCTAGCTATATGACGGTGGTCTGTAAATAATCAAGTCTGGATCAGATTATCAACTGATTGACAGCTTGACTATCGATTGCGTCACGAAGATATGCATCAACCAAGTCAGCTAGCCTGACCTCCCGATCCCGTTAGTCGCCTCTTACAACAAGCATAGTCGCCTTTTACGACAAGCATGGGTTGCTGAAGACCTGTTATATCCCGGATCTCCACGGGTCCCATAAACATGTCTTAGCTTCAGTGTGTGCATGCGTATATATCTAAGTAAATAGATGTCACACTAAGTTGGCCGACTGTCTAGTTGCGACAGATGTGTTTTGTAAATCATGTTATGTACAGTGTATTGCATATTTGTAACTTACGTAATGTTTTATGTATAAGCTATTCCGGCCTGTGATTGTATTCATGTATACGATGATGCAGCATGCGAGGGGTATAACACCTGTGTATATCACATGAATCCCTCAATGTCTGGCACCATCTGTCACTGGTCTGTGTGACACAGGGACAGTATTTATTCGGGAGATATTATGTTGATTGAGGATCTTCATTTTATTCCGGGGCACGGGTGGCCCAGTCGTCTAAGATGCCGCGATTCGCTGTGCAGAGTTGCGTCCTTTGGGCACGCCAGAAACCTATGATTGTGTGTTCGAATCCCGGTTCGCCCCAATTAAGCTTCTATGTTTGTCAGCACCATATCCGTGCTCGTGAGTTTCACCGAAATGATAAACGTCTGAGACCTGCATCACTTCGGGCTTTCCTCGCACATTAAGCCACAAGGCCTTGGGTGTCAAATTGACCCTTTAGCAAAATGGCGACATCAACATCATTAATGACAACCTTAAACATCACAATGTGTAAGTTTCTTAGGACACTCGCCCATAGTCTACACTTGGAAGATGACGTCTTGGCTGTCGAGGAAGAACCATGATATGGGAATGTAATAGGGGGGATATCTAGGGGGCAGACCAGGATACAAGTACGTGTTAACATACCCCACCCCCTCCCCAAAAGATGTTGTTCATTGACTCCAACATGTACAGCAAACTAAGTGTCATACAGTTGGCGTATTTCTGAGTGCATAGACATACATAAAACAATCGTCAATATTTAATATCGCAGGTTTTATTTATTTTAGTATCTGGAGAAACGCTTCAACTCCCGGGCTGCCAGACTGACGGGAACAGGCATGATGATAGTCAAACAAGTACGTATAGGACCCTAGAAACACAGACACGGGCTGCCAGACTGACGGGAACAGGCATGATGATAGTCAAACAAGTACGTATAGGACCCTAGAAACACAGACACGGGCTGCCAGACTGACGGGAACAGGCATGATGATAGTCAAACAAGTACGTATAGGACCCTGGAAACACAGACACGGGCTGCCAGACTGACGCGAACAGGCATGATGATAGTCAAACAAGTACGTATAGGACCCTAGAAACACAGACACGGGCTGCCAGACTGACGCGAACAGGCATGATGATAGTCAAACAAGTACGTATAGGACCCTAGAAACACAGACACGGGCTGCCAGACTGACGCGAACAGGCATGATGATAGTCAAACAAGTACGTATAGGACCCTAGAAACACAGACACGGGCTGCCAGACTGACGCGAACAACAGGCATGATGATAGTCAAACAAGTACGTATAGGACCCTGGAAACACAGACACGGCCTGCCAGACTGACGGGAACAGGCATGATGATAGTCAAACAAGTACGTATAGGACCCTAGAAACACAGACACGGCCTGCCAGACTGACGCGAACAGGCATGATGATAGTCAAACAAGTACGTATAGGACCCTGGAAACACAGACACGGGCTGCCAGGCTGACGGGAACAACAGGCATGATGATAGTCAAACAAGTACGTATAGGACCCTAGAAACACAGACACGGGCTGCCAGACTGACGGGAACAGGCATGATGATAGTCAAACAAGTACGTATAGGACCCTAGAAACACAGACACGGCCTGCCAGACTGACGGGAACAGGCATGATGATAGTCAAACATGTACGTATAGGACCCTAGAAACACAGACACGGGCTGCCAGACTGACGGGAACAGGCATGATGATAGTCAAACAAGTACGTATAGGACCCTAGAAACACAGACACGGCCTGCCAGACTGACGGGAACAGGCATGATGATAGTCAAACATGTACGTATAGGACCCTAGAAACACAGACACGGGCTGCCAGACTGACGGGAACAGGCATGATGATAGTCAAACAAGTACGTATAGGACCCTAGAAACACAGACACGGCCTGCCAGACTGACGGGAACAGGCATGATGATAGTCAAACATGTACGTATAGGACCCTAGAAACACAGACACGGGCTGCCAGACTGACGGGAACAGGCATGATGATAGTCAAACAAGTACGTATAGGACCCTAGAAACACAGACACGGCTTGCCAGACTGACGGGAACAACAGGCATGATGATAGTCAAACAAGTACGTATAGGACCCTAGAAACACAGACACGGGCTGCCAGACTGACGCGAACAGGCATGATGATAGTCAAACAAGTACGTATAGGACCCTGGAAACACAGACACGGGCTGCCAGACTGACGCGAACAGGCATGATGATAGTCAAACAAGTACGTATAGGACCCTAGAAACACAGACACGGCTTGCCAGACTGACGGGAACAGGCATGATGATAGTCAAACAAGTACGTATAGGACCCTAGAAACACAGACACGGGCTGCCAGACTGACGCGAACAGGCATGATGATAGTCAAACAAGTACGTATAGGACCCTAGAAACACAGACACGGGCTGCCAGACTGACGCGAACAGGCATGATGATAGTCAAACAAGTACGTATAGGACCCTGGAAACACAGACACGGGCTGCCAGACTGACGGGAACAACAGGCATGATGATAGTCAAACAAGTACGTATAGGACCCTGGAAACACAGACACGGGCTGCCAGACTGACGCGAACAACAGGCATGATGATAGTCAAACAAGTACGTATAGGACCCTAGAAACACAGACACGGGCTGCCAGACTGACGGGAACAGGCATGATGATAGTCAAACAAGTACGTACAGGACCCTAGAAACACAGACCCGGGCTGCCAGACTGACGCGAACAGGCATGATGATAATCAAACAAGTACGTATAGGACCCTAGAAACACAGACACGGGCTGCCAGACTGACGCGAACAGGCATGATGATAGTCAAACAAGTACGTATAGGACCCTAGAAACACAGACACGGGCTGCCAGACTGACGGGAACAGGCATGATGATAGTCAAACAAGTACGTATAGGACCCTGGAAACACAGACACGGGCTGCCAGACTGACGCGAACAGGCATGATGATAGTCAAACAAGTACGTATAGGACCCTAGAAACACAGACACGGGCTGCCAGACTGACGCGAACAGGCATGATGATAGTCAAACATGTACGTATAGGACCCTAGAAACACAGACACGGGCTGCCAGACTGACGGGAACAGGCATGATGATAGTCAAACAAGTACGTATAGGACCCTAGAAACACAGACACGGCCTGCCAGACTGACGGGAACAGGCATGATGATAGTCAAACATGTACGTATAGGACCCTAGAAACACAGACACGGGCTGCCAGACTGACGGGAACAGGCATGATGATAGTCAAACATGTACGTATAGGACCCTAGAAACACAGACACGGGCTGCCAGACTGACGGGAACAGGCATGATGATAGTCAAACAAGTACGTATAGGACCCTAGAAACACAGACACGGCTTGCCAGACTGACGGGAACAACAGGCATGATGATAGTCAAACAAGTACGTATAGGACCCTAGAAACACAGACACGGGCTGCCAGACTGACGCGAACAGGCATGATGATAGTCAAACAAGTACGTATAGGACCCTAGAAACACAGACACGGGCTGCCAGACTGACGCGAACAGGCATGATGATAGTCAAACAAGTACGTATAGGACCCTAGAAACACAGACACGGGCTGCCAGACTGACGCGAACAGGCATGATGATAGTCAAACAAGTACGTATAGGACCCTGGAAACACAGACACGGGCTGCCAGACTGACGGGAACAACAGGCATGATGATAGTCAAACAAGTACGTATAGGACCCTGGAAACACAGACACGGGCTGCCAGACTGACGCGAACAACAGGCATGATGATAGTCAAACAAGTACGTATAGGACCCTAGAAACACAGACACGGGCTGCCAGACTGACGGGAACAGGCATGATGATAGTCAAACAAGTACGTATAGGACCCTAGAAACACAGACCCGGGCTGCCAGACTGACGCGAACAGGCATGATGATAGTCAAACAAGTACGTATAGGACCCTGGAAACACAGACACGGGCTGCCAGACTGACGCGAACAGGCATGATGATAGTCAAACAAGTACGTATAGGACCCTGGAAACACAGACACGGGCTGCCAGACTGACGGGAACAGGCATGATGATAGTCAAACAAGTACGTATAGGACCCTGGAAACACAGACACGGGCTGCCAGACTGACGCGAACAGGCATGATGATAGTCAAACAAGTACGTATAGGACCCTAGACACACAGACACGGGCTGCCAGACTGACGGGAACAGGCATGATGATAGTCAAACATGTACGTATAGGACCCTAGAAACACAGACACGGCTTGCCAGACTGACGGGAACAGGCATGATGATAGTCAAACAAGTACGTATAGGACCCTAGAAACACAGACACGGGCTGCCAGACTGACGGGAACAGGCATGATGATAGTCAAACAAGTACGTATAGGACCCTAGAAACACAGACACGGGCTGCCAGACTGACGCGAACAGGCATGATGATAGTCAAACATGTACGTATAGGACCCTAGAAACACAGACACGGGCTGCCAGACTGACGGGAACAGGCATGATGATAGTCAAACAAGTACGTATAGGACCCTAGAAACACAGACACGGCCTGCCAGACTGACGGGAACAGGCATGATGATAGTCAAACATGTACGTATAGGACCCTAGAAACACAGACACGGGCTGCCAGACTGACGGGAACAGGCATGATGATAGTCAAACAAGTACGTATAGGACCCTAGAAACACAGACACGGCCTGCCAGACTGACGGGAACAGGCATGATGATAGTCAAACATGTACGTATAGGACCCTAGAAACACAGACACGGGCTGCCAGACTGACGGGAACAGGCATGATGATAGTCAAACAAGTACGTATAGGACCCTAGAAACACAGACACGGCTTGCCAGACTGACGGGAACAACAGGCATGATGATAGTCAAACAAGTACGTATAGGACCCTAGAAACACAGACACGGGCTGCCAG
This sequence comes from Haliotis rufescens, assembly GCF_023055435.1. NCBI lineage: Eukaryota > Metazoa > Mollusca > Gastropoda > Lepetellida > Haliotidae > Haliotis > Haliotis rufescens. Next base: position 34,430,995 of record NW_025963824.1, on the reverse strand, counting down.
ACTGACGCGAACAGGCATGATGATAGTCAAACAAGTACGTATAGGACCCTAGAAACACAGACACGGGCTGCCAGACTGACGCGAACAGGCATGATGATAGTCAAACAAGTACGTATAGGACCCTAGAAACACAGACACGGGCTGCCAGACTGACGCGAACAGGCATGATGATAGTCAAACAAGTACGTATAGGACCCTGGAAACACAGACACGGGCTGCCAGACTGACGGGAACAACAGGCATGATGATAGTCAAACAAGTACGTATAGGACCCTGGAAACACAGACACGGGCTGCCAGACTGACGCGAACAACAGGCATGATGATAGTCAAACAAGTACGTATAGGACCCTAGAAACACAGACACGGGCTGCCAGACTGACGGGAACAGGCATGATGATAGTCAAACAAGTACGTATAGGACCCTAGAAACACAGACCCGGGCTGCCAGACTGACGCGAACAGGCATGATGATAGTCAAACAAGTACGTATAGGACCCTGGTCACACAGACACGGGCTGCCAGACTGACGCGAACAGGCATGATGATAGTCAAACAAGTACGTATAGGACCCTGGAAACACAGACACGGGCTGCCAGACTGACGGGAACAGGCATGATGATAGTCAAACAAGTACGTATAGGACCCTGGAAACACAGACACGGGCTGCCAGACTGACGCGAACAGGCATGATGATAGTCAAACAAGTACGTATAGGACCCTAGACACACAGACACGGGCTGCCAGACTGACGGGAACAGGCATGATGATAGTCAAACATGTACGTATAGGACCCTAGAAACACAGACACGGCTTGCCAGACTGACGGGAACAGGCATGATGATAGTCAAACAAGTACGTATAGGACCCTAGAAACACAGACACGGGCTGCCAGACTGACGGGAACAGGCATGATGATAGTCAAACAAGTACGTATAGGACCCTAGAAACACAGACACGGGCTGCCAGACTGACGCGAACAGGCATGATGATAGTCAAACAAGTACGTATAGGACCCTAGAAACACAGACACGGGCTGCCAGACTGACGGGAACAGGCATGATGATAGTCAAACAAGTACGTATAGGACCCTAGAAACACAGACACGGGCTGCCAGACTGACGCGAACAGGCATGATGATAGTCAAACAAGTACGTATAGGACCCTGGAAACACAGACACGGGCTGCCAGACTGACGCGAACAGGCATGATGATAGTCAAACAAGTACGTATAGGACCCTGGAAACACAGACACGGGCTGCCAGACTGACGGGAACAGGCATGATGATAGTCAAACAAGTACGTATAGGACCCTGGAAACACAGACACGGGCTGCCAGACTGACGCGAACAACAGGCATGATGATAGTCAAACAAGTACGTATAGGACCCTAGAAACACAGACAAGACAACTACATTCATAATGATGTGGGAGTATACCCGTTATATCACGGGGTGTCAGCTTGATGTGGCAGGATTTCAGTTATATCAAGGCGTGTCAGTCTGATATGTGAGGAATTCAGTTATATCACCGGGTGTCAGCTTCATGTGGGAGTATTTCACTTACATCACGGGGTGTCAGTTTGATGTGGGAGTATTTCAGTTATATTACGGGGTGTCAGCTTGATGTGGGAGTATTTCATATATATCACGGCGTGCCAGTTTGATGTGGGAGTATTTCAGTTATATCACGGCGTGTCAGTTTGATGTGGGAGTATTTCACTTATGTCACGGGGTGTCAGCTTGATGTGGGAGTATTTCACTTATATCACGGGGTGTCAGCTTGATGTGGGAGTATTTCAGTTATATCACGGGGTGTCAGCTTGATGTGTAAGGATTTCAGTTATATCACCGGGTGTCAGTTTGATGTGTAAGGATTTCAGTTATATCACCGGGTGTCAGCTTGATGTGGGAGTATTTCACTTATATCACAGCCTGTCAGCTTGATGTGGGAGTATTTCACTTATATCACGGGGTGTCAGCTTGATATGGGAGTATTTCAGTTATATCACGGCGTGTCAGCTTGATGTGGGAGTATTTCACTTATATCACCGGGTGTCAGTTTGATGTGTGAGGATTTCAGTTATATCACCGGGTGTCAGTTTGATGTGGGAGTATTTCACTTATATCACGGCGTGTCAGCTTGATGTGGGAGTATTTCAGTTATATCACCGGGTGTCAGCTTGATGTGTGAGTATTTCAGTTATATCAACGGGTGTCAGCTTGATGTGGGAGTATTTCACTTATATCACCGGGTGTCAGCTTGATGTGGGAGTATTTCAGTTATATCACGGCGTGTCATTTTGATGCGGGAGTATACCCGTTATATCACGGGGTGTCAGCTTGATGTGGCAGGATTTCAGTTATATCAAGGCGTGTCAGTCTGATATGTGAGGAATTCAGTTATATCACCGGGTGTCAGCTTCATGTGGGAGTATTTCACTTACATCACGGGGTGTCAGTTTGATGTGGGAGTATTTCAGTTATATTACGGGGTGTCAGCTTGATGTGGGAGTATTTCATATATATCACGGCGTGCCAGTTTGATGTGGGAGTATTTCAGTTATATCACGGCGTGTCAGTTTGATGTGGGAGTATTTCACTTATGTCACGGGGTGTCAGCTTGATGTGGGAGTATTTCACTTATATCACGGGGTGTCAGCTTGATGTGGGAGTATTTCAGTTATATCACGGGGTGTCAGCTTGATGTGTAAGGATTTCAGTTATATCACCGGGTGTCAGTTTGATGTGTAAGGATTTCAGTTATATCACCGGGTGTCAGCTTGATGTGGGAGTATTTCACTTATATCACAGCCTGTCAGCTTGATGTGGGAGTATTTCACTTATATCACGGGGTGTCAGCTTGATATGGGAGTATTTCAGTTATATCACGGCGTGTCAGCTTGATGTGGGAGTATTTCACTTATATCACCGGGTGTCAGTTTGATGTGTGAGGATTTCAGTTATATCACCGGGTGTCAGTTTGATGTGGGAGTATTTCACTTATATCACGGCGTGTCAGCTTGATGTGGGAGTATTTCAGTTATATCACCGGGTGTCAGCTTGATGTTTGAGTATTTCAGTTATATCAACGGGAGTCAGCTTGATGTGGGAGTATTTCACTTATATCACCGGGTGTCAGCTTGATGTGGGAGTATTTCAGTTATATCACGGCGTGTCATTTTGATGCGGGAGTATTTCAGTTATATCACCGGGTGTCAGCTTGATGTGGGAGTATTTCAGTTATATCACCGGGTGTCAGATTGATGTGGGAGTATTTCAGTTATATCACGGGGTGTCAGATTGATGTGGGAGTATTTCAGTTATATCATGGCCTCTCCTCACTGTGTTCTGAGTGAAAAATGAATGCATGCACTCTGTTTTGAGTGACAGATGAATGCATACACAGTGTTCTGAGTGACAGATGAATGCATACACTGTATTCTGAGTGACAGATGAATGCATACACTGTGCTCTGAGTGACAGATGAATGCATGTACAGTGTTCTGAGTGACAGATGAATGCATACACTGTGCTCTGAGTGACAGATGAATGCATGAACTGTGTTCTGAGTGACAGATGAATGCATACCCAGTGTTCTGAGTGACAGATGAATGCATACACTGTGTTCTGAGTGACTGATAGATGCATACACTGTGTTCTGTGTGACAGATGAATGCATACACTGTGTTCTGAGTGAAGATGAATGCATACACTGTGTTCTGTGTGACAGATGAATGCATACCCAGTCTTCTGTGTGACAGATGAATGCATACACTGTGTTCTGAGTGACAGATGAATGCATACAGTGTTCTATTTGACAGATGAATGCATACACTGTGTTCTGAGTGACAGATGAATGCATACACTGTGTTCTCATTGACAGATGAACGCATACACTTTGTTCTGATTGACATATGAATGCATACACTGTGTTCTGTGTGGCAGATGAATGCAAACACTGTGTTCTGTGTGACTGATGAATGCATACACAGTGTTCTGTGTGACTGATAGATGCATACACTGTGTACTGTGTGACAGATGAATGCATACACAGTCTTCTGTGTGACAGATGAATGCATACACTGTGTTCTATTTGACAGATGAATGCATACACTGTGTTCTGAGTGACAGACGAATGCATACACAGTGTTCTGAGTGACAGATGAATGCATACACAGTGTTCTGAGTGACAGATGAAAGCATACACAGTGTTCTGAGTGACAGATGAATTAATACACTGTGTTCTGAGTGACAGACGAATGCATACACAGTGTTCTGAGTGACAGATGAATGCATACACAGTGTTCTGAGTGACAGATGAAAGCATACACTGTGTTCTGAGTGACAGATGAATTAATACACTGTGTTCTGAGTGACAGATGAATGCATACGCTGTGTTCTGAGTGACAGATGAATGCATACACTGTGTTCTGAATGACAGATGCATGCCTGTGTATTGCAGGTGACGTATATGGGCGTGGTGTCATTGGCTCCGTCGACAGCGTTAGAAGCAGGTATGTGTTTCAGTATGATTCGTCAATAAATCACTATCATATGCAGTTATAAGCAACGTAGCTACATAATAAATAGTTTGTAATAAGCAAGATAACATCCTCGTGATGTAAAAATTAATATCGTTTTACAATATATATTCTAACAGCTGTTAACATTTATAATAATTGTGCATGATATTGATGTGTTCATTATGTTTCCATTAGTCACTGGCTTTCCAACATGGGCCACGATAATCACAGTCGGCCTGGTGTCCACGTTCTACACCTGTCTGGTAGGTATACTGTCAACACCTCCCACTTTCTACACCTGTCTGGTAGGTATACTGTCAACACCTCCCACTTTCTACACCTGTCTGGTAGGTATACTGTCAACACCTCCCACTTTCTACACCTGTCTGGTAGGTATACTGTCAACACCTCCCACTTTCTACACCTGTCTGGTAGGTATACTGTCAACACCTCCCACTTTCTACACCTGTCTGGTAGGTATACTGTCAACACCTCCCACTTTCTACACCTGTCTGGTAGGTATACTGTCAACACCTCCCACTTTCTACACCTGTCTGGTAGGTATACTGTCAACACCTCCCACTTTCTACACCTGTCTGGTAGGTATACTGTCAACACCTCCCACTTTCTACACCTGTCTGGTAGGTATACTGTCAACACCTCCCACTTTCTACACCTGTCTGGTAGGTATACTGTCAACACCTCCCACTTTCTACACCTGTCTGGTAGGTATACTGTCAACACCTCCCACTTTCTACACCTGTCTGGTAGGTATACTGTCAACACCTCCCACTTTCTACACCTGTCTGGTAGGTATACTGTCAACACCTCCCACTTTCTACACCTGTCTGGTAGGTATACTGTAAACACCTCCCACTTGCTTCGTGCAAAACTGAGGTTAACTAAAATGGGGTTAAACGTCGCGTCCACAATTATTCCACTTATTGTGCATGCACGTGTGTGTGGCCGCTCGCACTGGTGTGGACTAATTTCGATATATAGAGCTAGCACACTGAGATACCATGCCGCAGTTTAACATGAATACCCCACTCAGACACAGTATAATGACTCCGAGCCGACCAGTCCAATCTTGGTTTGACCCTTTAATACCAGACAGGGTAACAACAAGTACCATCTTTTGACGTCTTTTGGGAAGACGCGGCCAGGGATCGAACCCCGGACCTTCCGCTCCCCGGGCGGACGCTCTACCACAAGACCACGGAGGCGGTCTGTGCAAAATTGATGTGATGGTTTTATTGAACTGTGATTGTTGAAGGCTCTGTCCAGGATTTAAAGGCACATCCGCAGTATTTCGACCACATCGTGACTTTAAGATATTACACAAAATAAACACAATTAGACTATATAAACACATGTCAACAAAAGACAGTAAGATAACTAGTAGATATATCACAGATTTATATTTAAAACTAGTAGGTTACCATAAAAAGATATCGCTGTACATAACAAGACTACGGATCGCCAGCAACCAAAGTTAGGCCACCATACTAGGGACCGCGGGGACTTACGATATTTCTGCTGCCTGCACGGTTCCCAAGCAGGATTTACACTATCTCTTCAGTCGATGGTGATGATACGCAATTTGGCCATCAACTAGAAATCCCCAAAACAAAAATACTGTGTAAAACTCTGGTAGGAATAAATGTACTTTGAATGATCTGGTCTTGTATATCAATAATTTTACTCTACTTCCACCCATGCTTGTAAGAGGCGACTAACGGGATCAGGTAGCCAGGCTCGCTGACTTGGTTGATGAATGTCATGATATCGAATTTGCGTAGATAGATGCTCTTGGTATCAGTCACTGGATTGTCTGGTCCAGACCGCCGTCATGTAGCGAGACCCGTGAAGATCCGGGGTAGTGCAGGTCTTCAGCAAGCCATGCTTGCTGTAAGAGGCGACTAACGGGATCGGGAGGTCAGGCTCGCTGACTTGGTTGATGCATGTCATCGTGTTCCAATTGCATGGATCGATGCTCATGATGTCAGTCACTGGATTGTCTGGTCCAGATTCGATTATTTACAGACCGCCGCCATAAAGCTTGAACATTGCTGAGTGCGGCGTCAAACAACAAACATCACATCACATAGTTGGAATAGTGTTGAGTGTGTCTTTAAACAACAGACATAGAAACAATCAACACGCTATGTGTAATACATACTGTTTGGTATTGTGCTGATAAAGTGCTTTTGATCATCAAGGCAAAATAAGACTTATACGATAAAAGCCACAAAAGCAATTCCATAAGCATGAGGCATTTCTGCTTAAAGAAGGATCTTTTGTACGAAGCCGACCACATCATAACCATGTGTTTTTGAATCAATATCAGTTAGTGGTGATAAAATGTGTTGTCGAAAAGTTTAGTTATATTGGCCGACGGGTGGCACTCGTCACAAACACATGCAAAGGCAAAGTAAGTGTTGACTACAGAAAGAAATGGGCAACACTCCTGAAGGGGCAGGGAAAGAGTAACCGACCACATACCTCAGTGATTAATATTAATACTAATTAGTTCATTGTTTCAGGGAGGAATGAAAGCAGTTGTGTGGGCAGACGTTTTTCAGTCCGTTGTGATGCTTGCCGGGATACTAGCTATAATCGTCAGAGTAAGTATGTTAATATTTGATTTCAACGGATGTGTTAATTAAACATAGAGTAAATAGACAATTGATGGGTGTCTTTTGATATCAAATGTATCAACTATAATCGATAAACGTTTAACTCCGAGGCTAGCAAGTTGTTCCAGATAGATCTAACTGGACAACGCAGATAAACGCGAGGGCCGAACGATCGCACCCAAAAGTGGGAGAGACATGATAATCGGTTTGGGGAAAAAAGGTTGAGATATTCGACGTGAAACTTGTAAGAATAGCCGGGAAATACCAAACTTAACCCTCCTGTTCATACAATGGACTTGTCCAATAATGCCGAGGTCGGATTGTGTTTAGGGAGTCATCAGAATTTAGATACTGGTAACTATTTTAAAAGTTTGTACATTTTATTAACATCTAGAAAGAGTGCATAATGTGTCGATGTTCCTTCCTTAAACAAACATATATATAAGATAAATATAGACGTTTATAGCCGCGATCAAGTTTATGGTAATTATATAGTGTATGTATTTGTGTGTGTGCACGTGCCTGTGTGGTGTCTGGGTTTGTTTGTGCGTGTGTGTGTGTGTGTGTGTGTGTGTGTGCGTGCGTGCGTGCGTGCGTGCGTGCGTGCGTGCGTGCGCGTGCGTGCGTGCGTGCGTGCGTGTGTGTGTGTGGCTGCTTGTATAAGTCCGGACTAATGCCGATTGTGTTAGTTTAACATGAATACCCCACTCACAGTATACTGACACAGTAGCCGACCAGTCCTTCTTTTAGCACCTTAATGCTGAGCGCCATGTAGGGTAACAACAAGTACCATCTTTTCACGTCTTTTGGTATGACGCGGCCGGGGATCGGACCCCGGACCTTCCGCTCTCTCTCTTTTGTCTAAAGTTCACACAAAGTGAAATAATGTTTGATGGATTGTGAACGCTTATATTGCAGGGAGCGTATGTCGTGGGAGGATTGGGTGAGGTGTGGAGAGTGAACGAAGAATGGGGGAGGATTCAGTTCTTTGAGTAAGTACTTCACTCTTGTGACTCACAAGAGATTTCGGGGGGATAGTGTCGCTTCAATATTTTGTTATTTATAACATCCAGCATTTTACTGGAATGTTTCTTTCTTGGGAGGATTTTCGGAAACACAATGAAGCATATTCGACAGCGACTTCAAAGGCTGTAATTGGGGCGGTATAAGACTGGTAACTGTCAGGAATAAGACGGACAGATCAACACGTAGATGTCTCAGTAACGCTGTACCCATGTCATAGTCAAGTGATCAACAGTGTAAGGCAATATCTGGTGGGGCCACCCCAGACACTGATCACATCCGGAGGACGTCTCCTCATGCCCAACCGAGGGACATGTAGAGACATCATCTGAATATGGCTATACATGTAAATGTTACGATACCTGTCCACGCGAACTATGCAAAACCAGGCCTAAGGACACAGGGACAGACTTTGTTGTTGCCATACCACCAGGAACCATTTGTGTGGCCGACATTGCGTCATTTCATCGAAATGGATCCCTTGGAAAATCACTAAACGTTGAGTAACAAACATTCACCCAGTAGAGAAGGAGATGTGCAATTAAACATATATCTACCGATATGCTGGAACCCATTGACAAAACACTCCAGCGAATTTAATTCTCACAATTTGTGATAACGAAAGCTACTTTTGATATTTAAAATATCACAAATTCGATTTGTTTTATGATAAAATACATAAGTTGATATAATATATGCATTTATTAGTATATAATGATTCGCAATATCAATAAATATTTACTGATATGATTCATTCTTTGGTATCAATAAATGAATTATTGTTTGCGAAATACCAGATGCTACTTCCTATAGTGTCTGTTCGGACGATGGTGTCTGGTATTTATCAATCAGTTGGTCTCATTTTGCGTTTCCTCTTCTTTGGGGTTACTATTTAATCAACGAAGGGTAATTAATTTAGATGTGATCATTGATGTGTAGAATGTCTTACTGCAGTCGGGTGAGATTGATTAGATTAGAGTGCAGTGCAATACCAACAGATGTTAAGTCAACAAAACTACAGACTACGGATTGCACATCGACATCGTAACGGTGTGTCAGGTTTCCTGATGTTTAACATGTTTTTTCTGGATAATTTGTGTCTTTTACAAGCGCTATACAACATTTCAGCATCAAAACATATGGATATTAGGACATGAAGCGCTGCTTGTGAAGATAAATAACATTTGACTTTGTGAAAGATTTCAACAATCTTTACGCACTTACAGTTAGATTCATACAAATGATACTAGTATGATATCACACATGGAAATTGAAAGCATTACAAACAAAGTGCGTTTCGTATAATCGACGGCACAGAATGGTATTTAGAATTATTTTTTTTCGATATCTGTTAATATACAAGACCCCTATTTCAGTTTAGGTGCTTCAACATTATTTAAACCAATATAAATTATTCTTATGACGACACTCTATTGTTCCAACCATCTATTATTTCTGACGAACACTTTTAGCCTTACCCTTGTGGCTGAAACCCTCTACCTAATGACGTCAATAACGGTACGACCCAACGCAAAGACCTTATGGTATTCGTTGTCACCCTGTCTGGCGCTCGGCTTTTATGGGGTAAAACAAGGCCTACAAAACCAACTGCAAATTTGAGCTTTTATACATACTCTGGTAGCTGAAACTTCCGACAAGTTCGCCTCTATCAAAGCGGACAATGTAGTTTCAAATATAGGTGGTCTAATATATATATTTGGATGTATATATGGTAGAAACTCTCTCTCTTTCTCTGTAGGTATTTCCATTGAAACATCATTCCTGGATAATTTTAAAAATATTAATGACGTTCATGTTTTAGCTTTGACCCCGACCCAACTGTGCGTCAGTCCTTCTGGTCACTGGTCATCGGAACGGCGATCACCTGGTCCTATACCTACGGCCTGAGTCAGGTGACCGCCCAGCGGTACAGCATGCTGCCCACACTGCAGCAAGCGAGACTGTGAGTCGTAAATAGTGAGTGAGTGAGTGAGTGAGTGAGTGAGTGAGTGAGTGAGTGAGTGAGTGAGTGTGGGAGTGAGTGTGGGAGTGAGTGTGGGAGTGAATGTGGGAGTGAGTGTGGGAGTGAATGTGGGAGTGAGTCAGTCAGTGAGTCAGTCAGTCAGTCAGTCAGTCAGTCAGTGCCTGCGTGCGTGCGTGCGTGCGTGCGTGCGCGCTTGCTTGCGTGCGTGAGTAAGTGAGTGAGTGAGTGAGTGAGTGAGTGAGTGAGTGAGTGAGTGAGTTGGGTTTAACAACGCTTTTAACAGTATTCCAGTTATATCACGGCGTCTCAGCTTGATGTGGGAGGAAAGCCCGAAGTGATGCAGGTCTTAGACGTTTACCACGTTAGTGAAACCCACGAGTACGGGTATGGTGCTGGCAAACCTTGAAACATAATCAGGACGAACCGGGATTCGAACCTACAATCATAGGCTTCTGGCATGCCCAAGGGACGCAACTCTGCTGAGCGAATCGCAGCGTATCAGCCACCCGGTCCCTGAAAGTCGTTGTTATGAAACACTCGATACACAGTTGAGTGGGTGAGTGAGTGAGTGAGTGAGTGAGTGAGTGAGTGAGTGAGTGAGTAAATCAGTGAGTGAGTGAGTGAGTGAGTGAGTGAGTGAGTATGGGAATTGTACCTATAGTACAGTATTTCAATTATTTCTTTACGTGTCAGTTTAATGTGGGTCCTGAACCTTCGAATATGTAATTTACTATATCTATGGTCACCACGTTTAGTCACAAATGCCCCATTGATCAAGGGACGACGTTTATGCCCACGTCGGCCGTGTGGGGTGTAGGTGTACAGACCTATATCAACTGTTTTTCCCAGAATTGAACTTGTTTTGTTTTTTCTGAGATTGCAAACCCTACAATCTGTTTCCTAAGCCCGGTTTATATTTGGTTAAAGCCTTCGCCCGTCACGCCAAAGACCCGGGTTCCATTCCTGACATGAGTCCCCGAGTGTGTTTCCATCTACAGAATATTGCTGATAACAATTCCGTCGTAAGGAACACAACGTTTCGGAGTATATGCTTACCTCTTTCATAAGGAAACGTTGTATTCCTCATATAAAGAAGTTGACATCAATGAGTTCTCTTCCTCATCAGTGTTCCCGTATGCAGATCTTCAGATGCCTGCACGTATATGCCATCCAAGGTGATTAGTCACGATGAGTTTCTTTTCAGATCAGTGATTCTGAACATTGTCGGGGTCATCCTGCTGATGACCTCCGTGTGTCTGGCAGGGATCATCATGTTTGCGTACTACGCTAAGAAAGGATGTGATCCGCTGTTTGCGAAAAAAGTCAGCAACGCGAACCAAGTAAGATCTTGAAATGTTTTCCTTTGTCTATCATTCTGTTGGAACTTGTCTCTCATAACGCATTGGCATAGTTACTACTCATTAAAATACAATGTTACATGTGTACAATGTTTTTTGGCTTATGGTGATTTTTGACAAACATGACATGTTTAGGCGCATGCTTCATTCGTTTAATTCAGGAAAGATTGGTGGTCAAGTGAGTCAAGTGTTTGCCAGTCGTGCTGAACTCTAGGCTGTGATTCCCAACATGGGCAGAACGTGTGGAGGCCATTGCTGGTGTCCCTTGACGTGTTATTGCTGGAATATTGCAAAACGGGAGCCTCACTCACTCACACTTTTTATTCCAGTTGATGGCCTACTTTGTGCTTGAGGTGCTGGGGTACCCCGGGGTCCCGGGACTGTTCATCGCCTGTCTCTTCTGTGGGGCACTCAGGTAGGTAGCGTTCAGTATAGTAGAGCACTCAGGTAGGAAGTGTTCAGTTTAGTGGAGCACTCAGGTAGGAAGTGTTCAGTATAGTGGAGCACTCAGGTAGGAAGTGTTCAGTTTAGTGGAGCACTCAGGTAGGTAGCGTTCAGTATAGTGGAGCACTCAGGTAGGAAGTGTTCAGTATAGTGGAGCACTCAGGAAGGTAGCGTTCAGTTTAGTGGAGCACTCAGGTAGGTAGTGTTCAGTATAGTGGAGCACTCAGGAAGGTAGTGTTCAGCATAGTGGAGCACTCAGGTAGGTAGTGTTCAGTATAGTGGAGCACTCGGGTAGGTAGTGTTCAGCATAGTGGAGCACTCAGGTAGGTAGTGTTCAGTATAGTGGAGCAATCAGGTAGGAAGTGTTCAGTATAGTGGAGCACTCAGGAAGGTAGCGTTCAGTTTCGTGGAGCACTCAGGTAGGAAGTGTTCAGTATAGTGGAGCACTCAGGTGGGTGGTGTTTAGTTTAGTGGAGCACTCAGGTAGGAAGTGTTCAGTATAGTGGAACACTCAGGTAGGTAGTGTTCAGAATAGTGGAGCACTCAAGCAGTGTTCAGTATAGTGGAGCACTCAGGTAGGTAGCGTTCAGTATAGTGGAGCACTCAGGTAGGTAGTGTTCAGTATAGTGGAGGACTCAGGTAGGTACTGATCAGTATATTGGAACACTCAGGTAGGTAGCGTTCACTATAGTGGAGCACTCAAGTAGGAAGTGTTCAGTATAGTGGAGCACACAGGTAGGTAGCGTTCAGTATAGTGGAGCACTCAGTTAGGTAGTGTTCAGTATAGTGGAGCACTCGGGTAGGTAGTGTTCAGTATAGTGGAGCACTCAGGTAGGTAGTGTTTTGTATAGTGGAGCACTCGGGTAGGTAGTGTTCAGTATAGTGGAGCACTGAGGTAGGAAGTGTTCAGTATAGTGGAGCACTCAGGTAGATACTGTTCAGTATAGTGGAGCACTCAGGTAGGAAGTGTTCAGTATAGTGGAGCACTCAGGTAGGTAGTGTTCAGCATAGTGGAGCACTCAGGTAGGTAGTGTTCAGTATAGTGGAGCACTCAGGTAGGAAGTGTTCAGTATAGTGGAGATCTCAGGTAGGTAGTGTTCAGTATAGTGGAGCACTCAGGTAGGTAGTGTTCAGTATAGTGGAGCACTGAGGTAGGTAGTGTTCAGTATAGTGGAGCACTCAGGTAGGTAGTGTTCAGTATAGTGGAGCACTCGGGTAGGTAGTGTTCAGTATAGTGGAGCACTCAGGTAGGTAGTGTTCAGTATAGTGGAGCACTCAGGTAGGTAGCGTTCAGTATAGTGGAGGACTCAGGTAGGTACTGTTCAGTATAGTGGAGCACTTAGGTAGGTAGCGTTCAGTATAGTGGAGCACTCAGGTAGGAAGTGTTCAGTATAGTGGAGCACTCAGGTAGGTAGTGTTTAGCATAGTGGAGCACTCAGGTAGGTAGTGTTCAGTATAGTGGAGCACTCAGGTAGGAAGTGTTCAGCATAGTGGAGATCTCAGGTAGGTAGTGTTCAGTATAGTGGAGCACTCAGGTAGGTAGTGTTCAGTATAATGGAGCACTGAGGTAGGTAGTGTTCAGTATAATGGAGCACTCAGGTAGGTAGTGTTCAGTATAGTGGAGCACTCGGGTAGGTAGTGTTCAGTATAGTGGAGCACTCAGGTAGGTAGTGTTCAGTATAGTGGAGCACTCAGGTAGGTAGCGTTCAGTATAGTGGAGGACTCAGGTAGGTACTGTTCAGTATAGTGGAGCACTTAGGTAGGTAGCGTTCAGTATAGTGGAGCACTCAGGTAGGTAGTGTTCAGTATAGTGGAGCACTCAGGTAGGTAGTGTTCAGCATAGTGGAGCACTCAGGTAGGTAGTGTTTAGTATAGTGGAGCACTCGGGTAGGAAGTGTTCAGTATAGTGGAGCACTCAGGTAGGTAGTGTTCAGTATAGTGGAGCACTCAGGTAGGAAGTGTTCAGTATAGTGGAGCACTCAGGTAGGAAGTGTTCAGTATAGTGGCGATCTGAGGTAGGTAGTGTTCAGTATAGTGGAACACTCAGGTAGGTAGTGTTTAGTATAGTGGAGCACTCGGGTAGGTAGTGTTCAGTATAGTGGAGCACTCGGGTAGGTAGTATTCAGTATAGTGGAACACTCAGGTAGGTAGTGTTCAGTATAGTGGAGCACTCAGGTTGGAAGTGTTCAGTATAGTGGAGCACTCAGGTAGGAAGTGTTCAGTTAAGTGGAGCACTCAGGTAGGTAGTGTTCAGTATAGTGGAGCACTCAGGTTGGAAGTGTTCAGTTTAGTGGAGCACTCAGGTAGGAAGTGTTCAGTTTAGTGGAGCACTGAAGAACTAAAGGGAGTCTGAAGGGTAAAACACACTTTAGGTCATCACCAATATGGCGACGTGTCTCCCACCTTATGTGTATATGTCGGGATGAGGCTAAAGTCATAATTAGTCCCTGGTCTCATTACATTCTCAGTTCGCGGGTTTACTTTAAATGGACATCATTAACGTGCCTGCTGGGGTTAGTAATAAGCGGTTAGTGACAGGGGGTTAGTGATAAGGGGTTAGTGATAAGGGGTTAGTGATAAGGGGTTAGTGATAAGGGGTTAGTGATAAGGGGTTAGTAATAAGGGGTTAGTGATAAGGGGTTAGTGATAAGGGGTTAGTGAAAAGGGGTTAGTGATAAGGTGCTAGTAATAAGGGGTTAGTGATGTGTCCGACTCGTACAATTGGTTAGCAGGATTGATGGACTTATTTCATGTTGAGAATGACGTTGAACTCCTCCACTCCCTTCAGCACAATGTCCTCCTCCCTGAGCGCCCTGGCTGCCGTGTTCTGGGAGGACGTCCTAAAACCTCCCCTTGGGGACAAACTAACAGAGGCCCAGAAAACACTCACCACCAAGCTGCTTGGTAAGATGCCATTCCAGATTCCATCTCTCTCTCTCTCTCTCTCACACACACACACACACACACACACACACACACACACACACACACACACATTTCACCAAACATGGTAATCCATGGGGTGCCGTAGCCTAGTGGTTAAAGAGTTCGCTGGTCAAACCGAAGACTGGTGTTCGACTCTCCACATGGGTACAATGTGTGAAGCCCATTTCTGGTGTCCCCAGCCGTGATATTGCTGGAATATTAATGAAATCGGCGTAAGACCATACTCACTCACTCTCTTTAACACGAAACAACATTATTCTTGTTATTGATTGACCTTGATTTTTGTATCTATAAAATGTAGAAAAAATGAAATTTTATTCTTCGTTGCCTACGTTACTGTAAACATAATACGTGTGTACATTGATTGTGTGACTTTATCAATGTGACGAGTATGCTAAACCTAAGTCAATGAAAATATATCTTCTTCCCAGTGCTGGTTTTCGGTGGTGCGGGTATTGGCGTGTCCTTCCTTACAATACACCTAGGTGGAACAATCTTACAGGTGAGGACAGAGGTAGAGTGTGGAACAATCTTACAGGTGAGGACAGGGATAGAGTGTGGAACAATCGGACAGGTGAGGACAGAGGTAGAGTGTGGAACAATCTTACAGGTGAGGACAGAGGTAGAGTGTGGAACAATCTTACAGGTGAGGACAGAGGTAGAGTGTGGAACAATCTTACAGGTGAGGGCAGAGGTAGAGAGTGGAACAATCTTACAGGTGAGGGCAGAGGTAGAGTGTGGAACAATCTTACAGGTGAGGGCAGAGGTAGAGTGTGGAACAATCTTACAGGTGAGGGCAGAGGTAGAGAGTGGAACAATCTTACAGGTGAGGACAGAGGTAGAGTGTGGAACAATCTTACAGGTGAGGACAGGGATAGGGGATGGAACAATCTTACAGGTGAGGGCAGAGGTAGAGTTGAACAATCTTACAGGTGAGGACAGAGGTAGAGTGTGGAACAATCTTACAGGTGAGGGCAGAGGTAGAGTTGAACAATCTTACAGGTGAGGACAGGGATAGAGTGTGGAACAATCTTACAGGTGAGGGCAGAGGTAGAGAGTGGAACAATCTTACAGGTGAGGGCAGAGGTAGAGTGTGGAACAATCTTACAGGTGAGGGCAGAGGTAGAGAGTGGAACAATCTTACAGGTGAGGACAGAGGTAGAGTGTGGAACAATCTTACAGGTGAGGGCAGAGGTAGAGTTGAACAATCTTACAGGTGAGGACAGGGATAGAGTGTGGAACAATCTTACAGGTGAGGACAGAGGTAGAGTGTGGAACAATCTTACAGGTGAGGGCAGAGGTAGAGTGTGGAACAATCTTACAGGTGAGGGCAGAGGTAGAGAGTGGAACAATCTTACAGATGAGGGCAGAGGTAGAGTGCGGAACAATCTTACAGGTAAGGTCAGGGGAAGAGGATGGAAAAAAACCATTTTGTACGGGGTAGAGGGGTGTGCTTTACACACATTGGCATGTATAAGGCCCATGTTTTTTGTCAGTGTGCTTTAGGAATAACGTTTCGATATTTAAATGAGTGGCATTTATTGTCCTTGCTTTTTTTTCTATATGACGTAGTAGTTATATCAACAGTAGGTGACAATACAAAACATCCCAATCTTCGATTGTTGTACATTTCCAAGGATGTTGAAATTTAATTTGGCACGGTGGGGTCCCAAAAGTGTTCGCTTGTCAGGCCAAAAAGCGGCTTAAAACACAATTCATATATTCACGATAGAACATTTATGCATCTTAATCGAACAATATTCTTGTTGTTTTGATAAAATGTTTGACACGTGAGCCATGTTTCAAGATGTTGGAATGTTGCCAGGTGTGTCTCAGCTTCACGGGTGCGGCTGCTGGTCCCCTGCTGGGGATGTTCATCCTCGGCGCCTTCTTCCCGTGGTCCAACTGGCTGGTGAGTTAGCTCGGAACACATACAATGGGGCGAAATGTCACTTAAATGGATTTATTTAATATTTTATTTTGTTCATCGTACACTGGAGAAATGCAAATCAAATGCAAAATGGCGGCCCTTTGGAAATTCAAGATGGCCGCGAATATTTTACCTGTTCAATGAGTGATTAAAAACATAAAATCAGACTTGAGCAAAACTACCAGGTAATTTACATTTTTGTGGTGGTGTTCTTGTTTAGGTTCTATTATCTTCTACAGGGAGCAGTGGTCGGCGGTGTTCTTGTTTAGGTTCTATTATCTTCTACAGGGAGCTGTGGTCGGTGGTGTTCTTGTTTAGGTTCTATTATCTTCTACAGGGAGCAGTGGTCGGCGGTCTTCTTGTTTAGGTTCTATTATCTTCTACAGGGAGCAGTGGTCGGCGGTGCTCTTGTGTGGGTTCTATTATCTTCTACAGGGAGCTGTGGTCGGCGGTGTTCTTGTTTAGGTTCTATTATCTTCTGCAGGGAGCTGTGGTCGGTGGTGTTCTTGTTTAGGTTCTATTATCTTCTACAGGGAGCTGTGGTCGGCGGTGTTCTTGTTTAGGTTCTATTATCTTCTACAGGGAGCTGTGGTCGGTGGTGTTCTTGGTTAGGTTCTATTATCTTCTACAGGGAGCTGTGGTCGGCGGTGTTCTTGTGTAGGTTCTATTATCTTCTACAGGGAGCTGTGGTCGGCGGTGTTCTTGTTTAGGTTCTATTATCTTCTACAGGGAGCTGTGGTCGGTGGTGTTCTTGTGTAGGTTCTATTATCTTCTACAGGGAGCAGGGTCGGCGGTGTTCTTGTGTAGGTTCTATTATCTTCTACAGGGAGCTGTGGTCGGAGGTGTTCTTGTGTAGGTTCTATTATCTTCTACAGGGAGCAGGGTCGGCGGTGTTCTTGTGTAGGTTCTATTATCTTCTACATGGAGCTGTGGTCGGTGGTGTTCTTGTTTAGGTTCTATTATCTTCTACAGGGAGCAGTGGTCGGTGGTGTTCTTGTTTAGCTTATATTATCTTCTACAGGGAGCAGTGGTCGGCGGTGTTCTTGTTTAGCTTATATTATCTTCTACATGGAGCAGTGGTCGGCAGTGTTCCTGTGAAGGTTCTATCATCTTCTACAGGGAGCTGTGGTCGGTGGTGTTCTTGTGTAGGTTCTATTATCTTCTACAGGGAGCAGGGTCGGCGGTGTTCTTGTGTAGGTTCTATTATCTTCTACAGGGAGCTGTGGTCGGTGGTGTTCTTGTTTAGGTTCTATTATCTTCTACAGGGAGCAGTGGTCGGTGGTGTTCTTGTTTAGCTTATATTATCTTCTACAGGGAGCAGTGGTCGGCGGTGTTCTTGTGTAGGTTCTATCATCTTCTACAGGGAGCTGTGGTCGGCGGTGTTCTTGTGTAGGTTCTATTATCTTCTACAGGGAGCAGTGGTCGGTGGTGTTCTTGTTTAGCTTATATTATCTTCTACAGGGAGCTGTGGTCGGCGGTGTTCTTGTGTAGGTTCTATTATCTTCTACAGGGAGCTGTGGTCGGCGGTGTTCTTGTGTAGGTTCTATTATCTTCTACAGGGAGCAGTGGTCGGCAGTGTTCTTGTTTAGGTTCTATTATCTTCTACAGGGAGCAGTGGTCGGTGGTGTTCTTGTTTAGCTTATATTATCTTCTACAGGGAGCTGTGGTCGGCGGTGTTCTTGTGTAGGTTCTATTATCTTCTACAGGGAGCAGTGGTCGGTGGTGTTCTTGTTTAGCTTATATTATCTTCTACATGGAGCAGTGGTCGGCAGTGTTCCTGTGAAGGTTCTATCATCTTCTACAGGGAGCTGTGGTCGGCGATGATCTTGTGTAGGTTCTGTTATCTTCTACAGGGAGCTGTGGTCGGCGATGTTCTTGTTTAGGTTCTATTATCTTCTACAGGGAGCAGTGGTCGGTGGTGTTCTTGTTTAGCTTATATTATCTTCTACATGGAGCAGTGGTCGGCAGTGTTCCTGTGAAGGTTCTATCATCTTCTACATGGAGCAGTGGTCGGCAGTGTTCCTGTGAAGGTTCTATCATCTTCTACAGGGAGCAGTGGTCGGCAGTGTTCCTGTGAAGGTTCTATCATCTTCTACAGGGAGCTGTGGTCGGCGATGATCTTGTGTAGGTTCTATTATCTTCTACAGGGAGCTGTGGTCGGCGATGTTCTTGTTTAGGTTCTATTATCTTCTACAGGGAGCAGTGGTCGGTGGTGTTCTTGTTTAGCTTATATTATCTTCTACATGGAGCAGTGGTCGGCAGTGTTCCTGTGAAGGTTCTATCATCTTCTACATGGAGCAGTGGTCGGCAGTGTTCCTGTGAAGGTTCTATCATCTTCTACAGGGAGCAGTGGTCGGCAGTGTTCCTGTGAAGGTTCTATCATCTTCTACAGGGAGCTGTGGTCGGCGATGATCTTGTGTAGGTTCTGTTATCTTCTACAGGGAGCAGTGGTCGGCGATGTTCTTGTTTAGGTTCTATTATCTTCTACAGGGAGCAGTGGTCGGTGGTGTTCTTGTGTAGGTTCTATTATCTTCTACAGGGAGCAGTGGTCGGCGGTGTTCTTGTGTAGGTTCTATTATCTTCTACAGGGAGCAGGGTCGGCGATGATCTTGTGTAGGTTCTATTATCTTCTACAGGGAGCTGTGGTCGGCGATGTTCTTGTTTAGGTTCTATTATCTTCTACAGGGAGCAGTGGTCGGTGGTGTTCTTGTTTAGCTTATATTATCTTCTACATGGAGCAGTGGTCGGCAGTGTTCCTGTGAAGGTTCTATCATCTTCTACATGGAGCAGTGGTCGGCAGTGTTCCTGTGAAGGTTCTATCATCTTCTACAGGGAGCAGTGGTCGGCAGTGTTCCTGTGAAGGTTCTATCATCTTCTACAGGGAGCTGTGGTCGGCGATGATCTTGTGTAGGTTCTGTTATCTTCTACAGGGAGCAGTGGTCGGCGATGTTCTTGTTTAGGTTCTATTATCTTCTACAGGGAGCAGTGGTCGGTGGTGTTCTTGTGTAGGTTCTATTATCTTCTACAGGGAGCAGTGGTCGGCGGTGTTCTTGTGTAGGTTCTATTATCTTCTACAGGGAGCAGGGTCGGCGATGTTCTTATTTTGGTTATATTATATTCTACAGGGAGCTGTGGTCGGTGGTGTTCTTGTTTAGGTTATATTATCTTCTACAGGGAGCTGTGGTCGGCGGTGTTCTTGTGTAGGTTCTATTATTGTCTACAGGGAGCTGTGGTCGGCGGTGTTCTGGGGCTGGTGTTTCCTCTGTGGATCTCTATAGGAGCCTACACAGTTGTAGGAACACCGTCTGGCCTTGAGTACCCCACCCACAACTGCAGCATCCCCAACATCACCATGACGACCACAATGTCCACCGTCATGCCAACAGATGAAGCCGCTGTGCAGCAGTGAGTACGCTGATGTCGTGTGGGTGAGGATTTGTCCATATCGCATCATGTGAGGATGTCCGCGGTGTTATGATGAGAGATAGAGGCATGAATCTGTCACAGAGTTGCGTCCCTTTGGTACGCCCGAAACCTATGATTGTGGGTTCAAATCCCCGTTTGCCCCGAATGTGTTTCAAGGTTTGTCAGAACCATACCCGTGCTCGTGGGTTTCACCAAAGTGGTAAACGTCTAAGACCTGCATCACTTGGGCTTTCCTCCCACATTAAGCTAACACGCTGTGATATAACTGGAATACTGTTAAAATCGGCGTTAAACCCAACTCAATCACTCACTCACGGACAGCAAAAGTGACACTTGTAAGTTGTACACAGTGTCCTCTCTACCATGTTTCAGTGCTGGTATCTCCGCCCTGAACACAGTGTCCTCTATATCATGTTTCAGTGCTGGTATATCCGCCCTGTACACAGTGTCCTCTCTACCATGTTTCAGTGCTGGTATCTCCGCCCTGTACACAGTGTCCTCTCTACCATGTTTCAGTGCTGGTATCTCCGCCCTGTACACAGTGTCCTCTCTATCATGTTTCAGTGATGGTATCTCCGCCCTGTACACAGTGTCCTCTCTACCATGTTTCAGTGCTGGTATCTCCGCCCTGTACACAGTGTCCTCTCTACCATGTTTCAGTACTGGTATCTCCGCCCTGTACACAGTAACTTCTCTACCATGTTTCAGTGCTGGTATCTCCGCCCTGAACACAGTGTCCTCTCTACCATGTTTCAGTGCTGGTATCTCCGCCCTGTACACAGTGTCCTCTCTACCATGTTTCAGTGCTGGTATCTCCGCCCTGTACACAGTAACTTCTCTACCATGTTTCAGTGCTGGTATCTCTGCCCTGTACACAGTGTCCTCTCTACCATGTTTCAGTGCTGGTATCTCCGCCCTGTACACAGTGTCCTCTCTACCATGTTTCAGTGCTGGTATCTCCGGCCTGTACACAGTAACTTCTCTACCATGTTTCAGTGCTGGTATCTCCGCCCTGTACACAGTGTCCTCTCTACCATGTTTCAATGCTGGTATCTCCGCCCTGTACACAGTGTCCTCTCTACCATGTTTCAATGCTGGTATCTCCGCCCTGTACACAGTGTCCTCTCTACCATGTTTCAGTGCTGGTATCTCCGCCCTGTACACAGTGTCCTCTCTATCATGTTTCAGTGCTGGTATCTCTGCCCTGTACACAGTGTCCTCTCTACCATGTTTCAGTGCTGGTATCTCCGCCCTGTACACAATGTCCTCTCTACCATGTTTCAGTGATGGTATCTTCGCCCTGTACACAGTGTCCTCTCTACCATGTTTCAGTGCTGGTATCTCCGCCCTGTACACAGTGTCCTCTCTACCATGTTTCAGTGCTGGTATCTCCGCCCTGTACACAGTAACTTCCCTAACATGTTTCAGTGCTGGTATCTCCGCCCTGTACACAGTGTCCTCTCTATCATGTTCCAGTGCTGGTATCTCCGCCCTGTACACACCGTGTCCTCTCTACCATGTTTCAGTGCTGGTATCTCCGCCCTGTACACAGTGTCCTCTCTACCTCATCTCTAATCTATCATGTTCCAGTGCTGGTATCTCCGCCCTGTACACAGTGTCCTCTCTACCTCATCTCTACTCTACCATGTTTCAGTGCTGGTATCTCCGCCCTGTACATAGTAACTTCTCTACCATGTTTCAGTGCTGGTATGTCCGCCCTGTACACGGTGTCCTCTCTACCATGTTTCAGTGCTGGTATCTCCGCCCTGTACACAGTGTCCTCTCTACCATGTTTCAGTGCTGGTATCTCCGCCCTGTACACAGTAACTTCTCTACCATGTTTCAGTTCTGGTATCTCCGCCCTGTACACAGTAACTTCTCTACCATGTTTCAGTGCTGGTATCTCCGCCCTGTACACAGTGTCCTCTCTACCATGTTTCAGTGATGGTATCTCCGCCCTGTACGCAGTAACTTCTCTACCATGTTTCAGTGCTGGTATCTCCGCCCTGTACACAGTGTCCTCTCTACCATGTTTCAATGCTGGTATCTCCGCCCTGTACACAGTGTCCTCTCTACCATGTTTCAGTGCTGGTATCTCCGCCCTGTACACAATGTCCTCTCTACCATGTTTCAGTGATGGTATCTTCGCCCTGTACACAGTGTCCTCTCTACCATGTTTCAGTGCTGGTATCTCCGCCCTGTACACAGTGTCCTCTCTACCATGTTTCAGTGCTGGTATCTCCGCCCTGTACACAGTAACTTCCCTAACATGTTTCAGTGCTGGTATCTCCGCCCTGTACACAGTGTCCTCTCTATCATGTTCCAGTGCTGGTATCTCCGCCCTGTACACACCGTGTGCTCTCTATCATGTTTCAGTGCTGGTATCTCCGCCCTGTACACAGTGTCCTCTCTACCATGTTTCAGTGCTGGTATCTCCGCCCTGTACACAGTGTCCTCTCTACCTCATCTCTAATCTATCATGTTCCAGTGCTGGTATCTCCGCCCTGTACACAGTGTCCTCTCTACCTCATCTCTACTCTACCATGTTTCAGTGCTGGTATCTCCGCCCTGTACATAGTAACTTCTCTACCATGTTTCAGTGCTGGTATGTCCGCCCTGTACACGGTGTCCTCTCTACCATGTTTCAGTGCTGGTATCTCCGCCCTGTACACAGTGTCCTCTCTACCATGTTTCAGTGCTGGTATCTCCGCCCTGTACACAGTAACTTCTCTACCATGTTTCAGTGCTGGTATCTCCGCCCTGTACACAGTAACTTCTCTACCATGTTTCAGTGCTGGTATCTCCGCCCTGTACACAGTGTCCTCTCTACCATGTTTCAGTGCTGGTATCTCCGCCCTGTACACAGTAACTTCTCTACCATGTTTCAGTGCTGGTATCTCCGCCCTGTACACAGTCACATCTCTACCATCTTTCAGTACTGGTATCTCCGCCCTGTACACAGTGTCCTCTCTACAATGTTTCAGTGCTGGTATCTCCGCCCTGTACACGGTGTCCTCTCTACCTCATCTCTACTCTACCATGTTTCAGTGCTGGTATTTCCGCCCTGTACACAGTAACTTCTCTACCATGTTTCAGTGCTGGTATCTCCGCCCTGTACACACAGTGTCCTCTCTACCATGTTTCAGTGCTGGTATCTCCGCCCTTTACACAGTGTCCTCTCTACCATGTTTCAGTGCTGGTATCTCCGCCCTGTACACAGTGTCCTCTCTATCATGTTTCAGTGCTGGTATCTCCGCCCTGTACGCAGTGTCCTCTCTACCATGTTTCAGTGCTGGTATCTCCGCCCTGTACAGAGTAACTTCTCTACCATGTTTCAGTGCTGGTATCTCCGCCCTGTACACTGTGTCCTCTCTACCATGTTTCAGTGCTGGTATCTCCGCTCTGTACACAGTAACTTCTCTACCATGTTTCAGTGCTGGTATCTCCGCCCTGTACACAATGTCCTCTCTACCATATGTCAGTGCTGGTATCTCCGCCCTTAACACAGTGTCCTCTCTATCATGTTTCAGTGCCGGAATCTCCGCCCTGTACACAGTGTCCTCTACCATGTTTCAGTGCTGGTATCTCCGCCCTGTACACGGTGTCCTCTCTACCTCATCTCTACTCTACCATGTTTCAGTGCTGGTATCTCCGCCCTGTACGCAGTGTCCTCTCTACCATGTTTTAGTGCTGGTATCTCCGCCCTGTACACAGTAACTTCTCTACCATGTTTCAGTGCTGGTATCTCCGCCCTGTACACAGTAACTTCTCTACCATGTTTCAGTGCTGGTATCTCCGCCCTGTACACAGTGTCCTCTCTACCATGTTTCAGTACTGGTATCTCCGCCCTGTACACAGTAACTTCTCTACCATGTTTCAGTGCTGGTATCTCCGCCCTGTACACAGTAACTTCTCTACCATGTTTCAGTGCTGGTATCTCCGCCCTGTACACAATGGCCTATTTACCATATGTCAGTGCTGGTATCTCCGCCCTGAACACAGTGTCCTCTCTATCATGTTTCAGTGCCGGTATCTCCGCCCTGTACACAATGTCCTCTCTACCATGTTTCAGTGCTGGTATCTCCGCCCTGTACACAATATCCTCTCTACCATGTTTCAGTCCTGGTATCTCTGCCCTGTACACAGTGTCCTCTCTACCATGTTTCAGTGCTGGTATCTCCGCCCTGAACACAGTGTCCTCTCTATCATGTTTCAGTGCTGGTATCTCCGCCCTGTACACAATGTCCTCTCTACCATATGTCAGTGCTGGTATCTCCGCCCTGAACACAGTGTCCTCTCTATCATGTTTCAGTGCTGGTATATCCGCCCTGTACACAGTGTCCTCTCTACCATGTTTCAGTGCTGGTATCTCCGCCCTGTACACAGTAACTTCTCTACCATGTTTCAGTGCTGGTATCTCCGCCCTGTACACAGTGTCCTCTCTATCATGTTTCAGTGCTGGTATCTCCGCCCTGTACACGGTGTCTTACCTGTGGTATTCCACTATTGGTGCAGTCACAGCGGTTGTTGTCGGTCTGATTGTCAGCGCTATGACAGGTAAAGTACGTTGTAATGGTTGTCAGCTAGTGCCGCACTACGCAATATACCAGCTATATGACGGTGGCGTTGGAACAATTGGGTATGCACTAAACAAACCAGTGATTGACATTATGAAGAACTATCCACGGGGTACGACGACGCGCATTCAGTGCCGTCACCGAGCTGAACGACCTGATCCATGTTGTTGCCACATAGGCTCTTCGTATTGCTTGGAACCAATTTTAACCCGTAATAGGGGCGGTGGGGTAGCCCAGTGGTTAAAGCGTTCGCTTGTCACGCCGAAGACCCGGCTCGATTCCTCACACAACAGCCGTACCAACACCCACAAAACCACACACCGCACAACAGCAGATGAAACGCGCGGCGCCTGACACAGGCCTCATGTTGCAGGCATGAAGCGCCTGGGTGATGTGCGGCGCCTGACACAGGCCTCTTATGTTGCAGGCATGAAGCGTCTGGGTGATGTGCGGCGCCTGACACAGGCCTCTTATGTTGCAGGCATGAAGCGCGTGGGTGATGTGCGGCGCCTGACACAGGCCTCTTATGTTGCAGGCATGAAGCGTCTGGGTGATGTGCGGCGCCTGACACAGGCCTCTTATGTTGCAGGCATGAACCGCCTGGGTGATGTGCGGCGCCTGACACAGGCCTCTTATGTTGCAGGCATGAACCGCCTGGGTGATGTGCGGCGCCTAACACAGGCCTCTTATGTTGCAGGCATGAAGCGCCTGGGTGATGTGCGGCGCCTGACACAGGCCTCTTATGTTGCAGGCATGAACCGCCTGGGTGATGTGGACCCAAGGTTTCTCGTTCCCGTGCTGTACAGCCGCTGTCCCCCACGACCCGTCAGAGCCAACCTCCGCCGTAGCCAGGAGAGCAGAGAGCAAGAGGTGGGTGTCCCAAACCATTTTCCATCTATGTTCAATCATGAATACATTTATTTCCGAAACAACTGTCTATACATACTTGTTCGCTTTCCAACATCACCTGTTCGAAGGCAAAATTCGACCTTATGTCCAAACATTCTTACCCAAGGACCACCAAGGACGAGTTGCACCTTCCATAAGCCCACCAGCAGTTGCACCTTCAAGGACCACTATCAGTTGCGCCTTCCAAGGACCAAGGAGCACCACCTGTTACACCTTCCAAGGACCAAGGACCACCATCAGTTGCGCCTTCCAAGGACCAAGGAGCACCACCTGTTACACCTTCCAAGGACCACGGACCACCATCAGTTGCACCTTCTATGGACCACCACCAGTTGCGACTTCCAAGATCCAAGGACCAACATCAGTTTCATCTTCCAAGGACCAAGGACCACCATCAGTTGCACCTTCTATGGACCACCACCTGTTACACCTTCCAAGATCCAAGGACCAACATCAGTTTCATCTTCCAAGGACCAAGGACCACCATCAGTTGCACCTTCTATGGACCACCACCTGTTACACCTTCCAAGATCCAAGGACCAACATCAGTTTCATCTTCCAAGGACCAAGGACCACCATCAGTTGCACCTTCTATGGACCACCACCAGTTGCGACTTCCAAGATCCAAGGACCAACATCAGTTTCATCTTCCAAGGACCAAGGACCACCACCAGTTGCACCTTCCATGGACCAAGGAGGACAATCAGTTGCACCTTCCAAGGACCACCAAGGACAAGCTGCACCCTCCTAGGACCAAGGGCCACCACCAGTTACGCCTTCCAAGGACCACCATCACGTATACCTTCCTTGGACCAACATCAGTTGCAACATCCAAGGACCACCATCAGTTGCACCTTCAAAGGACCACCAAGGACCAAGACTTATCATTTGGTAACCCCCTCCCCTACCCCTCACCATCCCCCATCACTCTCTCCTTATATTAAATGGAGTGTCCCTAACTAAAATCAAACGCATGTAAGTGACCCACTAAAATCTCTTTGCAGGAACTGGTCCAGATAACGAGGCGGTCCGAACACCAGGAAATATGACCAACAAGAGAAGATGTGACGTCAGTCTTATCTTCCATATGAACATGGCATGATTCTCTAAGGAAAATTGATGGTCCCAAATATTACCATACTCACATCTATACAGTAGACATTTAAACTTGTAGGCAAAATGTAACCATACTCACATTTATACAGTAGACATTGAACGTTGTAGGCCCAATAAAACCATACTCACATTTATACAGTAGACATTGAACATTGATAGTCCAAAATATAACCATACTCAGATTCATACAGTAGACATTGAACATTGATAGGCGTTATCAAATGATGATTTCCCACATGAATGAAGCGCTCGTAAAGACATTGTGATGGGCAGATGCTGTCCTTCGATGTGAGACTCCACATCATAATTATCACACAAGTCAAATATATCTATGGTGCTAATAATGTAATCAATAACACTTGCCCCAGCATTGCCAACACATGTTACCTTCCCGGGATCACTTCCACAGCCGCCATTCAAAATGTGTACATTCAAAACAGAGCATGCATTAATAAAACAGTTTCCAAAATTATTAAGAACTGTATCGTTTGAATGTCTACACAGATTAAGCCCATCTTGGCGAGAGTCCCCGTATGACGTATCCTGGCCAATGGGATATTGAAGTTTATCATCCTCATCATAATCCGACTCTATTCTAGTTCTTTCATTAAAGTCATCCCCTAAAATGTCGTCAACATCACTTAGTTCATCCTGAAATAGCAATATACTGTTCTTAGATCCAACATTACTGCCGTACCATGTAGATCCTTCTTGGTGAATAAACACACAGCAGTATAAACTGTGATGTTTAAGTCCAAGCAGTGCCCTGTCAAGTAATACATCACTTTCTGTGATCCATGAACCTGTAACATGTTCTGTGAGATTCTGTTTGATATCAACGCTTTCGACCTGAAGGTCTTCAAACATTCGCTATCTTGTCTGCTTTGTTTCTGCAGGGAGTTTATTCGCAGAAGGTATCATCAACATTCACTTTTTGAGTCAATGTTTCTGTCAAACCAATTACCGTATTCGACGTGATAATCGCCCAGGGGTGCTAATTGGGATTGTTCACTAGTCAATATATTAGCAAATACCGCCGTGGGCGCTTATTAGAGCGGGGCGCTTATTACGTCGAATACGGTATGTCAAATGGTTTAAGAAATGATATACACCCCCAATCTGGGAGCAATCCTGATATATTCCTCAACACGAGTACTACAGCATTAATGATACTACTAGTAGGTTCAGACGCCGCCCCCTGTATATCCGGGCCCTGACCACGCCTATCTCGTCTGTGTCGTCTCCCACCCCTGACGCGTTACCCCTGTCGGCCTCTGGGTTGCATCTGTCACGTGACTCGTGACTCGTGTCACCTCTGCATTAGCGCGTGAAGAGTACGTATCACGTGCAGGAGCAGACGACAGTTTACCGCCTTTGTAGAAATAATATTTGTTTGGGTCTTTCTCTTTGCATTGTTTTATTTCTTTCGTCAGGTCGTTAGCTATAATGTAGCCTGTGGCTTAAGAGAATCTCTCAAGTTCAGAGTCTTTATTTTACGTCCCAATGAACCATTTTCGTCATAACCGGGCGTGGTTCGTTGGGCGACCGTGTCTCATGCTATGGGCCCTCTCGACATCCCTGAGTGTAAATAGTTCATCAGGAGACGAGCAACGACTTTTCTAGACGATCCGTGAAGATCCGGGTTAGAGTAGGTCTTCGGCAAACCCAGCTTGCTTTAAAAGGCGACTATGCTTGTCATTAGGGACAACTAACGAGCGACAGGTAGATAAACGTCTCTTGGCGTGACGCAGCCGGAGAGTGAGCTATCGAACTTCCAGTCTTTGGGCGCGCACTCCATCTAAAAACAAAGGAGGCGGCACGGAGCGTAATATTGAGTGAGTGAGTATGGTTTTACGCCGATTTGAGCAATATGCCAGCAAAATCACGGTGGGGGACACCAGAAATGGGCTTCACACATTGTGCCCATATGGGGAATCGAACCCGTGTCTACAGCGTGACGAGCGAACGCTTAACCACTAGGCTACCCGACCGCCCCACGGAGCGAAATACGTCTTGTCCGTTTATAGGAAATATGCCCTGGGCCCACTTGCACAAAGCGATCTAAGCGCTAAGACTATTAGCCATACACCATTTACACTTCCAATGGTCTTAGCGCTAAGATCACTTTGTGCAAGAGGGCCCTGTTATTGGATGCTCTCTGTGATCTCTGAACTTAAAACTAGAGCAGAAATTTGGTATATTTTGTTTGATAGGCATTACTTAGAAGTTGGCGGATGACAAGATAGACAAAATTTTATGGATAACAACTTCTTTAATAGTGTAAAAAGCGACGTTTCGGTATAGATCCTTATACCGTTGTCAAGCAAGACTGAATGAGGGACATAGTGCAGAATATATATAGCAAGTGGAGGATTAACAGTAGAGGAATGGTGATAGCATCATCCTTGTTGTCACACCCACCTATGTTATCCCACTTATGTATGCCCTTGTTGTTACTGTTAATCCTCTACTGTTAATCCTCCACTTGCTATATATATTCTGCACTATGTCCCTCATTCAGTCTTGCTTGACAACGGTATAAGGATCTATACCGAAACGTCGCTTTTTACAGTATTAAAGAAGTTGTTATCCATAAAATTTTGTCTATCTTGTTGGTATATTTTACTGACACACATATTGACACATTAGTCCATTTTCAAACCAATAAACTCAACAAAGGTTATGTCATTCACAAATTGTAACTACGTAAACTTTTGTAGTTTTTGGTCTTCCTTCCACACTTTGTTAAAAACTGAACAGTGATACACTGATACAGTACGTGGACTTTACAGGCAAGAATTTATTGTATGGAAAGATGTACATTTTTTTAAAACCATGTACCACAATTGTATTGACATGACGTGTATATAAACTGACGTCCAAAAGAAACTTTACCAACTGAAAATATAAATTTCAGAGAAAGTATACATTTTTTTCGATGAAGTCTATCTAAAACACATAACCTAAATACAACAATAGTGTATGCAGAAAATGTTAATCGTCTGTTACATGTTTGCGAGATAACACGCGAAAAAGTGAAAAACACGTGCACCACTGACAACTGCAAATGCAAGTGCTGGTAAGGGTATAAAACGATTGCAACGGCAAGTCAGACATCCACAGTGATAAAAAAACAAAAGAAATGCCACGACTCACAGTCGAACAACGTTAACGAGCCTTGGGTATGGTACAGATGGGAGCCACCCACGCCCATATTGCACGAACCTTCGGTTGCTCCCGTGTTGCCGTTACCAACTTGATGCAACGTTACAGACAGACAGGGCGGACCGCTGACAGGCCAAGAACAGGCAGACCCAGGGTGACCACGACCCATGATGACCGGTACTTGCGTACCTTGCACCTCTGAAATCGCTTCCTGACAGTGACGTCATCGGCGACAAATGCCTTAGGTCACAGGGTTAGTCGACAGACAGTGGCCAGGAGACTCAGGGCTAATGGAATCAGGGCTTTTAGACCATACAGAGGACAGCTATTGACAGCGCAACATCGTCGTCTACGATTGAGATGGGCCCGGACTGTACGACGTTGGCAACGACGTGACTGGCAGAGGGTTGTCTTCACTGACGAATGGCGATTCTGTATGTTTAGGGCTGATAGAAGACAACGTGTTTACCGCAAAAAAGGGGTAAACGAACGACTGCGTGTTGCGTACAGGAGGTCGTACCATATGGTGGAGGGAGTGTCATGGTGTGGGGAGGGATCTGTGAGCAGGAGAGGACACCGCTGGTAATCGTTGACTGAAACTTGACAGCTCAGCGTTACATGGATAACATTTTTCGTCCAGTTGTCCTACCATTTCTCAAACAGCAGCCACGTGGTGTCATTTATCAGCATGACAACGCTAGAGCCCATACAGCCAGAATTGTCACTAACTTCCTCGCAGCCAACAACGTCAACGGCCTGCCGTGGCCTACACGCTCACCCGACATGTCCCCCACAGAACACCTCTGGGACTTGATGGATCGTCGTGTTCGACAACGACCACACTCTCCAGCCAACCGGCAAGAACTGATCTTGGCCCTCCAAGAAGAAAGGCGTCAAATCCCAAGTGACCTCATCAGACGACTGACTTTTTCTGTGCGTCGAAGAGTTTATGCGTGTATTGAGGCATTTGGTGGTCACACACGCTACTAATGACTTATTGAACGTGAGCGATTGTTTATGTACTCTGCCTATTGTCCATGATTCTGAAAGCTCGAGTTTTGTACCACACCCAACTTTGGGGTGCTCTGACGTCATCCTCGGTCGCGGTTTTGATTTTCATTTTCAGTGTTGATTATGTTGATATATTGATCTTCTCAATACACTTTACTTCATGCATGTATGTTTTGTTGTTTTTGAGCAAGAGTGATTTCAAACTCTGGTTAAGTTTCTTTTGGACGTCAGTTTATAAATGCTGTACCTGCTGAGATGAATAAAGTGGGAAAAAATAAATAAAATAAACACAACAGCCTGTTAAAGGATGATCAACGAAGCCATGCCAACCCATAGTCCCTTATGTCGTTACCTAAATATGTCTAGATCAATTAATATCACGAGTGTCAGAAATGCCCTGTCCTATTATATTTGTTCACATGGCCAGACACTCCCTACCAGTACAACTCGTGTTATTCCGGGACAAGCCGAACAGCGACTCGTGCTTCTCGCGTCTCTAGTTTTGCGACTCGGTTCCATTTAAGCACAAACGGGCATAGCTAAAAGAATTGTCAACTCGTTGCCTCATGATTCACGTATATTTCCCCTATATATTAAATATATTCCAGATGCTATTAAAAACACATCGGGACTTACATTATTATACAGTATAGTTGAACACATTTACATGTATCTTGGGTATATTTTTAAATGCAAGATATATGTAAAATTAAAAATTATCCCTGAGGGATTCTTCGACCGATGCTCATGATGTCAATCACTGGGTTGTCTGGTCCAGACTCGATTATTTACATACCGCCGTCATATAGCTGGAATATTGCTGAGTGCGGCGTTAAATAACAAACCCACATATAAACAAACAAAATCCAAACAAGGCATGACACCTCCCAAATCTGTCTTGTTGTGTAATAATACCGATCGAAAGCAAATGGTCGACACCAGACCCTCACAGAATGGGTGTGTGTCGGCAAGCAGCTCTCTACTTGATTACTGTTCCAGCAGTTCGAGTGTTTTCCCCTTCAACTAAAATGATCGACCAATCAGAAAGCAGCCTGTCTGCTAACCATGGTTCGCTGGAACATTTATACAGCTCCATCACGCCGTGCCAGCTTCAGGGAAAAGGAAGCCCCGAAGAGATGCAGGTCTTAAAGAGAACCCACAGCACGAGAAACTGAGAAACCCATGAACACATTCGAGCTGTGCTGGGAACTGATGAAGACGATTCTGTGTGATTGGCGCGTCTATTCCTGGCTACACTGCAGAGCGAGGTCGGCGCTTCAGACGACCCTGTGTGATTGGCGCGTCTGCTTCTGATCAAACTGCAGAGCGAGGTCGGCGCTTCAGTTGACTCTGTGTGCTTGGCGCGTCTGCTCCTGGCCACACTGCAGAGCGAGGTCGGCGCTTCAGATGACTCTGTGTGATTGGCGCGTCTGCTTCTGATCAAACTGCAGAGCGAGGTCGGCGCTTCAGACGACCCTGTGTGATTGGCGCGTCTGCTTCTGATCAAACTGCAGAGCGAGGTCGGAGCTTCAGACGACCCTGTGTGATTGGCGCGTCTGCTTCTGATCAAACTGCAGAGCGAGGTCGGCGCTTCAGTTGACTCTGTGTGCTTGGCGCGTCTGCTCCTGGCCACACTGCAGAGCGAGGTCGGCGCTTCAAATGACTCTGTGTGATTGGCGCGTCTGCTTCTGATCAAACTGCAGAGCGAGGTCGGCGCTTCAGACGACCCTGTGTGATTGGCGCGTCTGCTTCTGATCAAACTGCAGAGCGAGGTCGGCGCTTCAGACGACCCTGTGTGATTGGCGCGTCTGCTTCTGATCACACTGCAGAGCGAGGTCGGCGCTTCAGACTCTGTGTGCTTTGCGCGTCTGCTCCTGATCACACTGCAGAGCGAGGTCGGCGCTTCAGACGACTCTGTGTGCTTGGCGCGTCTGCTTCTGATCACACTGCAGAGCGAGGTCGGCGCTTCAGTTGACTCTGTGTGCTTGGCGCATCTACACCTGGCCACACTGCAGAGCGAGGTCGGCGCTTCAGTTGACTCTGTGTGCTTGGCGCGTCTGCTTCTGATCACACTGCAGAGCGAGGTCGGCGCTTCAGACGACTCTGTGTGCTTGGCGCGTCTGCTTCTGATCACACTGCAGAGCGAGGTCGGCGCTTCAGACGACTCTGTGTGATTGGCGCGTCTACTCCTGGCCACACTGCAGAGCGAGGTCGGCGCTTCAGACGACTCTGTGTGATTGGCGCGTCTACTCCTGGCCACACTGCAGAGCGAGGTCGGCGCTTCAGTTGACTCTGTGTGCTTGGCGCATCTACTCCTGGCCACACTGCAGAGCGAGGTCGGCGCTGCAGACGACTGGACACACACACACACACACACACACACACACACACACACACACACACACACACACACACACACACACACACACACACACACACACACACACACCACCCCCACCCCCCAGTAATGAATGATAAGACAGATATCTAAAGTTTCTGTTTTGTTTATTATGTTTCTAAATCTATATTATTATACATAAGACATATAACGGATATATATTGGAATGTCTAATATGTTAAAAACTATAGCTGTGTTCATAAAACATTCATTCTACGTACACAATTCATAGCACTGGAATGACTACAGTGGCAATAGTGAGTGAGTGAGTGAGTGAGTATGGTTTTAGGCCGCTTCTAGCAATATTCCAGAAATATCACGGCGGGGGACACCAGAAATGGGCTTCACGCATTGTACCCATGTCGGGAGTCAAACCATACTCACTCACTCACTCACTGAAATGCTGTGGAGCAACTGAAACAATCGCTTATTATAATTGAACCGAGGCACAGTTGTGTAGCTTCTGGTCACCTTCTACACCCTGATGACAGATACTACTCTTCAGCATGTCGAGGTTTACTTATCACCCATCATAGGAAACACCGGGACAAACTAACCTGGTCTGTAGACATGTAACAGTGAGCCAATCAACGCAAGGCAAGTGTCAACATAACTAACCTGGTCTGTAGACATGTTACAGTGAGCCAATCAACGCAAGGCAAGTATCAACATAACACTAACCTGGTCTGTAGACATGTAACAGTGAGCCTATCAACGCAAGGCAAGGAACTAACCTGGTCTGTAGACATGTAACAGTGAGCCAATCAACGCAAGGCAAGTATCAACATAACACTAACCTGGTCTGTAGACATGTAACAGTGAGCCTATCAACGCAAGGCAAGGAACTAACCTGGTCTGTAGACATGTTACAGTGAGCCTATCAACGCAAGGCAAGTATCAACATAACTAATGTATAACAGACCACGTATAGAACTGTAACGTCTCCTGCTTAGATAGAAAATATATAATGGAACCAAAATATTCAAAAGTTTTAAAAAGACACCTGCCACGTTCTAACACTGGTTTCAATCATCCACTTCAACAATGGCTTTGGTGGAACAACTCCCATGGCTTTGGTGGAACAACTCCACGTTTACACGTGCTTTTCCGAACCATTTTCATGAGTAAATTAATGTAAATTTGTACAGCCCTTGTTTTGAAACAAGCAATGGTACATGACATTAAATGTCAAGATATCCAAAGTGTGCGGTGAATCCACCACTACATCTTGCGTGTGTACTTCTACCCCGGCGCCACCATCTTGCCAGTCATTCTCGAGCGTCACACCATCTTGATAGTCATTCTCGAGCGTCACACAATCTTGACAGTCAATCTCGAGCGTCACACCATCTTGACAGCCAATCTCAAACGTCACGCCATCTTGACAGTCAATCTCAAACGTCACACCATCTTGATAGTCATTCTCGAGCGTCACACAATCTTGACAGTCAATCTCGAGCGTCACGCCATCTTGACAGCCAATCTCAAACGTCACGCCATCTTGACAGTCAATCTCAAACGTCACGCCATCTTGACAGTCAATTCCAAGCGTCACCTCATCTTGAAGGTCATTGTCAAGCGTCTCCTCATCTTATCTCAACCAAAATCAAGTGTTTCCTGAAACGTCACGCCTTTTGACAGTCAAATATTTCGAGAAGCACCTCACCATCTCGACACTCGTCACCACACGTCCTGGTGGTCCACATCGTAGTGCCTCACGCCATGCAACTGTCCTGCCCGAGACCTCGGTATGCAATCCGAAGTGCCGCTTGAAACATCGCACCATCCTTATGTGCCACCCCAAGTGTCTCTTGAAACATTGCACCATCCTTATGTGCCACCCCAAGTGTCTCTTGAAACATTGCACCATCCTTATGTGCCACCCCAAGTGTCTCTTGAAACATCGCACCATCCTTATGTGCCACCCCAAGTGTCTCTTGAAACATTGCACCATCCTTATGTGCCACCCCAAGTGTCTCTTGAAACATCGCACCATCCTTATGTGCCACGCCAAGTGTCTCTTGAAACATTGCACCATCCTTATGTGCCACGCCAAGTGTCTCTTGAAACATCGCACCATCCTTATGTGCCACGCCAAGTGTCTCTTGAAACATTGCACGATCCTTATGTGCCACGCCAAGTGTCTCTTGAAACATTGCACCATCCTTATGTGCCACGCCAAGTGTCTCTTGAAACATCGCACAATCCTTATGTGCCACCCCAAGTGTCTCTTGAAACGTCCCCCACCTCGACATTCTGCCATCACAAGTGCCTCTTGAAACGTCCCCTACCTCAGCATTTTGCCATCATAAGTGTATCTTGAAACGTCCCCTACCTCGACATTCTGCCATCACAAGCGTCTCTTGAAACGTCCCCCACCTCGACATTCTGCCACCCCAAGTGCCTCTTGAAACGTCCCCCACCTCGACATTCCGCCACCCCAAGTGTCTCTTGAAACGTCCCCCACCTCGACATTTTGCCATCACAAGTGCATCTTGAAACGTCCCCCACCTCAGCATTTTGCCATCACAAGTGCCTCTTGAAACGTCCCCTACCTCAGCATTTTGCGATCACAAGTGCCTCTTGAAACACCACTTTACGTTCCCCTCAGTTGCATCCTGAGACAGCACACTACTCAGAAACGAAACAACTCGAAACTTACGAAATGGGTACAGCAGAGTTGATCACATGAGAACTGTTTCAACCTGTAACCCGCCTCATGAGTCCTCGCTTCGGTCATATCTGTTTGGTGTGACTGGGATGCACGTACACGAGCACAGCGGGGTGTCACAGCTTCCGTCTAGAGAACAACGAGACTGACACATGGTCCACAGACGGGCGAGCCTGGCCCCGCCAAAGGACCGCGTCCTGGGGCCACACTCTACAATTTGATCTTGTGGACAAAATGAGGATGATGTGGTTGTTGGTGTGGTTCTTGTCGTCTGAGGAATCGTAGATGTGGTTGTTGAGGTTGTTGTTGTTGTTGTTGTTGTTGTTGTCGATGGAGTCGTTATTGTTGTTGTTGTGGGTGTTGTTGCTGTGGTCGTTGTCGTGGTAGTGGCTGTAGATGATTGCTGTCCGGAGACTTGCATGAGACCGAAGTCCATCAGAAGGTTTTTCAAGGCATCTAAGACTCCAGGTTCCTGAAGTTGATTAGCAGCAGTAGCTGGTGTTGTGGAGGAAGTTGGAGCTGTAGCTGTAGTGGGTGTAGTGGTAGTTGCAGTAATGTCAGTAACATCTTCAGTGGAAAAGGCGCCTGAGGTCGTAGATTTAGCTGAAGTTGTTTTAGATACAATGGGTGCAGTAACAGCGGTTGCTGTAGCAGTTGTAGCTGAAGTAGTAGTGTCAGTAGCCGATGATGCTGATGTAGTAGATGTGGTTGTAGTTTTTGTTGTGGTTGGAGTACTAGAAGTGGTCAGTGTAGTAGTTGTAGAAGTTGTTGTAGTTGTTGATGTAGTAGTTGTAAGAGTTGGTGTTGTGATTGGTGTGGGAGTTGTGGGTGTTGTTGTTGTAGCAGTTGTAGTGGTTGGTGTAGTAGCTGTAGTTGTTGGTGTAGGAGTTGTAGTTGTTGGTGTAGTAGTTGTAGTTGTTGGTGTAGTTGTTGTCGTGGTCGGTGTTGTAGTTGTAGTGGTCGGTGTTGTAGTTGTAGGAGTTGTTGTAGTGGTTGGTGTGGTAGTTGTAGGAGTTGTTGTAGTGGTTGGTGTGGTAGTTGTAGGAGTTGTTGTAGTGGTCGGTGTAGTAGTTGTAGGAGTTGTTGTAGTGGTCGGTGTGGTAGTTGTAGGAGTTTTAGTGGTTGGTGTGATAGTTGTAGGAGTTGTAGTGGTTGGTGTGGTAGTTGTAGGAGTTGTAGTGGTTGATGTAGTAGTTGTAGGAGTTGTAGTGGTTGATGTAGTAGTTGTAGGAGTTGTTGTAGTGATCGGTGTAGTAGTTGTAGGAGTTGTAGTGGTTGATGTAGTAGTTGTAGGAGTTGTAGTAGTTGTAGGAGTTGTTGTAGTGATTGGTGTGGTAGTTGTAGTGGTCGGTGTTGTAGTTGTTGGTGTAGTAGTTGTAGTTGTTGGTGTAGTAGTTGTAGTGGTCGGTGTTGTAGTTGTAGTGGTCGGTGTTGTAGTTGTAGGAGTTGTTGTAGTGGTTGGTGTGGTAGTTGTAGGAGTTGTAGTGGTTGATGTAGTAGTTGTAGGAGTTGTTGTAGTTGGAGGAGTTGTTGTGGTCGGTGTTGTAGTGGTCGGTGTTGTAGTTGGAGGAGTTGTAGTGGTCGGTGTTGTAGTTGTAGGAGTTGTAGTGGTTGGTGTGGTAGTTGGAGGAGTTGTAGTGGTCGGTGTTGTAGTTGTAGAAGTTGTTGTAGTGGTCGGTGTAGTAGTTGTAGGAGTTGTTGTAGTGGTCGGTGTTGTAGTTGTAGATGTTGTTGTAGTGGTCAGTGTGGTAGTTGTATGAGTTGTTGAAGTGGTCGGTGTGGTAGTTGTGGGAGTTGTAGTGGTTGATGTAGTAGTTGTAGGAGTTGTAGTGGTTGGTGTAGTAGTTGTAGTGGTCGGTGTTGTAGTTGTAGTGGTCGGTGTTGTAGTTGTATGAGTTGTTGTAGTGGTCGGTGTAGTAGTTGTAGGAGTTGTTGTAGTGGTCGGTGTAGTAGTTGTAGGAGTTGTAGTGGTTGATGTTGTAGTTGTAGGAGTTGTTGTAGTGGTCGGTGTAGTAGTTGTATGAGTTGTTGTAGTGGTCAGTGTGGTAGTTGTATGAGTTGTTGTAGTGGTCGGTGTAGTAGTTGTAGGAGTTGTAGTGGTTGATGTTGTAGTTGTAGGAGTTGTTGTAGTGGTCGGTGTAGTAGTTGTATGAGTTGTTGTAGTGGTCAGTGTGGTAGTTGTATGAGTTGTTGTAGTGGTCGGTGTAGTAGTTGTAGGAGTTGTAGTGGTCGGTGTTGTAGTTGTAGGAGTTGTTGTAGTGGTTGATGTTGTAGTTGTAGGAGTTGTTGTAGTGGTCGGTGTAGTAGTTGTATGAGTTGTTGTAGTGGTCAGTGTGGTAGTTGTATGAGTTGTTGTAGTGGTCGGTGTAGTAGTTGTAGGAGTTGTAGTGGTCGGTGTTGTAGTTGTAGGAGTTGTTGTAGTGGTTGATGTTGTAGTTGTAGGAGTTGTTGTAGTGGTCGGTGTAGTAGTTGTATGAGTTGTTGTAGTGGTCAGTGTGGTAGTTGTATGAGTTGTTGAAGTGGTCGGTGTGGTAGTTGTGGGAGTTGTAGTGGTTGATGTAGTAGTTGTAGGAGTTGTAGTGGTTGGTGTAGTAGTTGTAGTTGTTGGTGTAGTAGTTGTATGAGTCGTTGAAGTAGTCAGTGTAGTAGTTGTAGGAGTTGTAGTGGTCGGTATAGTAGTTGTAGGAGTTATAGTGGTCAGTGTAGTAGTTGTAGGAGGTGTTGTGGTTGATGTAGTAGTTGTAGTTGTTGGTGTAGTAGTTGTATGAGTTGTTGAAGTGGTCAGTGTGGTAGTTGTGGGAGTTGTAGTGGTTGATGTAGTAGTTGTAGGAGTTGTAGTGGTTGGTGTAGTAGTTGTAGTTGTTGGTGTAGTAGTTGTATGAGTCGTTGAAGTAGTCAGTGTAGTAGTTGTAGGAGTTGTAGTGGTCGGTATAGTAGTTGTAGGAGTTATAGTGGTCAGTGTAGTAGTTGTAGGAGGTGTTGTGGTTGATGTAGAAGTTGTAGTTGTTGGTGTAGTAGTTGTAGTGGTCGGTGTTGTAGTTGTAGGAGTTGTAGTGGTCGGTGTGGTAGTTGTAGGAGTTGTAGTGGTTGATGTAGTAGTTGTAGGAGTTGTTGTAGTGGTCGGTGTTGTAGTTGTAGGAGTTGTTGTAGTGGTAGGTGTAGTAGTTGTGGGAGTTGTAGTGGTCGGTGTAATAGTTGTAGGGGTTGTAGTGGTTGGTGTAGTAGTTGAAGTTGTTGGTGTAGTAGTTGTAGTGGTCGGTGTTGTAGTTGTAGGAGTTGCAGTGGTCGGTGTAGTAGTTGTAGGAGTAGTAGTGGTCGGTGTAGCAGTTGTAGGAGTCGTTGAAGTGGTCAGTGTAGTAGTTGTAGGAGGTGTTGTGGTTGGTGTCGTAGCTGTAGTTGTTGTTGGTGTAGTAGTTGTAGTGGTCGGTGTTGTAGTTGTAGGAGTTGTAGTGGTCGGTGTTGTAGTTGTAGGAGTTGTAGTGGTTGATGTAGTAGTTGTAGGAGTTGTTGTAGTGGTCGGTGTTGTAGTTGTAGGAGTTGTTGTAGTGGTCAGTGTGGTAGTTGTAGGAGTTGTTGAAGTGGTCGGTGTGGTAGTTGTGGGAGTTGTAGTGGTCGGTGTTGTAGTTGTAGGGGTTGTAGTGGTTGATGTCGTAGTTGTAGTTGTTGTTGGTGTAGTAGTTGTAGTGGTCGGTGTTGTAGTTGTAGGAGTTGTAGTGGTAGGTGTGGTAGTTGTAGGAGTTGTAGTGGTCGGTGTGGTAGTAGTAGGAGTTGTAGTGGTCGGTGTAGTAGTTGTAGGAGTTGTTGTAGTGGTCAGTGTGGTAGTTGTAGGAGTTGTTGAAGTGGTCAGTGTGGTAGTTGTGGGAGTTGTAGTGGTCGGTGTAGTAGTTGTAGGAGTTGAAGTGGTTGGTGTAGTAGTTGTAGTTGTTGGTGTAGTAGTTGTAGTTGCAGGTGTTGTTGTAGTGGTCGGTCTAATAGTTGTAGATGTTGTAGTGGTTGATGTAGTAGTAGCTGTTGTAGTTACAGCGGCATTGGTTGTAGGTGTACTGGTAGTGGTTGTCATTGTTGATGTGGTGGTCATGGCAGTAGTACTAGTTAATGTAGTTTTAGGAGTAGTGGTAGTAGTTGTTGTCTGTGTATATGTAGATGGAGCAGTTGGTGGGATACGTATGCCCTTACGTGTTGAGGTGCTGGGTTGTGAGAAAGTATTTGATGGTGGAGATATATTAGTAGCAAAAGCAGCTACTGTAACTGTACTAGATGTTGTCGATGCAGTGGATGTAGATGCTATAGACCTAGTTTCAAAACTAGCTGGTGCAGCTAGAGACTCAGCCGATGTATTCCCAAGGTCAAGGGCAGTTGATGGGATAACTGTAGATATGGGGATGGACATCGCCGGTACAGATGCAGGGCCCGATTCTTTGGCAACTGTTAAAGAGGTGCTTCTCCTTGTCACACTAACAGAAGAATAATCAGCACCAACATCCTTGGAGGCAGGCAGTATGAAGTCACGAGGGTTTGCCAGTAGTATGCTGCCTAGTACATGGGGGTTATTCCTGAGGGAGATCGAGTCCAGTACATTCAGATCACTGCCTCTTTTATTGTTTTCACTTACAGGTTTGAATGATGTCACAACATTCCCATTACGATGAGGAATAGGGAACCCAGGATCTGCAGAATGACTCCTTGGTAATAGGTTCTTCTCGTACAGCCATGATAAAGGAGTCAGCGTATGGAAGTTTGCGAAGTTAAAGCCAGATGGTTTACTGAGAACAAAGCTGTTCCTGTTATTCTTGACGGGCATCACTGGAGCATGTCCTGTGGCATGCACTGCGGAACTTGAACCAGATCTGGTTGAAGCAATATTAATTTGCTGAATTCCTGCAGGCCCATGTCTTGTGCTGGGCACTGATGAAATGGGAGGTTCGAAATGAGGTGCCGTTGATAGAGTTAAGGTAGGGGTAAAGTGTGTTGTTCGGGGAGCTTTTGGGGCTGAGGTTGTTGGTGGTGTTGTCAATGTTGATTTTGATTTTGTAGACATTTCTGAGACATTTAAATGGGTAGTAGATTCATCACTAATTGGAAATTCTGTCGCTGCTGCTGTTAGGATTGACGTTGAAGAAGTCTTTGTGGTCGATGTTTGGGCAATGGTTGGGGTAGTTTTTGGAATAGATGTTGGCGGTGGAGTGTATGTTGTTATGGTAGGCGATCCAGTATATATTGTACTTGATGCTAGAACTGTCACCAAGGCAGGTGATTCAGTCGTTGTTCGAGACGTTGTAGGAGCAGAGGTTATGTTAGTTGTTGGGACAGCTGTTGATGTTGTTGTTGAGGTAGGTTGTGTGGCAGGTGTTGAAGATGTTGTTGTAACATTTGTTGAGACAAGTGTTGAGGTAATAGTTGTATATATAATTGGTGTAGTTGTTGAGGTAGTGGAAGTTGTTGTAAATTCAATCATTGGGATTGCTGTTGTGGTAGTTGTTGCAGAAGATAATTCAAAGGAATCTGTTGATGGCGGAACATGTGGTAGAGTTGTTGCGGACGATGGAGAGGCTGTTGTTTCAGTTAATATGGAAGTCTTTGGTAAGAATCTTGGCATAGTTATTGGAGTCACAGGGGAAGTCAAAGGTACAGCAGCTTCTTCCGTCAACCTCTGGTCCAGAGTGATATTTTGCATTAGCATTTGTTTGAGTTTTCTTAACAATTCTGCCTTCTTTCGCATTGTTAGGTTTGAATTGTCTGTTTTGTTGCTGCTACTTGGAGGTATGACACGTGTGACATATAGATCACTGGGATCATGTTTTCTTGTATGAATGTCTTCTGTGGAGGAGGGCATATTTCCTCCAGCTTGCGACGTACCTGACACAGTTGGAATGATGTCTTGCACGGCATTCTGCCTTGGAGTAGAACCAGTTGGCACAGTAGTCACCAATGATGACATTTGAGTGGTGAGTATTCCTAGTTTAGTTGTAACCTGTTGTGTTCTCGTCATTCTTCTAGACGATTCAGTTGTCATATTATGGATGAACATTTTCTTCAACTTCAGTAAAAGCTCTGTCTTCTTCTGTGTTCTTGATGTAGCTTTGGTTGAGATGCCTGAATTAATCATAGTGGTAGTTGCCTTAGGTAATGCCTCTGTCACTGTTGGGCGAAAAGTTACACTTGGTTCGAATGCAGTGGCAATCCTGTTCTGTTTACGTAGATTGTCAGAACTGGTAAGCGTCAGCCTTGTCCTTGGTGGATGAGTGGATGACATGGGTGGTGTTTTGTTTCCATGAAGGACATCCTGCTTTATACTCGCTTTCAGAGTCAGATTGCTTATCATCATCTGCCTGAGCATGTTAAGAAACTCCATCTTCTTCAGGTTCACATCAACAAGAACATCAGCAGTCATCAACGACGTAGGTGGTGTACTAGTTGAAGATGTACTTCTAGTGGTTGTACTCCTTGTAGCTGATGTTGTTGGTGTACTCGCTGGAGTATAGGAAGTTGAGTCAGTGGATGTGGATGTAGAGGTACGACTAGTTGTGTCTATATTTGTACTATGTAGCTTTGGCGTAGTTGTAGCGGTCGTAGGGGTAGTGGTTGTGGTTGTACTACGTGGCTTGGTCGTAGTTGTAGTTGTAGCAGTCGTAGGGGTAGTGGATCTGGTTGTACTAGGTGGCTTGGTCATTGTCGTAGTTGTAGTTGTAGAGGTCGTAGTAGTTGTAGGATTAATGGCAACAAAAGACATCTCTGTTTTGGTTGTTGCATTATTAGAAAGCATCTGTCTTAGTTTCCTCAACAGCTCTGCCCTATTTTTGTTTCCCATCAGAGAAGGCCGAAATTCAGAGAGCATTCTTGGTGTCTGGGGAATATTTGTCGTAGTTGTAGCGGTCGTAGAGGTAGTGGTTGTGGTTGTACTACGTGGCTTGGTCGTAGTTGTAGTTGTAACGGTCGTTGGGGTAGTGGATGTGGTTGTACTAGGTGGCTTGGTCGTAGTTGTAGTTGTAGCAGTCGTAGGGGTAGTGGATGTGGTTGTACTAGGTGTCTTGGTCATTGTCGTAGTTGTAGTTGTAGAGGTCGTAGTAGTTGTAGGATTAATGGCAACAAAAGACATCTCTGTTTTTGTTGTTGCATTATTAAAAAGCATCTGTCTTAGTTTCCTCAACAGCTCTGCCCTATTTTTGTTTCCCATCAGAGAAGGCAGAAATTCAGAGAGCATTCTTGGTGTCTGGGGAATCTTTGTCGTAGTTGTAGCGGTCGTAGGGGTAGTGGTTGTGGTTGTACTACGTGGCTTGGTCGTAGTTGTAGTTGCAGCGGTCGTTGGGGTAGTGGATGTGGTTGTACTAGGTGGCTTGGTCGTAGTTGTAGTTGTAGCAGTCGTAGGGGTAGTGGATGTGGTTGTACTAGGTGTCTTGGTCATTGTCGTAGTTGTAGTTGTAGAGGTCGTAGTAGTTGTAGGATTAATGGCAACATAAGACATCTCTGTTTTGGTTGTTGCATTATTAAAAAGCATCTGTCTTAGTTTCCTCAACAGCTCTGCCCTATTTTTGTTTCCCAACAGAGAAGGCTGAAATTCAGAGAGCATTCTTGGTGTCTGGGGAATCTTTGTCGTAGTTGTAGCGGTCGTAGGGGTAGTGGTTGTGGTTGTACTACGTGGCTTGGTCGTAGTTGTAGTTGTAGCGGTCGTTGGGGTAGTGGATGTGGTTGTACTAGGTGGCTTGGTCGTAGTTGTAGTTGTAGCGGTCGTAGGGGTAGTGGATCTGGTTGTACTAGGTGGCTTGGTAGTAGTTGTAGTTGTTGTGGTCGTAGGGGTAGTGGTTGTGGTTGTACT
This sequence comes from Haliotis rufescens, assembly GCF_023055435.1. Lineage (NCBI taxonomy): Eukaryota > Metazoa > Mollusca > Gastropoda > Lepetellida > Haliotidae > Haliotis > Haliotis rufescens. The sequence continues at coordinate 34,387,061 of NW_025963824.1, read as the reverse complement.
AGGTGTCTTGGTCATCGTCGTAGTTGTAGTTGTAGAGGTCGTAGTAGTTGTAGGATTAATGGCAACATAAGACATCTCTGTTTTGGTTGTTGCATTATTAAAAAGCATTTGTCTTAGTTTCCTCAAAAGCTCCACCTTATTTTTGATTTCAGAGAGCATTCTTGGTGTCTGGGGAGTCTTGGTTGTATTGCTGTGAGCAGCTTGACGTGCGATAGATACATGCCCGTTTTTAGGAATATCGGTATTACCTCTCCCTACATCAGGCTTGTTGAAAGATGAAGCATGGGTGGCATCCTTCCACTCAGTCATGGGCGTGGTTCTATTTGAGGCTCGTTCAGCTCCCCTAAATACATGTGTAGTAGCAAGGCCACCATCCACCGAATCAAGCATGGGCGATTTCCGGTGATCAATGGTTCTATTCGTGTTTGGTTCAATTCGTCTAGACACAGATCTACTGTCGGATTGATTCATGCGATATGTAGATGTGAATGAGGTTGCCACATCCACATCATTTTGGTTATTTGAAGAATTTGACAAAATTGTTTGTAACGTTTCTTGTGATCTGTTAGGTATAGGCTTGTTGAGGATCGCTTCACCTGTTTCGGTATTTTGATACATTCCTTTCCCTGGTACTTGGCTGGTTATTTCTTGATTTCTGGATGAGTGTTCAGTGACATTTCCTTGTACTATTCTGGGTGGTTTAACGGAAACATCCTGATGGTTAGATGACTCAACTATGCCCTGAGTGTGACTTACAGGTGCTCCACTTGTAGAATGTGGCACTGCCGCACTGCTGCCTTGTTGGTTCCAGTTGAAGCCTCCTGATGTCACCCGGCCATTAAAAGATGAGCCAATTCTTCCTGCTATAATTGGTATTCTTACTGGTGCCTTGTTGGGCCCTAAGTTATTTATGCCATGAATATTTGTTAATGGTACCCCAACTCCAACAGTGAAAGGTGCACTTTGTGGAGCTCGTTCACTGGTACTCTGCAAAGCTCGTTCAATGGTACTCTGCAAGTGATTTTTATTCAAATTTGTGTTTCTTCCATTGATATCAGAACGCACAGGTTGGTTTATAGGATTTTGAAAATGATCTATCACGAAAGAAGTATCACTCTTTTGTCTGGTTGACTGGGATGTTCTTTGCGAAAATTTATCATTCATCAGTTGAATATGGTGCTGATGACTCAACTCTTCAGATCTCCTGTTGGATGGAATGAATTGTTTCCTATTATGTGATGGCTTATGTGCTGGATTGGAGGACTGTTGTCTTGTTCTCCATTGCATGTTATCCCAAGTGCTATGACCAGACCCTATCATTGCAGGTTGATTTGTGTTTTCATTCCTTCTTCTCACAGATTGCACTGGAATGTTCAAAGAACTTCTATGATGCTGAGTAGCATACCCTCTAGTGTTTCTGAAGGTGTCTGACATTTGACTTATTGATAGACTTGACTGTCTTGAAGGAACTTGTGAAACAGTAGCATTGTTTTGGTTCATCTCATTCACTGTGCCTGATATTGTGGGACCTGCCTGCTTCCCCTGGATAGAAGATTGTGTTCTTGGTATCTGCTGAATGTCTCCATTCTCCCTTGACAAAGATTGCACAGATATAGCAAAAGATGTGTCTTCATGTCCAGAAGTCTGCAAGCTATTGTTTCTCAACTGGTTTGCCATGTGATTTCTTGGTACACTCGGTTGACTAAACAGCACTTCTGAAACATCGGAAGTGCGTTCCTGTTTTGGATCGGCTCTTTCATTAGACCTGATCCTGCCTGTTGGCATCCCACTGTTGTTGCTTGTTCTAGGGAAGGTCTTCTTCGCTGGGACTGATGCTTGTGGTCCTATTATCTGAGGAATTGTATTCATAATACTGTGATGAGAACCCGAACGGAAATGTGTATGTTCGTTTCTGATCCCTCTTCCTTTGGTAGATAGGTTCAAGGAGAGGCCCTGGGGCTCAGCTGTTGGCAAGTTATTTGCAAAAAGTGTCATCTGACGCCTTGGTGGACTTGGTCGACTTGGAGGAGCTGTTGAAACATTGGCATATTTCTCCATATTTATTTTGAGTGACGTTTTATCACGTACATTGGGTTTTGCTTCAGATGGCATAACTCTATTGTTGCTACGTGCTCTAGGTAAGGTTGCCTTTATTTGGTCTGACAATTGTGAATTTGTTCTATTTTGGATAGTTTTCCTATTACTCCTAAGGGACCATGTATTAGCTGAATTATTTCTGTTTTCAATCCTCATTCCTAAATATTGTCCAGGTGTGTTAAACAAACCATGTTGGCGTTGAACACTGTGTCCAACATTTCCTTTTAAATTGTTTAGCATTTGTCTTGACAAACTTGGTTGACCTGATGGAACTCTTGAAATACTTGAATTGTCCTCCTTCATTATGGCATTCAAATCATTCACCTTCATCTGATCTAAACTTGTGGAAACTGTTCCTAAGCTATGGCCCTCTTTGACACTGTGCTGTGCTACTCTCCCCAATTTGTTTAAAGTTGAACCATTTGCTTGAGCATCTGAAGCAGGCATTTTCCCAACACCTCTTTGTCTGGCAGTCCTATTTTGAAGAAGCTTTGTAGAGCTACCTAGTCCAGGATGGATTGGATTGGTAATCCTTGCTTTGACGTTTCTTGTAGTTAGACCTAGTTGTCTCCTAAGCTGCATAATAGAAACGTTATTCCTTACAACTGGTCTGAACTTGCTAGACGTTTTGGGTGCTTGCAGTGTAATGTTTCCTGCATTAACTCCAGGCTTCGAAATGCTGGGCGTATTTACCACCCTTTTCCTAGGTACAAAACCTGATGAAAGTCCAACCTTAGTACCTGGATCACTCGCCTGGGTACGCTTCTGATGTGCACTGTCTTGGCCCTTTTCTACCTGCTGTTCTTGTACAGGTTCCAATGATGAGTCCATCTTGTCTTTCAATTGACGAAGTAACATCAACTGTTGTTTTCTGTTGTTATTAGAGTCCGTCCATCCTGATGATTGCCCTCCAAGTCTCATGTGGAGTAGTTGCAGCCTTCGTTTATCCTGTTTGGATGTTGGTAAGAGGTGTCTTATGTTCGTCGTTTGTTGATGAGCTTGAAACCTATTCATATTGTTGTTCACAAAAGCCAATTTCCTTCTCTGGCTACTATAGTGATCTTGTTTATTTCTTGATAAGTCTTGAATTGTTTCCTTTTTATTTCCATTGTGTCCATTCTGTAACACACCTTGGAATTGTCTGTGAGATGGTGAAGGCAGACTAGGATTATGTTGACTGGACTTTGGTCGAGCTACCTGGTTCAAGTTACCTCCGCCTGGTGTGCTGTTATTAGCTTTACGGAGTTTGGCCCTGGATGAACGTAGTCTTTGTTGCATCTGCTTCTGAGACTCAATGTTTCTCCTCAGACGTAAAAGCTGTTGCCTTGTCAGACCATGTATTTGGCGCTTTTGTTTGTGTTCATGTTGAATGGCATGCTGGTTGTGATATTGCTGTTGAATCTGATGTTTGTACTGATGCTGAGGTTGGTGTTGATCCTGTCGCTGATGGGGATTTTGTGGTTGATGCTTATTCTGCAGTTGATGTTGATTCTGAGGTTGGTGTTGATCCTGTCGTTGATGGGGATTTTGTGGCTGGTGCTGATTCTGCGGTTGATGTTGATCCTGTCGTTGATGTTGGTCCTGTCGTTGATGCTGATTCTGCAGTTGATGCTGATTCTGAGGTTGGTGTTGATCCTGTTGCTGATGGGGATTTGGTGGTTGATGTTGATCCTGTCGTTGATGTTGATCCTGTCGTTGATGCTGATTCTGCGGTTGATGTTGATCCTGTCGTTGGTGTTGGTCCTGTCGTTGATGCTGATTCTGCAGTTGATGTTGATTCTGAGGTTGGTGTTGATCCTGTCGTTGATGCTGATTCTGCGGTTGATGCTGATTCTGAGGTTGGTGTTGATCCTGTAGTTGATGGGGATTTTGTGGCTGGTGCTGATTCTGCGGTTGATGTTGATCCTGTTGTTGATGTTGATCCTGTCGTTGAAGCTGATTCTGCATTTGATGCTTATTCTGAGGTTGGTGTTGATCCTGTTGCTGATGGGGATTTGGGGGTTGATGTTGATCCTGTCGTTGATGTTGATCCTGTCGTTGATGCTGATTCTGCGGTTGATGTTCAGGTTGGTGTTGATCCTGTTGCTGATTGGGATTTGACGGTTGATGTTGATCCTGTCGATGATGCTGTTTCAGCGGTTGATGTTGAGGTTGGTATTGATCCTGTTGCTGATTGGGATTTGACGGTTGATGTTGATCCTCTCGTTGATGCTGTTTCAGCGGTTGATGTTGTTTCTGAGGTTGGTGTTGATCCTGTAGTTGATGGGGATTTTGTGGTTGATGTTGATCCTGTGGTTGATGTTGATCCTGTCGTTGATGCTGATTCTGCGGTTGATGTTGAGGTTGGTGTTGATCCTGTTGCTGATGGGGATTTGACGGTTGATGTTGATCCTGTCGTTGATGCTGTTTCAGCGGTTGATGTTGTTTCTGAGGTTGGTGTTGATCCTGTAGTTGATGGGGATTTTGTGGCTGGTGTTGATCCTGTAGTTGATGGGGATTTTGTGGCTGGTGCTGATTCTGCGGTTGATGTTGATGCTGTCGTTGATGTTGGTCCTGTCGTTGATGCTTATTCTGAGGTTGGTGTTGATCCTGTTGCTGATGGGGATTTGGTGGTTGATGTTGATTCTGTCGTTGATGTTGATCCTGTCGTTGATGCTGATTCTGCGGTTGATGTTGATCCTGTCGTTGATGTTGGTCCTGTCGTTGATGCTTATTCTGAGGTTGGTGTTGATCCTGTTGCTGATGGGGATTTGGTGGTTGATGTTGATTCTGTCGTTGATGTTGATCCTGTCGTTGATGCTGATTCTGCGGTTGATGTTGATCCTGTCGTTGATGTTGGTCCTGTCGTTGATGCTTATTCTGCGGTTGATGTTGATCCTGTCGTTGATGCTGATTCTGCAGTTGATGCTTATTCTGAGGTTGGTGTTGATCCTGTTGCTGATGGGGATTTGGTGGTTGATGTTGATCCTGTCGTTGATGCTGTTTCAGCGGTTGATGTTGTTTCTGAGGTTGGTGTTGATCCTGTAGTTGATGGGGATTTTGTGGTTGATGTTGATCCTGTGGTTGATGTTGATCCTGTCGTTGATGCTGATTCTGCGGTTGATGTTGAGGTTGGTGTTGATCCTGTTGCTGATTGGGATTTGACGGTTGATGTTGATCCTGTCGTTGATGCTGTTTCAGCGGTTGATGTTGTTTCTGAGGTTGGTGTTGATCCTGTAGTTGATGGGGATTTTGTGGCTGGTGCTGATTCTGCGGTTGATGTTGATCCTGTCGTTGATGTTGGTCCTGTCTTTGATGCTGATTCTGCAGTTGATGCTGATTCTGCAGTTTATGTTGATTCTGAGGTTGGTGTTGATCCTGTCTTTGATGCTGTTTCAGCGGTTGATGTTGTTTCTGAGGTTGGTGTTGATCCTGTAGTTGATGGGGATTTTGTGGCTGGTGCTGATTCTGCGGTTGATGTTGATCCTGTCGTTGATGTTTGTCCTGTCGTTGATGCTTATTCTGCGGTTGATGTTGATCCTGTCGTTGATGTTGGTCCTGTCGTTGATGCTGATTCTGCAGTTGATGTTGATTTTGAGGTTGGTGTTGATCTTGTCTTTGATGCTGATTCTGCGGTTGATGTTGATTCTGAGGTTGATGTTGATTCAGTAGTTGATGGGGATTTTGTGGCTCTTGCTGATTCTGCGGTTGATGTTGATTTTGAGGTTGGTGTTGATCCTGTCTTTGATGCTGATTCTGCGGTTGATGTTGATTCTGAGGTTGATGTTGATTCAGTAGTTGATGGGGATTTTGTGGCTGGTGCTGATTCTGCGGTTGATGTTGATCCTGTCGTTGATGTTGGTCCTGTCGTTGATGCTGATTCTGCAGTTGATGTTGATTCTGAGGTTGGTGTTGATCCTGTCTTTGATGCTGATTCTGCAGTTGATGCTGATTCTTAGGTTGGTGTAGATTCTGTTGCTGATGGGGATTTGGTGGTTGATGTTGATCCTGTCGTTGATGTTGGTCCTTTCGTTGATGCTGATTCTGCAGTCGATGTTGATTCTGAGGTTTGTGTTGATCCTGTCGTTGATGCTGATACTGAGGTTGGTGTTGATCCTGTCGTTGATGTTGATTCTGATGCTGACGTTGACGTTGATTCTGATGCTGATGTTGATTCTGAGGTTGTTCCTGATCCTGACGTTGACGTTGATTCTGAGGTTGACGCTGATTCTGATGTTGATGCTGATTCTGTGTTTTTATCTGATCATGGCGTTGATTCTGATCCTGACGTTGACGTTGACTTTGATGTTGTTTCTGATCCTGACGTTGACGTGGCTTCTGATCCTGACGTTGCTTCTGATTCTGAGGTTGGTGCTGATTCTGAGGTTGAGGCTGATCCTGACGTTGAGGCTGATCCTGACGTTGACGTTGATTCTGAAGATGATGCTGATTCTGAAGATGATGCTGATTCTGATGTTTATACTGTTTCATATGTTGCCCTTCTTTCGACTGCAGGTGCTGAAGCTGACTTTTGTGCTGGTATTCATGGTGCCATAACTGAATATGTTGCCGATGATACAGTTGTTGCTTCTGCCCAATGTTCAGATGTTGAGATGTTAAAACTGAGACACCCTTGTTGTTTGATTCCTTTGAAGGTGGCATTTTCACACTCAGACCTGACGTAATGTGAAAATCTAGTTGTTCAAAGGCGTCATGCCCCCGTCTCGGTCCTTTCATTTTTGTTGGTGTGACTTGATAATGCGGGGTTTTCCTGTGCCTGGCTCCACTATGGTTTGTAGTTTCAGCATTCTTGTTGATGTTGTAAAGATGTTCTAACTTTCTTGTTTCATATTTATCGCTATGTTGTGATTCGTGGTGTTTCAGCCTGCTTAGAGGACAATCTGCACTTGGGAACTGCACCACCGTGGATGGGAGTGGTGCCTGGAGAACTATTACAGTTGAAGAAGGCATGATGAGCCGGACATCTGAAGTGCTCGTAGTCTCCATTACTATAGGAGTGGCTTCATGCTTTATAGCATCAGACACTGAGAGTTCAGGGCCCGGTGACGATACTCCCTTTGAAACAGTCACTGGGTCGGATGGCATCCTGGAGATAGATGCTAATGTTAATGTACCGCTCACGTCTACGTTTGATTGAAGCATAACTGACGTTCCCTCCACATCACCAGCTGCGGTGACATTTCTGGACATACGTTTGTCGGGAAGTGCATCAACAGGTTGACTGACAGAGGCACTTTGATGCATTCTTGGCGTGTGGAGATGAGTATCAGTCACGGGGAGTACAGAACTGTCGTGAGATTCTGAGAATGGATCCACATCTGAAGACTTAGTCACAAAGGTCTGTACCATGTAAGTCTCTGTTTTAGTAGGCTCGATGAACAAATGTGATGGATCTGAAATATTCACCAAGGTGTCCTCTGCATTCCCCACGCTTACAGTTCTTGTATTGTGCACAACCGCATCGTATGATGAGTGAGTGGTATTGATCATTGGTGTATGCTCCCCCCTAGACACGGAGGAACTATCACCATTGCCATCTGAAACATAGGGAAGAGTGTCCGTCTGCAGGAACTCGCTCTCTGACAAAGGGTGGGGAAAAGGGACAATTGTTGAGGAGGGCTGGATGTCAGTATGATGTGAAGGCTGAAGCTGATTTGTTGTATGAATACTATTGATAGGTACGGGCGAGTTGGACAGCATTTGAGACACACGATGGACGCCGGTTCCAGGACTGTGAGTAGTCTGGCCACTGTTCATTGCCAGGACACTATCAGCTGGGTACGCAAAGTTACTGAAGTACATTTGACTCAGTACATGTAAATAGTCCGAGTAGTGTGCTTCTGACGGTGTCTGTTGGGTCTGCCCACTGTCCTTAGATTTAGATTGGCGCTGAAGTTTATTTTTCAGGTCCTTATCGAAAGATTTAAGTAATGCATGAGGGAACCCAGTGTAGCTCTTTACGTTGGATGATGCGAATTCTGTCTTCTTATGCGTCTGTTTCTGAACATTGAAAAACCCGGAGGCCAGGTGGTGCAGCATTCGCAACTGTTCATCCTTGTTGGGTTCTTTCTGTAACTGAAAATAAAAACCAACTGTAGTTATTCTTGTTTGTTTGTTGGTTGGTTGGTTAACGCCGCACTCAGCAATATTCCAGCTATATGACGGTGGTCTGGAAATAATCGAGTCTGAACCAGACAATCCAGTGACTGACATCATGAGCATCGATCCAAACAATGGGATCGATGACATACATCAACCAAGTCAACGAGCCCGACCACCAGATCCCGTTAGTCGCCTCCTACGACAAGCATTGTCGCCGTTTATGGCAAGCATGGGTTGCTGAAGACCTATTCTATCCCGCATCTTCACGGGTCGTAGTTATTGTTGACAATTGTTCGTAAATCAACTCCATGATATTAAATACAATCATAATGTTGACTTTTTCAAGGTCATTGTGGTTGAAGAAATATTTTCCCGAAAATATTAAAGATTGGAAACAGTCATTGTTAATATTTCTCAAATTTGACCAAACTCAGTTGACCCTGTATTTATTGTTGGTATTTGAGGGTTAAAACACCTTTATTTATTTGACAAACTGAATTCCTCAGTTAATTAAATGCAGTGCAGTTGCTGATACTTGTAGACTTTCGTAGTAGTTTGTGTTTGTGTCTCTTTCAATTTTGACCATGGTAATTGTTGATAAAACAGTTTCATTATTTTCTAAACTGACTCGACCGCCTCCGTGGTCTAGTGGTAGAGCGTCCGCCCGGAGAGCGGAAGGTCCGAGGTTCGATCCCCAGCGGCGTCATACCAAAGACGTTATAAGATGGTACGTGTTGTTACCCTATCTGACGCTCGGCATTAAGGGGCTAAAACAAGGATTGGTCGGCTTGGAGTCCGTATACTGTGTCTGAGTGGGGTACTCATGTTAAACTGCGGCATGGTATCTCAGTGGACTTTCACTATAAATCGTCGTCAGTCCGGACTAGTTCAAGCAGCCACACACACGCAATAATCTTGGGCGCGCCGTTAAACCCCATTCCACCTCACCTCACCTCTAAACTGACTCTCTTAGTTAATCAAATGCAATGCTCTTGTTCACCTTTTTCAGATTGTTGTAGTACTGGTTCCAGTTATCAAATTGGTTTAGCTACGATAATAAGATGTAACGTTCACTGATGTGTATGTCTATCACGTGACATTTGGGAGAACAAATTGCTCCGAAAACCAAATCAACCTCACTTTTTTTTCTTACAGAAGTCATGAATCCTTTGATGACAATGCAATTACACACCTGTCACTCACAGTAACCCATACGCCCAGATGTAAAACAATGCTGGCTTGTTTTACTAGTCCAACATTAACGTGTTTTTCTTTGTTTGAGTATGCACATGGTTTTGTCGCTTTTCTTCTTATTGGCTACTCCCACAGCTTAAAGTACAAACCTATATAACTCCAACTATTTCACGAGATCAAAAACCCTCAGGTGCTCAAACATCCCTTTTTTGACACTCAAGAGGCGCTTTGACAGCGCAGTATCATTTATCAAATTTAAATTTCAAAGAATGTTTCCCATTCCTGCTTAACGTCAACTTGTCAGTTATAGTCACGTGACATCTGCCTTTCAACACGTGACACAAGCGTTTCCAGAAATACCACCACTTGTCAATAAAACCTGAAACGTGACCCTAGAATTAGTGAGTGAGTGAGTATGGTTTTACGCCGCTTTTAGCAATATTCCAGCAATATCACCCATGTCGGGATTCGAACGACCCTAGAATTAAGAATGACTGTTATAAAAACACTGACAAGTTAAGTCGAAGATGCTTCAACATCAATACACATATTATATGTTTAATGATAAACTCAACTTAATTAAGTGAGTGAGTGAGTATGGTTTTACGCCGCGTTTAGCAATATTCCAGCAATATCACGGCGGGGCACACCAGAAATGGGCTTCACACATTTTACCCATGTCGGGAATCGAACCCGGGTTTTCGGCGTGACGAGCGAACGCTTTAACCACAAGGGTACCCGACCGCCCCCAACTTAATTAAAAGTTAATGATATAATGTACTGATTATTTGTTTATGTCTGTATATGTGAGGCCAGCTGAAACATGTTTACATCAGGTGACGGATGAACGTGGGTGAAGAGGAAGGGTTATTTGTTCTTCTCTATTTCTTCACCGATTTAATCTCGACTCCCTGATCATTATACCCCCGGCTAAATAGGTCTTCTGTATCCCATGCTTATCGTAAGTGTCGACTAACGGGATCTGGTAGTCAGGCTCGTAAACATGGTTGGTACATGTCATCGTATCGTGACAAATATATACTCTGCAAATGTTCTGCATATCTGTCTACATCCACACAAAAAATGAGTGATTGAGTGAGTTGGGTTTAACGCCGCTATTAACAGTATTCCAGTTACATCGCGGCGTGTCTGCTTAATATGGGAGGAAAGCCCGAAGTCTCAGACTTTTACCACTTCGGTGAAACCCACGAGCACGGGTATGGTGCTGATAAACCTAGAAACATAATCAGGGCGAACCGGGATTCGAACCAACGATCATAGGTTTCTGGCGTGCCAAAGGGACGCAACTCTGCACAGCGAATCGCGGCGCCTCAGCTGACTAGGCCACCCGTGCCCCCGGACGTCGCTTTGAACGGTATTTTAGTTATTTCACGGCGTGTCTGCTTGATATGGGAGGAACACCCATAGTCTGACAGTCTGACAGTCAGACATTCAGACAGTCAGACAGTCAGACAGTCAGACAGTCAGATAGTCAGATAGTCAGACAGTCAGACGGTAGAAACCCATTGACATGGTTATAGTGCTAGAATAAACAATCTCTTTACACTGATTCATGTTCCGTGTCTGACGACTTGTATGACCGCAGTAAGCTGAAACATGACGCGTGTGTTACATATCCTACATCAAGTTTGGGAGGGCTTACTGTTACGTATTTAACTAACATTGTCATCAATAACATCATGTCAGACGGGGGATCTTTTTACTTCCGTCAACTCAACCAGAAAATCCAGTGATTGTGATCATAAGTATCAATCTACGCAATTGGGATACGAAGACGTGCATCAAACAAGTCTGCGGCCCTGACCACCCGATCCCGCTACTCGCCTCTTACTAAAAGCATAGTCGCCTTTTACGGCAAGCATGGGTTGCTGAAGACCTATTCTACTCATCGTCTTCACAGGTCGACTAGCTAAACCGTTGCTCTACTCTCAACAGTCTCTCTACCGTAGAGTGGAGGGTCCCGGGTACGATCCCCGGCCGCGTCATACCAAAAGACGTTAAAATGTGGTACTTGTTGTTTCCCTGTCTGGCGCTCGGCATTAAGGGGCTAAAACAAGGACTGGTCGGAGTCAGCATGGTATCGCTCTCTCCTCTCTCACACACACGCACGCACGCACGCACGCACGCACGCACACACACATACACACACACATTTCCGTGGCAAAATTGTAAAGATTCAAAGAGTACAATATCTATTTACATGTACATGCTTACTTGTGTGTGGCCACAGTTATGTTAATTGTGTTAACATCTCTTTCATTCATCTTGGTTTTCTGTATGTATTATACAAATGTGTGATAAACAGTCAGCACTACCATGTACTTCTGTCGTTCACGACATAGGGGTTCACCTAAACACGTGTATATCCCCTTCAACAGACAGTGGGGAGCCTGGCGTGACGAGAGAACACTTTAACCTCCAGGGATACATTTACCTACAACCCTTATACCGGCAGTGAGGAGCCTGGCGTGACGAGAGAACACTTTAACCTCCAGGAATACATTTACCTACAACCCTTATACAGACAGTGGGGAGCCTGGCGTGACGAGAGAACACTTTAACCTCCAGGAATACATTTACCTACAACCCTTATACAGACAGTGAGGAGCCTGGCGTGACGAGAGAACACTTTAACCTCCAGGGATACATTTACCTACAACCCTTATACAGACAGTGGGGAGCCTGGCGTGACGAGAGAACACTTTAACCTCCAGGGATACATTTACCTAAAACCCTTATACAGGCAGTGGGGAGCCTGGCGTGACGAGAGAACACTTTAACCTCCAGGGATACATTTACCTACAACCCTTATACAGGCAGTGGGGAGCCTGGCGTGACGAGAGAACACTTTAACCTCCAGGATTACATTTACCTACAACCCTTATACAGACAGTGGGGAGCCTGGCGTGACGGGAGAACACTTTAACCTCCAGGGATACATTTACCTACAACCCTTAAACAGACAGTGGGGAGCCTGGCGTGACGAGAGAACACTTTAACCTCCAGGAATACATTTACCTACAACCCTTATACAGGCAGTGGGGGGCCTGGCGTGACGAGAGAACACTTTAACCTCCAGGGATACATTTACCTACAACCCTTATACAGGCAGTGGGGAGCCTGGCGTGACGAGAGAACACTTTAACCTCCAGGGATACATTTACCTACAACCCTTATACAGGCAGTGGGGAGCCTGGCGTGACGAGAGAACACTTTAACCTCCAGGGATACATTTACCTACAACCCTTATACAGACAGTGGGGAGCCTGGCGTGACGAGAGAACACTTTAACCTCCAGGGATACATTTACCTACAACCCTTATACAGACAGTGAGGAGCCTGGCGTGACGAGAGAACACTTTAACCTCCAGGGATACATTTACCTACAACCCTTATACAGGCAGTGAGGGGCCTGGCGTAACGAGAGAACACTTTAACCTCCAGGAATACATTTACCTACAACCCTTAAACAGACAGTGGGGAGCCTGGCGTGACGAGAGAACACTTTAACCTCCAGGAATACATTTACCTACAACCCTTAAACAGACAGTGGGGAGGCTGGCGTGACGAGAGAACACTTTAACCTCCAGGAATACATTTACCTACAACCCTTAAACAGAAAGTGGGGAGCCTGGCGTGACGAGAGAACACTTTAACCTCCAGGGATACATTTACCTACAACCCTTATACAGGCAGTGAGGAGCCTGGCGTGACGAGAGAACACTTTAACCTCCAGGAATACATTTACCTACAACCCTTATACAGGCAGTGAGGAGCCTGGCGTGACGAGAGAACACTTTAACCTCCAGGGATACATTTACCTACAACCCTTATACAGGCAGTGGGGAGCCTGGCGTGACGAGAGAACACTTTAACCTCCAGGAATACATTTACCTACAACCCTTATACAGGCAGTGGGGGGCCTGGCGTGACGAGAGAACACTTTAACCTCCAGGGATACATTTATCTACAACCCTTATACAGGCAGTGAGGAGCCTGGCGTGACGAGAGAACACTTTAACCTCCAGGGATACATTTACCTACAACCCTTATACAAGCAGTGAGGAGCCTGGCGTGACGGGAGAACACTTTAACCTCCAGGAATACATTTACCTACAACCCTTATACAGACAGTGGGGAGCCTGGCGTGAAGAGAGAACACTTTAACCTCCAGGAATACATTTACCTACAACCCTTATACAGACAGTGGGGAGCCTGGCGTGAAGAGAGAACACTTTAACCTCCAGGGATACATTTACCTACAACCCTTATACAGGCAGTGAGGAGCCTGGCGTGACGAGAGAACACTTTAACCTCCAGGGATACATTTACCTACAACCCTTATACAGGCAGTGAGGAGCCTGGCGTGACGAGAGAACACTTTAACCTCCAGGGATACATTTACCTACAACCCTTATACAGGCAGTGAGGAGCCTGGCGTGACGAGAGAACACTTTAACCTCCAGGGATACATTTACCTACAACCCTTATACAGGCAGTGGGGAGCCTGGCGTGACGGGAGAACACTTTAACCTCCAGGGATACATTTACCTACAACCCTTATACAGGCAGTGGGGAGCCTGGCGTGACGAGAGAACACTTTAACCTCCAGGATTACATTTACCTACAACCCTTATACAGACAGTGGGGAGCCTGGCGTGACGAGAGAACACTTTAACCTCCAGGGATACATTTACCTACAACCCTTAAACAGACAGTGGGGAGCCTGGCGTGACGAGAGAACACTTTAACCTCCAGGGATACATTTACCTACAACCCTTATACAGGCAGTGGGGGGCCTGGCGTGACGAGAGAACACTTTAACCTCCAGGGATACATTTACCTACAACCCTTATACAGGCAGTGGGGAGCCTGGCGTGACGAGAGAACACTTTAACCTCCAGGGATACATTTACCTACAACCCTTATACAGGCAGTTGGGAGCCTGGCGTTACGAGAGAACACTTTAACCTCCAGGAATACATTTACCTACAACCCTTATACAGACAGTGGGGAGCCTGGCGTGACGAGAGAACACTTTAACCTCCAGGGATACATTTACCTACAACCCTTATACAGACAGTGGGGAGCCTGGCGTGACGAGAGAACACTTTAACCTCCAGGAATACATTTACCTACAACCCTTAAACAGACAGTGGGGAGCCTGGCGTGACGAGAGAACACTTTAACCTCCAGGAATACATTTACCTACAACCCTTAAACAGACAGTGGGGAGCCTGGCGTGACGAGAGAACACTTTAACCTCCAGGGATACATTTACCTACAACCCTTATACAGGCAGTGAGGAGCCTGGCGTGACGAGAGAACACTTTAACCTCCAGGGATACATTTACCTACAACCTTTATACAGGCAGTGGGGAGCCTGGCGTGACGAGAGAACACTTTAACCTCCAGGATTACGTTTACCTACAACCCTTATACAGACAGTGGGGAGCCTGGCGTGACGAGAGAACACTTTAACCTTCAGGGATACATTTACCTACAACCCTTAAACAGACAGTGGGGAGCCTGGCGTGACGAGAGAACACTTTAACCTCGAGGAATACATTTACCTACAACCCTTATACAGGCAGTGGGGGGCCTGGCGTGACGAGAGAACACTTTAACCTCCAGGGATACATTTACCTACAACCCTTATACAGGCAGTGAGGAGCCTGGCGTGACGAGAGAACACTTTAACCTCCAGGGATACATTTACCTACAACCCTTATAGAGGCAGTGAGGAGCCGGGCGTGACGAGAGAACACTTTAACCTCCAGGATTACATTTACCTACAACCCTTATACAGACAGTGGGGAGCCTGGCGTGACGAGAGAACACTTTAACCTCCAGGAATACATTTACCTACAACCCTTATACAGACAGTGGGGAGCCTGGCGTGAAGAGAGAACACTTTAACCTCCAGGGATACATTTACCTACAACCCTTATACAGGCAGTGGGGAGCCTGGCTTGACGAGAGAACACTTTAACCTCCAGGGATACATTTACCTACAACCCTTATACAGGCAGTGAGGAGCCTGGCGTGACGAGAGAACACTTTAACCTCCAGGGATACATTTACCTACAACCCTTATACAGGCAGTGAGGAGCCTGGCGTGACGAGAGAACACTTTAACCTCCAGGGATACATTTACCTACAACCCTTTTACAGGCAGTGGGGAGCCTGGCGTGACGGGAGAACACTTTAACCTCCAGGGATACATTTACCTACAACCCTTATACAGGCAGTGGGGAGCCTGGCGTGACGAGAGAACACTTTAACCTCCAGGATTACATTTGCCTACAACCCTTATACAGACAGTGGGGAGCCTGGCGTGACGAGAGAACACTTTAACCTCCAGGAATACATTTACCTACAACCCTTATACAGGCAGTGGGGGGCCTGGCGTGACGAGAGAACACTTTAACCTCCAGGGATACATTTACCTACAACCCTTATACAGGCAGTGGGGAGCCTGGCGTGACGAGAGAACACTTTAACCTCCAGGGATACATTTACCTACAACCCTTATACAGGCAGTGGGGAGCCTGGCGTGACGAGAGAACACTTTAACCTCCAGGAATATATTCACCTACAACCCTTATACAGACAGTGGGGAGCCTGGCGTGACGAGAGAACACTTTAACCTCCAGGGATACATTTACCTACAACCCTTATACAGACAGTGGGGAGCCTGGCGTGACGAGAGAACACTTTAACCTCCTGGAATACATTTACCTACAACCCTTAAACAGACAGTGGGGAGCCTGGCGTGACGAGAGAACACTTTAACCTCCAGGAATACATTTACCTACAACCCTTAAACAGACAGTGGGGAGCCTGGCGTGACGAGAGAACACTTTCACCTCCAGGGATACATTTACCTACAACCCTTATACAGGCAGTGAGGAGCCTGGCGTGACGAGAACACTTTAACCTCCAGGGATACATTTACCTACAACCCTTATACAGGCAGTGAGGAGCCTGGCGTGACGAGAGAACACTTTAACCTCCAGGGATACATTTACCTACAACCCTTATACAGGCAGTGAGGAGCCTGGCGTGACGAGAGAACACTTTAACCTCCAGGGATACATTTACCTACAACCCTTATACAGGCAGTGAGGAGCCTGGCGTGACGAGAGAACACTTTAACCTCCAGGGATACATTTACCTACAACCCTTATACAGGCAGTGGGGAGCCTGGCGTGACGGGAGAACACTTTAACCTCCAGGGATACATTTACCTACAACCCTTATACAGGCAGTGGGGAGCCTGGCGTGACGAGAGAACACTTTAACCTCCAGGATTACATTTACCTACAACCCTTATACAGACAGTGGGGAGCCTGGCGTGACGAGAGAACACTTTAACCTCCAGGAATACATTTACCTACAACCCTTATACCGGCAGTGGGGGGCCTGGCGTGACGAGAGAACACTTTAACCTCCAGGGATACATTTACCTACAACCCTTATACAGGCAGTGAGGAGCCTGGCGTGACGAGAGAACACTTTAACCTCCAGGGATACATTTACCTACAACCCTTATACAGACAGTGAGGAGCCTGGCGTGACGAGAGAACACTTTAACCTCCAGGGATACATTTACCTACAACCCTTATACAGGCAGTGGGGAGCCTGGCGTGACGGGAGAACACTTTAACCTCCAGGGATACATTTACCTACAACCCTTATACAGGCAGTGGGGAGCCTGGCGTGAGGAGAGAACACTTTAACCTCCAGGATTACATTTACCTACAACCCTTATACAGACAGTGGGGAGCCTGGCGTGACGAGAGAACACTTTAACCTCCAGGGATACATTTACCTACAACCCTTAAACAGAC
This sequence comes from Haliotis rufescens, assembly GCF_023055435.1. NCBI lineage: Eukaryota > Metazoa > Mollusca > Gastropoda > Lepetellida > Haliotidae > Haliotis > Haliotis rufescens. Next base: position 34,369,794 of record NW_025963824.1, on the reverse strand, counting down.
AGTGGGGAGCCTGGCGTGACGAGAGAACACTTTAACCTCCAGGAATACATTTACCTACAACCCTTATACAGGCAGTGGGGGGCCTGGCGTGACGAGAGAACACTTTAACCTCCAGGGATACATTTACCTACAACCCTTATACAGGCAGTGAGGAGCCTGGCGTGACGAGAGAACACTTTAACCTCCAGGGATACATTTACCTACAACCCTTATACAGGCAGTGGGGAGCCTGGCGTGACGAGAGAACACTTTAACCTCCAGGAATACATTTACCTACAACCCTTATACAGGCAGTGGGGAGCCTGGCGTGACGAGAGAACACTTTAACCTCCAGGATTACATTTACCTACAACCCTTATACAGACAGTGGGGAGCCTGGCGTGACGAGAGAACACTTTAACCTCCAGGGATACATTTACCTACAACCCTTAAACAGACAGTGGGGAGCCTGGCGTGACGAGAGAACACTTTAACCTCCAGGAATACATTTACCTACAACCCTTATACAGGCAGTGGGGGGCCTGGCGTGACGAGAGAACACTTTAACCTCCAGGGATACATTTACCTACAACCCTTTTACAGGCAGTGGGGAGCCTGGCGTGACGGGAGAACACTTTAACCTCCAGGGATACATTTACCTACAACCCTTATACAGGCAGTGGGGAGCCTGGCGTGACGAGAGAACACTTTAACCTCCAGGATTACATTTACCTACAACCCTTATACAGACAGTGGGGAGCCTGGCGTGACGAGAGAACACTTTAACCTCCAGGAATACATTTACCTACAACCCTTATACAGGCAGTGGGGGGCCTGGCGTGACGAGAGAACACTTTAACCTCCAGGGATACATTTACCTACAACCCTTATACAGGCAGTGAGGAGCCTGGCGTGACGAGAGAACACTTTAACCTCCAGGGATACATTTACCTACAACCCTTATACAGGCAGTGGGGAGCCTGGCGTGACGAGAGAACACTTTAACCTCCAGGAATCTATTTACCTACAACCCTTATACAGACAGTGGGGAGCCTGGCGTGACGGGAGAACACTTTAACCTCCAGGGATACATTTACCTACAACCCTTATACAGACAGTGGGGAGCCTGGCGTGACGGGAGAACACTTTAACCTCCAGGAATACATTTACCTACAACCCTTAAACAGACAGTTGGGAGCCTGGCGTGACGAGAGAACACTTTAACCTCCAGGAATACATTTCCCTACAACCCTTAAACAGACAGTGGGGAGCCTGGCGTGACGAGAGAACACTTTAACCTCCAGGGAGACATTTACCTACAACCCTTATACAGGCAGTGAGGAGCCTGGCGTGACGAGAGAACACTTTAACCTCCAGGGATACATTTACCTACAACCCTTATACAGGCAGTGGGGAGCCTGGCGTGACGAGAGAACACTTTAACCTCCAGGAATACATTTACCTACAACCCTTATACAGGCAGTGAGGAGCCTGGCGTGACGAGAGAACACTTTAACCTCCAGGGATACATTTACCTACAACCCCTATACAGGCAGTGAGGAGCCTGGCGTGACGAGAGAACACTTTAACCTCCAGGGATACATTTACCTACAACCCTTATACAGGCAGTGGGGAGCCTGGCGTGACGGGAGAACACTTTAACCTCCAGGGATACATTTACCTACAACCCTTATACAGGCAGTGGGGAGCCTGGCGTGACGAGAGAACACTTTAACCTCCAGGATTACATTTACCTACAACCCTTATACAGACAGTGGGGAGCCTGGCGTGACGAGAGAACACTTTAACCTCCAGGAATACATTTACCTACAACCCTTATACAGGCAGTGGGGGGCCTGGCGTGACGAGAGAACACTTTAACCTCCAGGGATACATTTACCTACAACCCTTATACAGGCAGTGAGGAGCCTGGCGTGACGAGAGAACACTTTAACCTCCAGGGATACATTTACCTACAACCCTTATACAGGCAGTGAGGAGCCTGGCGTGACGAGAGAACACTTTAACCTCCAGGAATACATTTACCTACAACCCTTATACAGGCAGTGGGGAGCCTGGCGTGACGAGAGAACACTTTAACCTCCAGGGATACATTTACCTACAACCCTTATACAGGCAGTGGGGAGCCTGGCGTGACGAGAGAACACTTTAACCTCCAGGATTACATTTACCTACAACCCTTATACAGACAGTGGGGAGCCTGGCGTGACGAGAGAACACTTTAACCTCCAGGGATACATTTACCTACAACCCTTAAACAGACAGTGGGGAGCCTGGCGTGACGAGAGAACACTTTAACCTCCAGGAATACATTTACCTACAACCCTTATACAGGCAGTGGGGGGCCTGGCGTGACGAGATAACACTTTAACCTCCAGGGATACATTTACCTACAACCCTTATACAGGCAGTGAGGAGCCTGGCGTGACGAGAGAACACTTTAACCTCCAGGGATACATTTACCTACAACCCTTATACAGGCAGTGGGGAGCCTGGCGTGACGAGAGAACACTTTAACCTCCAGGAATACATTTACCTACAACCCTTATACAGGCAGTGGGGAGCCTGGCGTGACGAGAGGACACTTTAACCTCCAGGATTACATTTACCGTCAACCCTTATACAGACAGTGGGGAGCCTGGCGTGACGAGAGAACACTTTAACCTCCAGGGATACATATACCTACAACCCTTAAACAGACAGTGGGGAGCCTGGCGTGACGAGAGAACACTTTAACCTCCAGGAATACATTTACCTACAACCCTTATACAGGCAGTGGGGGGCCTGGCGTGACGAGAGAACACTTTAACCTCCAGGGGTACATTTACCTACAACCCTTATACAGGCAGTGAGGAGCCTGGCGTGACGAGAGAACACTTTAACCTCCAGGATTACATTTACCTACAACCCTTATACAGACAGTGGGGAGCCTGGCGTGACGAGAGAACACTTTAACCTCCAGGGATACATTTACCTACAACCCTTAAACAGACAGTGGGGAGCCTGGCGTGACGAGAGAACACTTTAACCTCCAGGAATACATTTACCTACAACCCTTATACAGGCAGTGGGGGGCCTGGCGTGACGAGAGAACACTTTAACCTCCAGGGATACATTTACCTACAACCCTTATACAGGCAGTGAGGAGCCTGGCGTGACGAGAGAACACTTTAACCTCAAGGGATACATTTACCTACAACCCTTATACAGGCAGTGGGGAGCCTGGCGTGACGAGAGAACACTTTAACCTCCAGGAATACATTTACCTACAACCCTTATACAGACAGTGGGGAGCCTGGCGTGACGAGAGAACACTTTAACCTCCAGGATTACATTTACCTACAACCCTTATACAGACAGTGGGGAGCCTGGCGTGACGAGAGAACACTTTAACCTCCAGGGATACATTTACCTACAACCCTTAAACAGACAGTGGGGAGCCTGGCGTGACGAGAGAACACTTTAACCTCCAGGAATACATTTACCTACAACCCTTATACAGGCAGTGGGGGGCCTGGCGTGACGAGAGAACACTTTAACCTCCAGGGATACATTTACCTACAACCCTTTTACAGGCAGTGGGGAGCCTGGCGTGACGGGAGAACACTTTCACCTCCAGGGATACATTTACCTACAACCCTTATACAGGCAGTGGGGAGCCTGGCGTGACGAGAGAACACTTTAACCTCCAGGATTACATTTACCTACAACCCTTATACAGACAGTGGGGAGCCTGGCGTGACGAGAGAACACTTTAACCTCCAGGAATACATTTACCTACAACCCTTATACAGGCAGTGGGGGGCCTGGCGTGACGAGAGAACACTTTAACCTCCAGGGATACATTTACCTACAACCCTTATACAGGCAGTGAGGAGCCTGGCGTGACGAGAGAACACTTTAACCTCCAGGGATACATTTACCTACAACCCTTATACAGGCAGTGGGGAGCCTGGCGTGACGAGAGAACACTTTAACCTCCAGGAATCTATTTACCTACAACCCTTATACAGACAGTGGGGAGCCTGGCGTGACGGGAGAACACTTTAACCTCCAGGGATACATTTACCTACAACCCTTATACAGACAGTGGGGAGCCTGGCGTGACGGGAGAACACTTTAACCTCCAGGAATACATTTACCTACAACCCTTAAACAGACAGTTGGGAGCCTGGCGTGACGAGAGAACACTTTAACCTCCAGGAATACATTTCCCTACAACCCTTAAACAGACAGTGGGGAGCCTGGCGTGACGAGAGAACACTTTAACCTCCAGGGAGACATTTACCTACAACCCTTATACAGGCAGTGAGGAGCCTGGCGTGACGAGAGAACACTTTAACCTCCAGGGATACATTTACCTACAACCCTTATACAGGCAGTGGGGAGCCTGGCGTGACGAGAGAACACTTTAACCTCCAGGAATACATTTACCTACAACCCTTATACAGGCAGTGAGGAGCCTGGCGTGACGAGAGAACACTTTAACCTCCAGGGATACATTTACCTACAACCCTTATACAGGCAGTGGGGAGCCTGGCGTGACGAGAGAACACTTTAACCTCCAGGAATACATTTACCTACAACCCTTATACAGGCAGTGGGGAGCCTGGCGTGACGAGAGAACACTTTAACCTCCAGGATTACATTTACCGTCAACCCTTATACAGACAGTGGGGAGCCTGGCGTGACGAGAGAACACTTTAACCTCCAGGGATACATATACCTACAACCCTTAAACAGACAGTGGGGAGCCTGGCGTGACGAGAGAACACTTTAACCTCCAGGAATACATTTACCTACAACCCTTATACAGGCAGTGGGGGGCCTGGCGTGACGAGAGAACACTTTAACCTCCAGGGGTACATTTACCTACAACCCTTATACAGGCAGTGAGGAGCCTGGCGTGACGAGAGAACACTTTAACCTCCAGGATTACATTTACCTACAACCCTTATACAGACAGTGGGGAGCCTGGCGTGACGAGAGAACACTTTAACCTCCAGGGATACATTTACCTACAACCCTTAAACAGACAGTGGGGAGCCTGGCGTGACGAGAGAACACTTTAACCTCCAGGAATACATTTACCTACAACCCTTATACAGGCAGTGGGGGGCCTGGCGTGACGAGAGAACACTTTAACCTCCAGGGATACATTTACCTACAACCCTTATACAGGCAGTGAGGAGCCTGGCGTGACGAGAGAACACTTTAACCTCAAGGGATACATTTACCTACAACCCTTATACAGGCAGTGGGGAGCCTGGCGTGACGAGAGAACACTTTAACCTCCAGGAATACATTTACCTACAACCCTTATACAGGCAGTGGGGAGCCTGGCGTGACGAGAGAACACTTTAACCTCCAGGATTACATTTACCTACAACCCTTATACAGACAGTGGGGAGCCTGGCGTGACGAGAGAACACTTTAACCTCCAGGGATACATTTACCTACAACCCTTAAACATACAGTGGGGAGCCTGGCGTGACGAGAGAACACTTTAACCTCCAGGAATACATTTACCTACAACCCTTATACAGGCAGTGGGGGGCCTGGCGTGACGAGAGAACACTTTAACCTCCAGGGATACATTTACCTACAACCCTTTTACAGGCAGTGGGGAGCCTGGCGTGACGGGAGAACACTTTAACCTCCAGGGATACATTTACCTACAACCCTTATACAGGCAGTGGGGAGCCTGGCGTGACGAGAGAACACTTTAACCTCCAGGATTACATTTACCTACAACCCTTATACAGACAGTGGGGAGCCTGGCGTGACGAGAGAACACTTTAACCTCCAGGAATACATTTACCTACAACCCTTATACAGGCAGTGGGGGGCCTGGCGTGACGAGAGAACACTTTAACCTCCAGGGATACATTTACCTACAACCCTTATACAGGCAGTGAGGAGCCTGGCGTGACGAGAGAACACTTTAACCTCCAGGGATACATTTACCTACAACCCTTATACAGGCAGTGGGGAGCCTGGCGTGACGAGAGAACACTTTAACCTCCAGGAATCTATTTACCTACAACCCTTATACAGACAGTGGGGAGCCTGGCGTGACGGGAGAACACTTTAACCTCCAGGGATACATTTACCTACAACCCTTATACAGACAGTGGGGAGCCTGGCTTGACGGGAGAACACTTTAACCTCCAGGAATACATTTACCTACAACCCTTAAACAGACAGTTGGGAGCCTGGCGTGACGAGAGAACACTTTAACCTCCAGGAATACATTTCCCTACAACCCTTAAACAGACAGTGGGGAGCCTGGCGTGACGAGAGAACACTTTAACCTCCAGGGAGACATTTACCTACAACCCTTATACAGGCAGTGAGGAGCCTGGCGTGACGAGAGAACACTTTAACCTCCAGGGATACATTTACCTACAACCCTTATACAGGCAGTGGGGAGCCTGGCGTGACGAGAGAACACTTTAACCTCCAGGAATACATTTACCTACAACCCTTATACAGGCAGTGAGGAGCCTGGCGTGACGAGAGAACACTTTAACCTCCAGGGATACATTTACCTACAACCCTTATACAGGCAGTGAGGAGCCTGGCGTGACGAGAGAACACTTTAACCTCCAGGGATACATTTACCTACAACCCTTATACAGGCAGTGGGGAGCCTGGCGTGACGAGAGAACACTTTAACCTCCAGGGATACATTTACCTACAACCCTTATACAGGCAGTGGGGAGCCTGGCGTGACGAGAGAACACTTTAACCTCCAGGATTACATTTACCTACAACCCTTATACAGACAGTGGGGAGCCTGGCGTGACGAGAGAACACTTTAACCTCCAGGAATACATTTACCTACAACCCTTATACAGGCAGTGGGGGGCCTGGCGTGACGAGAGAACACTTTAACCTCCAGGGATACATTTACCTACAACCCTTATACAGGCAGTGAGGAGCCTGGCGTGACGAGAGAACACTTTAACCTCCAGGGATACATTTACCTACAACCCTTATACAGGCAGTGAGGAGCCTGGCGTGACGAGAGAACACTTTAACCTCCAGGGATACATTTACCTACAACCCTTATACAGGCAGTGGGGAGCCTGGCGTGACGAGAGAACACTTTAACCTCCAGGGATACATTTACCTACAACCCTTATACAGGCAGTGGGGAGCCTGGCGTGACGAGAGAACACTTTAACCTCCAGGATTACATTTACCTACAACCCTTATACAGACAGTGGGGAGCCTGGCGTGACGAGAGAACACTTTAACCTCCAGGGATACATTTACCTACAACCCTTAAACAGACAGTGGGGAGCCTGGCGTGACGAGAGAACACTTTAACCTCCAGGAATACATTTAACTACAACCCTTATACAGGCAGTGGGGGGCCTGGCGTGACGAGATAACACTTTAACCTCCAGGGATACATTTACCTACAACCCTTATACAGGCAGTGAGGAGCCTGGCGTGACGAGAGAACACTTTAACCTCCAGGGATACATTTACCTACAACCCTTATACAGGCAGTGGGGAGCCTGGCGTGACGAGAGAACACTTTAACCTCCAGGAATACATTTACCTACAACCCTTATACAGGCAGTGGGGAGCCTGGCGTGACGAGAGAACACTTTAACCTCCAGGATTACATTTACCTACAACCCTTATACAGACAGTGGGGAGCCTGGCGTGACGAGAGAACACTTTAACCTCCAGGGATACATATACCTACAACCCTTAAACAGACAGTGGGGAGCCTGGCGTGACGAGAGAACACTTTAACCTCCAGGAATACATTTACCTACAACCCTTATACAGGCAGTGGGGGGCCTGGCGTGACGAGAGAACACTTTAACCTCCAGGGGTACATTTACCTACAACCCTTATACAGGCAGTGAGGAGCCTGGCGTGACGAGAGAACACTTTAACCTCTAGGGATACATTTACCTACAACCCTTATACAGGCAGTGGGGAGCCTGGCGTGACGAGAGAACACTTTAACCTCGAGGAATACATTTACCTACAACCCTTATACAGGCAGTGAGGAGCCTGGCGTGACGAGAGAACACTTTAACCTCCAGGGATACATTTACCTACAACCCTTATACAGACAGTGGGGAGCCTGGCGTGACGGGAGAACACTTTAACCTCCAGGAATACATTTACCTACAACCCTTAAACAGACAGTGGGGAGCCTGGCGTGACGAGAGAACACTTTAACCTCCAGGAATACATTTACCTACAACCCTTAAACAGACAGTGGGGAGCCTGGCGTGACGAGAGAACACTTTAACCTCCAGGAATACATTTACCTACAACCCTTATACAGACAGTGGGGAGCCTAGCGTGACGAGAGAACACTTTAACCTCCAGGAATACATTTACCTACAACCCTTAAACAGACAGTGGGGAGCCTGGCGTGACGAGAGAACACTTTAACCTCCAGGAATACATTTACCTACAACCCTTATACAGACAGTGGGAAGCCTGGTGTGACGAGAGAACACTTTAACCTCCAGGGATACATTTACCTACAACCCTTATACAGACAGGGGAGCCTGGCGTGACGAGAGAACACTTTAACCTCCAGGAATACATTTACCTACAACCCTTATACCGGCAGTGAGGAGCCTGGCGTGACGAGAGAACACTTTAACCTCCAGGAATACATTTACCTACAACCCTTATACAGGCAGTGGGGGGCCTGGCGTGACCAGAGAACACTTTAACCTCCAGGAATACATTTACCTACAACCCTTATACAGACAATGGGGAGCCTGGCGTGACGAGAGAACACTTTAACCTCCAGGAATACATTTACCTACAACCCTTATACAGGCAGTGAGGAGCCTGGCGTGACGAGAGAACACTTTAACCTCTAGGGATACATTTACCTACAACCCTTATACAGGCAGTGGGGAGCCTGGCGTGACGAGAGAACACTTTAACCTCCAGGAATACATTTACCTACAACCCTTATACAGGCAGTGAGGAGCCTGGCGTGACGAGAGAACACTTTAACCTCCAGGGATACATTTACCTACAACCCTTATACAGACAGTGGGAAGCCTGGTGTGACGAGAGAACACTTTAACCTCCAGGGATACATTTACCTACAACCCTTATACAGACAGGGGAGCCTGGCGTGACGAGAGAACACTTTAACCTCCAGGAATACATTTACCTACAACCCTTATACCGGCAGTGAGGAGCCTGGCGTGACGAGAGAACACTTTAACCTCCAGGAATACATTTACCTACAACCCTTATACAGGCAGTGGGGGGCCTGGCGTGACCAGAGAACACTTTAACCTCCAGGAATACATTTACCTACAACCCTTATACAGACAATGGGGAGCCTGGCGTGACGAGAGAACACTTTAACCTCCAGGAATACATTTACCTACAACCCTTATACAGGCAGTGGGGGGCCTGGCGTGACGAGAGAACACTTTAACCTCCAGGGATACATTTACCTACAACCCTTATACAGGCAGTGGGGAGCCTGGCGTGACGAGAGAACACTTTAACCTCCAGGGATACATTTACCTACAACCCTTATACAGGCAGTGGGGAGCCTGGCGTGACGAGAGAACACTTTAACCTCCAGGATTACATTTACCTACAACCCTTATACAGACAGTGGGGAGCCTGGCGTGACGAGAGAACACTTTAACCTCCAGGGATACATTTACCTACAACCCTTAAACAGACAGTGGGGAGCCTGGCGTGACGAGAGAACACTTTAACCTCCAGGAATACATTTAACTACAACCCTTATACAGGCAGTGGGGGGCCTGGCGTGACGAGATAACACTTTAACCTCCAGGGATACATTTACCTACAACCCTTATACAGGCAGTGAGGAGCCTGGCGTGACGAGAGAACACTTTAACCTCCAGGGATACATTTACCTACAACCCTTATACAGGCAGTGGGGAGCCTGGCGTGACGAGAGAACACTTTAACCTCCAGGAATACATTTACCTACAACCCTTATACAGGCAGTGGGGAGCCTGGCGTGACGAGAGAACACTTTAACCTCCAGGATTACATTTACCTACAACCCTTATACAGACAGTGGGGAGCCTGGCGTGACGAGAGAACACTTTAACCTCCAGGGATACATATACCTACAACCCTTAAACAGACAGTGGGGAGCCTGGCGTGACGAGAGAACACTTTAACCTCCAGGAATACATTTACCTACAACCCTTATACAGGCAGTGGGGGGCCTGGCGTGACGAGAGAACACTTTAACCTCCAGGGGTACATTTACCTACAACCCTTATACAGGCAGTGAGGAGCCTGGCGTGACGAGAGAACACTTTAACCTCTAGGGATACATTTACCTACAACCCTTATACAGGCAGTGGGGAGCCTGGCGTGACGAGAGAACACTTTAACCTCGAGGAATACATTTACCTACAACCCTTATACAGGCAGTGAGGAGCCTGGCGTGACGAGAGAACACTTTAACCTCCAGGGATACATTTACCTACAACCCTTATACAGACAGTGGGGAGCCTGGCGTGACGGGAGAACACTTTAACCTCCAGGAATACATTTACCTACAACCCTTAAACAGACAGTGGGGAGCCTGGCGTGACGAGAGAACACTTTAACCTCCAGGAATACATTTACCTACAACCCTTAAACAGACAGTGGGGAGCCTGGCGTGACGAGAGAACACTTTAACCTCCAGGAATACATTTACCTACAACCCTTATACAGACAGTGGGGAGCCTAGCGTGACGAGAGAACACTTTAACCTCCAGGAATACATTTACCTACAACCCTTAAACAGACAGTGGGGAGCCTGGCGTGACGAGAGAACACTTTAACCTCCAGGAATACATTTACCTACAACCCTTATACAGACAGTGGGAAGCCTGGTGTGACGAGAGAACACTTTAACCTCCAGGGATACATTTACCTACAACCCTTATACAGACAGGGGAGCCTGGCGTGACGAGAGAACACTTTAACCTCCAGGAATACATTTACCTACAACCCTTATACCGGCAGTGAGGAGCCTGGCGTGACGAGAGAACACTTTAACCTCCAGGAATACATTTACCTACAACCCTTATACAGGCAGTGGGGGGCCTGGCGTGACCAGAGAACACTTTAACCTCCAGGAATACATTTACCTACAACCCTTATACAGACAATGGGGAGCCTGGCGTGACGAGAGAACACTTTAACCTCCAGGAATACATTTACCTACAACCCTTATACAGGCAGTGAGGAGCCTGGCGTGACGAGAGAACACTTTAACCTCTAGGGATACATTTACCTACAACCCTTATACAGGCAGTGGGGAGCCTGGCGTGACGAGAGAACACTTTAACCTCCAGGAATACATTTACCTACAACCCTTATACAGGCAGTGAGGAGCCTGGCGTGACGAGAGAACACTTTAACCTCCAGGGATACATTTACCTACAACCCTTATACAGACAGGGGAGCCTGGCGTGACGAGAGAACACTTTAACCTCCAGGAATACATTTACCTACAACCCTTATACCGGCAGTGAGGAGCCTGGCGTGACGAGAGAACACTTTAACCTCCAGGAATACATTTACCTACAACCCTTATACAGGCAGTGGGGGGCCTGGCGTGACCAGAGAACACTTTAACCTCCAGGAATACATTTACCTACAACCCTTATACAGACAATGGGGAGCCTGGCGTGACGAGAGAACACTTTAACCTCCAGGAATACATTTACCTACAACCCTTATACAGGCAGTGGGGGGCCTGGCGTGACGAGAGAACACTTTAACCTCCAGGAATACATTTACCTACAACCCTTATACAGACAGTGGGGAGCCTGGCGTGACGAGAGAACACTTTAACCTCCAGGAATACATTTACCTACAACCCTTATACAGACAGTGGGGAGCCTGGCGTGACGAGAGAACACTTGAATCTATTTGCTTTGATTTATTACCGCCGAAGGACAAACAAATGACGACGAGTGATTCCATGGCGTCAAGCCTAGAGTGATTATTAATATATTTATAACACATCAAAGATTATTACAAGACAGTCAAGCTTTTTTTTAATTGCTGATTGAAATTGATAGAACGGGGCATAAAAAGAACAATGGTGACTACGAATCAAGCTTTTACAGTGAGTGAGTGAGTGAGTGAGGGAGTGAGTGGGTTGGTGGGTTGATGGCTTGGTGGGTGGGTGGGTGGGTGGATGGGTGGGTGGATGGGTGAGTGAGTGAGTGAGTGAGTGAGTGAGTGAGTGAGTGAGTGTCCAGTTAATGTGGAGGGGGTACTTGCAGTATTTCCTATATTTCTACCACCGGTAAGAATAACGAGCACGGATATGACAGCAGTTCCTTCCATCAGTCGGGGCGGTCGGGTAGCCTAGTGGTTAAAGTGTATGCTCGTCACGCCGAAGACCCGGTTTTGATTCCCGACATGTGTACAATGTGTGAAGCCCATTTCTGGTGTCCCCGCCGATATATTGCTGGAATATTGTGGGTGGGTGGATGGGTGAGTGAGTGAGTGAGTGAGTGAGTGAGTGAGTGAGTGAGTGAGTGAGTGAGTGAGTGAGTGAGTGAGTGAGTGAGTGAGTGAGTGAGTGAGTGAGTGAGTGAGTGAGTGAGTGAGTGAGTGAGTGAGTGAGTGAGTGAGTGAGTGAGTGAGTGAGTGAGTGAGTGAGTGAGTGAGTGAGTGAGTGGGTGGGTGGGTGGGTGGGTTGGTGGGTGGGTGAGTGAGTGAGTGAGTCACTTCAATCAGTAAGGGAGGCAACTCTGCATAATGAATCCCTGCCTTTCTGAATGTGTTATAACTGACGATAACTAGTAATAAAGACCTGGGATAATGACGTGACGTCACTGAGTCAATGAACTTATAAACAGGATGATGACAAACCTCAACTTCCAAGCAGGAGTAGACGATAATATTTACAAAGTATTTCAACCCGATTAATTGACAGTTATACATTGAAATTTCACATTTCAAACACACCACACCCACACGTGTGACAGCTGTGACAGGCGAGGGGGAGGTGGGGGTGGTGGAGGGTGCGATGCATAGCAGACAAAGCGCCTTTCTTCTTAACTCCGTGGGGGACTAGTGGGTCTTGATGGGGCGCCCCTCAGGTGTGTCTAAGTCATGATCGCTGCATGATTGAGAGTGAATTAGGACGGATATGAAAGTAGTGACAAGTTAGTAACAAGGGAAAGTAGTGACACGACGTTGTTTGTGTCACCGGTGTGGTGCACGGTTACAGCGATGAGTGAGTCCCCAGACTGTTTCAGGACATTCATCTCTAATTACAACCGCATTGTTTGATGAGGTGAGGTGAGGTGAGGTGAGGTGAGGTGAGGTGAGGTGAGGTGAGGTGAGGTGAGGTGAGGTGAGGTGAGGTGAGGTGAGGTGAGGTGAGGTGAGGTGAGGTGAGGTGAGGTGAGGTGAGGTGAGGTGAGGTGAATCTGTGTGTAAGACGCTCTATCCACTAGACCACGGAGGCGGTCTCCGAGTAGACGCTCTATCCACTAGACCACGGAGGCGGTCTCCGGGCAGTCGCTCTATCCACTAGACTACGGAGGCGGTCTCCGGGCAGACGCTCTATCCACTAGACCACGGAGGCGGTCTACGGGCAGTCGCTCTATCCACTAGACCACGGAGGCGGTGTCCGAGCAGACGCTCTATCCACTAGACCACGGAGGCTGTTCCCGGGCAGACGCTCTATCCACTAGACCACGGAGGCTGTTACAGGGCAGACGCTCTATCTACTAGACCACGGAGGCTGTTACAGGACAGACGCTCTATCCACTAGACCATGGAGGCTGTTCCAGAACAGACACTCTATCCACTAGACCACGGAGGCTGTTACAGGACAGACGCTCTATCCACTAGACCACGGAGGCTGTTACAGGACAGACGCTCTATCCACTAGACCATGGAGGCTGTTCCAGGACAGACTCTCTATCCACTAGACCACGGAGGCTGTTCCAGGACAGACACTCTATCCACTAGACCACGGAGGCTGTTACAGGGCAGACGCTCTATCCACTATACCACGGAGGCGGTCTCCGAGCAGACGCTCTATCCACTAGACCACGGAGGCGGTCTCCCGGCAGACGCTCTATCCACTAGACACACGGAGGCTGTTACAGGACAGATGCTCTATAAACTAGACCACGGAGGCGGTCTCCGAGCAGACGCTCTATCCACTAGACCACGGAGGCGGTCTCCGGTCAGACGCTCTATCCACTAGACCATAGAGGCGGTCTCCGGGCAGACGCTCTATCCACTAGACCACGGAGGCGGTCTCCGGGCAGACGCTCTATCCACTAGATCACGGAGGCGGTGTCCGGGCAGACGCTCTATCCACTAGACCACGGAGGCGGTCTCCGGGCAGACGCTCTATCCACTAGACCACGGAGGCGTATAAGTATAATTTGGTTACTAAGTTGATCACTAAGTAAAGCACAGAACAAACTCTTCGAGACGAGTGCTTAGATTTCAGCAACGTTCCAGTCACATGGCTTTCACGCAAGAATCGCATATGGGGAAATCGACATTGAACACGCTTCAAAGTTATACTGATATCGCTTCTCCGAAACATAAAAGAAGCGAGGTCTTCTACAAGTGTCATATCACTTCGATATTCTTATTTCATGTAAAGGGTGTGGATATTTAGATTTCTCGAGGTCTTGGGTGACTGAGTTTAATTTAAAGGCACTGTGTACAGTGTTCCAGTTATTTCACGGCGTGTCAGCTTGATGTTGGAGTATTCCCGTTATATCACGGCGTGTCAGCTTGATGTGGGAGTATTTCAGTTATATCACGGCGTGTCACCTTCATGTGGGAGTATTTCACGTATATCACGGGGTGACAGTTTGATGTGGGAGTATTTCACTTATATCACGGCGTGTCACCTTCATGTGGGAGTATTTCACTTATATCACGGGGTGACAGTTTGATGTAGGAGTATTTCAGTTTTATCACGGGGTGTCAGCTTGATGTGGGAGTATTTCAGTTATATCACGGCGTGTCAGCTTGATGTTGGAGGAAAGCCCGAAGTGACTATGAAACACCCATGCCCTGTCGGGTAAGTTAACCTGCAGTGGTGCCAGGAGAGATGTTTTCAGTATTTTGTCTACCTCCACACATATCACACCGACTGTGCCAGCAAGCTGTCCCCAACCGACTGATAGCGAGGATCTGGACATGACTGACGCCATGAACTGTGATCACACGATTCTCGTGTCAGGGGATTTAGTCATCCGTATGTACGTCATCAAACAGTGTCTATGAATCCCTACCCAACAGTGGTGATACCAGGTGTCCGCCCCCATCATTAGCAAGTGTCTATGAATCCCTACCCAACAGTGGTGATACCAGGTGTCCGCCCCCATCATGAGCAAGTGTCTTTGAATCCCCACTCAACAGTACTGATACCAGGTGTCCGCCCACATCATTAGCAAGTGTCTATGAATCCCCACTCAACACTGGTGATACCAGGTGTCCGCCCACGTCATGAGCAAGTGTCTATGAATCACCACTCAACAGTACTGATACCAGGTGTCCGCCCACATCATTAGCAAGTGTCTATGAATCCCTACCCAACAGTGGTGATACCAGGTGTCCGCCCCCATCATTAGCAAGTGTCTATGAATCCCTACCCAACAGTGGTGATACCAGGTGTCCGCCCCCATCATGAGCAAGTGTCTTTGAATCCCCACTCAACAGTACTGATACCAGGTGTCCGCCCACATCATTAGCAAGTGTCTATGAATCCCCACTCAACACTGGTGATACCAGGTGTCCGCCCACGTCATGAGCAAGTGTCTATGAATCACCACTCAACAGTACTGATACCAGGTGTCCGCCCACATCATTAGCAAGTGTCTATGAATCCCTACCCAACAGTGGTGATACCAGGTGTCCGCCCCCATCATTAGCAAGTGTCTATGAATCCCTACCCAACAGTGGTGATACCAGGTGTCCGCCCACATCATTAGCAAGTGTCTATGAATCCCTACCCAACAGTAGTGATACCAGGTGTCCGCCCACGCTGAGTGAGTGGGTATGGTTTTACGCCGCTTTTAGAAATATCACGGAGGAGGACACTAGAAATTGCCTTCGCACATTGTACTCATGTCGGGAATCGAACCACACTGAATTAGTGAATGAGTGAGTGAGTATGGTTTTACGCCGCTTTTAGCAATATTCCAGCAATATAACGGCGGGGGACACTAGAAATGGGCTTCACACATTGTACCTATGTCGGGAATCGAACCACACTGAATGAAGCAATATGACAGACAAAACCTGTTTTTTAAGAACACGGCCGCATTGGCTGTAAATACTTGGCATCTGCGAGTGTGACAGGGCGTGACGTACGTAATCACATGCATGGTCAACGCTCCTTTCTTCTTCCGTACGATGACGGCGGCAAACCCGGTCTGATTGATGGCTGACGAAGATGAATGTCTTTTGTGGCCATGTAATATAGGGCACAGGTGTGTCTTATTTTAAACCTTATTAGAAACATACTCATCAGTCCTTGATTTGCATGCTCTAAGCGACAGATTTTTATTCGAATATAACTTCCGGTGCGTGCACGCCCCAGTCGCTTATAACAAAGGGCTATTGTTATTCTTACAGGTACATATATATGTTCTCTGCTTCATTGCACTGATGAAGGAGTAAGCATATACTCCGAAACGTTGTGTTCCTGATAATAAAGACATTGACATCAATAAATTCTCTTCCTGTTGTTACTGTAGGCATAGTGCAGATATGAGGTTGTTCATTCAAGCATTGTTATTGTTCACCAAACTTTCTACATGCCATCTTCTAATCTGGTATATTTAGCTTTATTAACAAATACTATTTTTTACCAAATGTAAAGAAATACTGCTAAACATATGTTTCAACGTTGCCAAAACCCTTTATCATATGCTAAAGCCGTCGCGCATGAATGGATGGTAACGACCCTTTGAACAGAATCTAAATTATATCATGGCTTTCCTGCTTGATGCGGAAGGGAAGCTCGAAGTGCTTGACTTATGTTCTCGTTTCTTTTCAGATTTACAATTGACTTGCCCTTGCATGTGTTTGTGACGGGTGTCCCCTCTAGGACAGGATTCGCTCACTATTTCGTGATTAACCAATTAACAACAATCGACTGCATCTAACATCGCTGCTGTAAAAGTACAGCGTAATTCAAATCATTGCTTAACCTGGAATTTATCGAATGAAATACATTGTACACGAAGATTCTTGAAAAAATAATCATGGTTCATATTATTCGGAATAAAAGAAATTGAGAGACAAGATAATTGTCTGCCATAAAAGTGTCAAGAAAGAAAAGATTTGAGTTGAGCTTAAATAAAAAACTATTTTCTGGTTTTGTCTCCCCCTGCGATTTTGAAAACAAACAGCAAACCATGACATTAAACATGAGGCCTTACGTCAATTAAATTCCTGAAAATGGAAAGCGTGAATAATAATAATAATAAAATAATGTTCTCCGTGTTCAGCTTGTCACCCATCAGAAGCCAGACATGACCATGGTGTGACAGTCGCAGTGATCTGGCTCCTGGTAGGAGCTCATCTACTGGGACAGCTGCCAGCGTTGCCGCATACAAGTGTGGGGGGAACAATCTGGCAGGAAAGAGACAACTGAGGCTGCCTCATCTGTTCATAATTTTAGATCTGTGCATTGAAATTCCGAGTGATACAACTATCCACAAGTGCGTATGACAAGATGGGTGACTTCAATGTTCACTTTATGTCGAGCAATACGCCATCTGCGTCACGCTGCGGTTTAGACATCTTACACCTTTTGTTTGAGGTTCTTTCTGCGAGATTTCAATGAACATCATGTGACTCTTGCTCAAACTTGTTTGATCAGGGTAACAACGCTCAAAGCCTGAGTTAAGCTTTCAAAAAGTTGGATAGTAAATATGGAGGACAGTTTAACTTTGACGCATCAGTGACAAAAATTATGTCCGATTCATTTCCCTATTTTAACCTGACCATACATTCCGTTTTCAGGCGAACATTTGTCTTGCCTTTGCATGTGTCAATGGTTGAAGTTACCAATGACAGGATACGCACTAATTGTCGCGAACACCTGTGTCATCAGTATTTGATAGTGATTCATATACACATGTTCATGGTCTAGACGGACTCACACAGTCAGCAGTTATTTCTTTAACGTGTGCAAATGTTGTTGTTTTTAGTATTCAATATTATGCTATTACATGTGTCAATACACGAGTACACGCCTACCAACTGTTTGACACAATAATACACCATACTATACGCCTACTAACTGTTTGACACAATAATAGACCATACTACGCGTCTGCCAACTGTTTGACACAATAATACACCATACTACACCCCCTACTAACCGTTTGGCACAATAATACACCATACTATACGCATAAAAACTGATTGACACGATAACAGACGATACTATACGGCTGTCAATTGTCTGACACAATAACACACTATAAAATATACCTATCAATTGATTTTAATAATAACACAATACTATACACCTGTCAACTGATTTATACAATAACACACCATTCTATATACCTATCAATTAATTTTCATATTAACACACCATACTATACACCTATGGTCTGATTTTCATAATACCACACCATACTATGCACCTATCAACTGAGTTACACAATAACACACCATTCTATATACCTATCAACTGATTGACACAATAACACATCATACTATATGCCTATTAACTGTTCGACACAATTACACATCCAATAAACTGAAGTGAGAGATTGTTTGTGACAAGAACTCTTTATTTTGGTCCACCAGTGACATTACCATCACATAAACATGTGAAATGTTCCAATAAAGACGTGTTTCCCTGGGGCGCCATCACACGGCCGCTGCTCGGGGCACCGTGATTATTGTCCGCCAACACGGTGTCATCATTAGCTCATGACTGTTCCCGTGACATCTGCAAGCAATGCCTCGAGTGATGGTTTCATTGTACGCGTGTTGTGAAAGGTGTGAAGAGGACATGCCGCGGTAGGTAAGACAGCAGTTAATCAACAATGTAACACCGATGATCTATTAACACCAGCATCCCTCCACAGGCTATCGGTAACCACATCAGTATGTCCACTTCAGTGACAGTTCGTCCGTGTATTATTTTCACTGTCAATCTTGTATCTTTCCGTAAGAGAAAACGAATAGGCGGTCTCATCTGATTGCTTTCAACTTCTACAATATATATCAAACACTTGGTGCAGTGTTATAACATCTGATTACCTACAACTTCTACAATATATATCAAACACTTAGTGTAGTCTTATAACATCTGATTACCTCCAACTTCTACAATATATATCAAACACTTAGTGTAGTCTTATAACATCTGATTACCTACAACTTCTACAATATATATCAAACACTTAGTGTAGTCTTATAACATCTGATTACCTCCAACTTCTACAATATATATCAAACATTTGGTGCAGTCTTATAACATCTGATTACCTCCAACTTCTACAATATATATCAAACACTTAGTGTAGTCTTATAGCATCTGATTACCTACAACTTCTACAATATCTATCAAACACTTAGTGCAGTCGTATAGCATCTGATTGCCTCCAACTTCTACAATATATATCAAACACTTAGTGCAGTCGTATAGCATCTGATTGCCTCCAACTTCTACAATATATATATAACACTTGGTGCAGTCTTATAGCATCTGATTACCTACAACTTCTACAATATATATCAAACACTTAGTGCAGTCGTATAGCATCTGATTGCCTCCAACTTCTACAATATATATCAAACACTTGGTGCAGTCTTATAGCATCTGATTACCTACAACTTCTACAGTATATATCAAACACTTAGTGTGGTCTTATAGCATCTGATTACCTACAACTTCTACAATATATATCAAACACTTAGTGCAGTTTTATAGCATCTGATTACCTCCAACTTCTACAATATCTATCAAACACTTGGTGTAGTCTTATAACATCTGATTACCTACAACTTCTACAGTATATATCAAACACTTAGTGTAGTCTTATAGCATCTGATTACCTACAACTTCTACAATATATATCAAACACTTAGTGCAGTTTTATAGCATCTGATTGCCTCCAACTTCTACAATATATATCAAACACTTGGTGCAGTCTTATAACATCTGATTACCTCCAACTTCTACAATATCTATCAAACACTTTGTGCAGTCTTATAACATCTGATTACCTCCAACTTCTACAATATCTATCAAACACTTTGTGTAGTCTTATACCATCTGATTACCTCCAACTTCTAAAACATATATCAAACACTTAGTTTAGTCCTTACATATTGCAGTTCGACCCTTAAAGGAATAACAAACAACTTTCCCAGAACATTACCGTTTGGTGTCTTAAACAAGGACGAGGATATATTGGTTTAGGAAGCATCCAGTCTTGTGTAATGTTACGCTTACTCGTGCCAGTACCGGTTAAGAACGAAAGGGTTCCCGGGCAGTGAGAGCATTCGCTCCCAAGCCCCGGGACCGGTTCTACACTATCTATGGCATTGTTCGAAAATCTCTGTGTTGAAGATTGCATTTAGCAAAGGGGGTGGTCGGGTAGCCTAGTGGTTAAAGCGTTCGCTCGACGCCGAAGAACCGGGTTCGATTCCCGACATAGGTACAGTGTGTGAATCCTATTTCTGGTGTCCCCGCCGTGATATTACTTGAATATTGCTAAAAGCGGTGTAAAACCTCAATCACTCACTCACTCATTTGTCAAATTGACGACCAGAACAGTTTATGTCAACAAGATTATGTAGTGACTGTGTTACGTTGAAGACAGCTTAGAAATGTGTTTGGGATATATTACCGTGTGTCTGCTTTGGAGGAACGTGCAGATATTGAACGATTTACCAGTTTGGTCCAACACACGGCCATGATGGAACCAAACCCAGGACGAGTCTGGGGCCTGAATCCAACATCAGAGGTTTCTGGGAGCGGAAGTGACGTGAACTGCGGCGCCTTGGACGAAATGACCAGCTTACTTTTCACAAGTTCACAATCTTGTAACATACGCACGCACAGCACACACACACACACACACACACACACACACACACACACACACACACACACACACACACACACACACACACACACACACACACACACACACACACACACACGCACGCACGCACGCGCGCGCGGATTGGCTGACAAGTTATGACTCTCACATGGACGGAATGGATCGTGAAATCTTTTGTTGTCAAAGAGGCATATCCAAAAACACGTCACACAACTGAGAAAATTGTCGGTAAAATAGACAGGGCATAAACCTCGGAAAAGGGACAAATTTGTGGAACGTTCAGTGATTCACAACTTGCAAAAATAGGGCTAAACACCAACACGCCATTCACAGACAATACAAGAGAAGGGTGCATCTGCCTGTCTCCCCCCAAGCGTAGGCACCAGAGATATAAGGACAATACAAGAGAAGGGTGCATCTGCCTGTCTCCCCCTAAGTGTAGGTACCAGAAATATAATGACAATACAAGGGAAGGGTGCGTCGTCCTGTCTCCCCCCAAGCGTAGGCACCAGAGATATAAGGACAATACAAGGGAAGGGTGCGTCGTCCTGTCTCCCCCCTAGCGTAGGCACCAGAGATATAAGGACAATACAAGGGAAGGGTGCGTCGTCCTGTCTCCCCCAAAGTGTAGGCACCAGAGATATAAGGACAATACAAGGGAAGGGTGCGTCGTCTTGTCTCCCCCCAAGCGTAGGCACCAGAGATATAAGGACAATACAAGGGAAGGGTGCGTCGTCTTATCTCCCCCTAAGTGTAGGCACCAGAGATATAAGGACAAAACAAGAGAAGGGTGCGTCGTCCTGTCTCCCCCCAAGCGTAGGCACCAGAGATATAAGGACAATACAAGGGAAGGGTGCGTCGTCTTGTCTCCCCCCAAGCGTAGGCACCAGAGATATAAGGACAATACAAGGGAAGGGTGCGCCGTCTTGTCTCCCCCCTAGCGTAGGCACCAGAGATATAAGGACAATACAAGGGAAGGGTGCGTCGTCTTGTCTCCCCCCAAGCGTAGGCACCAGAGATATAAGGACAATACAAGGGAAGGGTGCGTCGTCTTGTCTCCCCCCTAGCGTAGGCACCAGAGATATAAGGACAATACAAGGGAAGGGTGCGTCGTCTTGTCTCCCCCAAAGTGTAGGCACCAGAGATATAAGGACAATACAAGGGAAGGGTGCGTCGTCTTGTCTCCCCCCAAGCGTAGGCACCAGAGATATAAGGACAATACAAGGGAAGGGTGCGCCGTCTTGTCTCCCCCCCAAGCGTAGGCACCAGAGATATAAGGACAATACAAGGGAAGGGTGCGTCGTCCTGTCTCCCCCTTCGGGTAGGCACCAGAGATGTACGGACAATACAAGGGAAGGGTGTCTGTCTCCCCACAACGGTTTTCACCAATGTGTGGCAGGGGAGTCGTGGAGGTAATGCCGGGGAATGTCCGAGGGTCAACTTGCTAGTTCGGTAGGCATCCAGAAAAGAGTACACTTCATTATTACAGAAACAGGCCCAGGCTACAAAGCATGTATCAGTTGTTGGGTTCCACATCTTCTGACATCTTATCAAAACGCACCAGGCACAACGTGTCTGGTGATAATGCAGCTCTGTTTGAAGCTGACCCAGAACGGTTCTTGCAACGATTTATAACTATGGATGAAACCAACTCCATTATGACTCCCAACAACAATCGAAACAGTAGAAGCATTTGCCAGCATCACCACGGAAGGTAAAGACTGTCCTATCCAGTGAAATGATCAAAACAGTTATGACCACCTTGTCCTGGGATGCCGAGGGCGTCACCTTAGTGGACTATCTTCCAAAAGGCCAAACAATACACGGAGCATATCATGTTGCACTTTGAGAACATTACTTGATGAAATTAAAACTAAGAGACGTGGGAAGCTGGGAAAAGGTGTGCTCTTCCATCAGGACAATGTGCTCGTGCACAAATCAGTCATTGCCATGGCTTCTTTGCACGAGTGTGGATTTGAACTCATTCAGAACCAACCTTATTCTCCTAAAATTCATTTCGACTCGAACGAAGACGTCATAGCAGTTCTGGAGAACTGTTTGGACAGACAAGTATATGCATAACATTCTTCCAGCCGCGTTGACGAAAGTTGATCAATGTGGATGGGAGCTCTGTTGAAACTAAATAGAGAATTTCACCCGAAAGTCTTTTGGTATCTTAGTTGATAAAAGTTTAAAACTCCGAGGCTTGCCAGGGAGTTTAAACTTTTATCGAAGAATGTTGATATTTTTTATATCAAAAGACTCAAGGGTGAGATTCTATTTATCATCCAACATCATTCTTCCAACTTCTTCAGTTTCTAAACAGTAATAAGCAGTGTCTAAAGTGTAAAAAGTACAGCTAACAGCTTCAGTAGCAGAGCCAATAGTGATGTCATTTGATTGTGACGTCATGGTAACCAATGACGGGACAAGCGTCTGCAACATGACGTCGCAATGATCTCACCCAAGCGATATCTCATGGGGGGCCAGTTTTGGAATAAATCATTTTAATGTCTACAGGGCTTTCTTTGTGAGACTTAGAACAGATCAACCATTCCTCGTACGTTGACATCCATACGAAGAAAGTGTTGACCTGATCATTTCCAGCTGCCCACTGTATGAGGAATATCTAGTGGTATATTGACATCCACACCATGTACACACGTACTAGCGAATTTCATATTCATGTCAGTAAATATACATTATCAATGCTAGAGAATAACCAGCGTAGATTTTCTACTGAATCAGATTCAACTTGGCGTAAAGGGCAAATAGTTGTGGAGATTATGTGAATGGGCCACTGTCCTGCCCTACCGGCAACACCCGCCACTCATACAATCCGAATAAAACAAAGTAAGTATTTATTGCCAGACGAAGCACAGCAGTACCCCTGCCATGCGACGTCAGCCTGTGAACAAACCAGACAATCAAGTGATTGATGAACCAGAAAAGCCAGTGACACGAGAGTACCATTATTGATTTTGTTGAAACTTAAAAAAACGGTAGGTTAACAACTCGACTCAGCATAACATGACAATCGTCGTGTCGTTCTAGGTAACTGGTACATAAACATTATCTAGACAAGTGTACAGTGTATCAATAGTTCAGATGGAACTGAGATGTAGCGAAAGATCAAGGCCCAAAATATTCAAAATATGCTCCAATGAACTTATTAACAGGAAACGGATCCCGTCACGATTTTAATAACTTATTCGTTTATTAATTCTTTTTAATGACGCATTCAGCCATATTCCATATACAGGAATGGGGCTTATGCACAATGCAGTATGGACCAGGACAAGCGAAGACTGTCCCCGCAGACACGCACTCAGGCACGTAACCGAGCCTGACCATCCAATCCCTGGAGTCGCCTTCACGACCAGTAAAAGTTGTTTGGGATCTATTCCCACCCGGAATTCCCCACGGGGACAACTGCAAGAAACACCCGACGAGGCATTGAGATTAAATAGCGTTGTTAACAGTGAACAAAATTGAGATTTCTACTCACCAAATTGTCCTGAACTCCAAGCCCGCTATATCCTTGGACACCCCTCTCCCCGAGACCCTTCCCGCCGCGCCCTGCACCCCACGAATGTAACGCTAGGGAGAAGACGGATCCCGGGCCGGGGGCAGAGGGCGAGGCAAGTGCTTGGGTGACTAGGAAGCACGCCACGAGATACATTGACATGGGCCCGATGGACTAACACACATTTTGTCTGCAGTTCCCTGGGAGGTGATGGAGACGCTGTAGGTGGTGTTCCTTGGGAGGTGATGGAGACACTATTGGTGGTGTTCCGCGACTTCCTCCTAGTGCCGTAAATTACCCGCGTCATGATCAGGTCGGTTAGACGTTGACAGGCGGACTGATTGACGAGCACTATGACCCGCTAACAGGTACATCTCAACCTCGTCAAGGTACAGAGGACCTTCTTAGATTTATTGTCTTACGAAATATTTCTGTGCATGTTTCCGTCACTCCCGTATTGCACACATTGTAAATGGTGTTGTGTTCTGAAGTAGGATATTTAATTACAAGAAGGAAAATCTGATATACGTTGTTCTGATGTTCCAAATCGATGTGTGCGGTTGAAGTGTGGATGGCAAATGTATTCCCTGTTTATGTGTAGCCTTCTGGTCTTCACTCCTGATTCAACCCTTACGTGGAATTTTATTATAAATTATATACCGATTGAAAAAATGTTTAATGATTTTAGTTGCATTTCGAAGATTTATTGCCAGTAGAGACAAAGAAACCAACCACAAACCTGCCAACATGATTGATGAGGCTGTGGTGTAGACGTTTGTGCACCAGGTTCAGTAACCCGGTAAGTTCTAACAATTGTACAGATGTTGTCCTTCAAGACGTAATACAGAGACTGTCACCTTGTAGCCCCGGAGCGATGCCAGGCTTCATAATATTTACAGACCATTGGATAATCTGGGGAAAGCCTGTGACATTGTTTTTAAAAAGATAACATGTTTCAGAAAACTATCATTATTTCTCCTCTTTCAGCTTCCATACTGACTTCCTGCAGAAGCCAAATCTGATTTCAATAGATTCCGTATAAAATCCCTGCGAGCTCCTTACTGCCCCATGGTCCCCTGCGCGCGAGCTTTAGCAAACATTTCACTCCCAAGTTAATTCCTCAGTCCATCCTGAAGTGTTCTCATAACGTCCCACTGCTGTCCATGTGATTCAATGGACAACCAACTTATTTCTGTTGTTGCTTTCCATATCCCGACAATACATTCAGTATATCCTTCTTATAGCCTATTCCTATACCGCTCATATATTCTATATGTCCTTCTTATAGCATCCTAAACGTATTCCTATACCGCTCATATATTCTATATATGCTTCTTATAGCCTCCTAAACGTATTCCTATACCGCTCATATATTCTATATATGCTTCTTATAGCCTATTCCTATACCGTATATATATTCTATATGTCCTTCTTATAGCCTCTTCCTATACCGCTCATATATTCTATATGTCCTTCTTATAGCCTATTCCTATACCGCTCATATATTCTATATGTCCTTCTTATAGCATCCTATACCTATTCCTATACCGCTTATATATTCTATATGTCCTTCTTATAGCTTCTTCCTATACCGCTCATATATTCTATATGTCCTTCTTATAGCCTATTCCTATACCGCTCATATATTCTATATATCCTTCTTATAGCATCCTATACCTATTCCTATACCGCTCATATATTCTATATGTCCTTCTTATAGCCTATTCCTATACCGCTCATATATTCTATATATCCTTCTTATAGCATCCTATACCTATTCCTATACCGCTTATATATTCTATATGTCCTTCTTATAGCCTCTTCCTATACCGCTCATATATTCTATATATCCTTCTTATAGCCTCCTAAACCTATTCCTATACCGCTCATATATTCTAAATATCTTTCTTATAGTAGCCTATTCCTATACCGTTCATATACTCCATATAATCCTTCTTATAGCCTCCTGAACCTATTCCTATACCGATCATATATTCTATATGTCCTTCTTATAGCCTCTTCCTGTACCGCTCATATATTCTATATATCCTTCTTTTAGCCTATTCCTATCCCGCTATATATTCATTGTAAACTTCTTATTGCCTTCTTAACCTATTCCGCTCATATATCATTATATATCTTTCTGACAGCCTCCTAAACCGATTCTTATTCCCCTCATATATGTTTTATATATCTACTTATAGCCGCCTAAAACTATTCCTATCCAGCTCATATATTCTATCATGATATATCATCTTAGAACCCCTAAAATTATTCTTATCCCGTTCATATATACTATATAACAGTTCCTGGAGTGTCTGTGGCGGTGGTTGACGGTGACGGACACGACGATCCAGCACGTCCTACATATGTTCAATAGGGGACAAGTCTGGCGAGCGGGCAGACCAGGGTAGCGTAGGCACGTTGTTCTGACGCAGAAATTCTGTGCAAACACGTGCGACGTGGGGTTTGGCGTTGTTCTGCTGAAAGTTGTCGCCATTGACGTTGATGAAGGGGACAACGTGGCGCTGCAGGATCTCGCCTCGGTAGCGTAGACAATTCAGAGCACTATCCACTCTCATAAGTGCTGTCCAGCCACCGTGATGAATGCCTCACCCCACCATGACGCTTCCCCATCCAAAACGATCCACTTGCAGAACGCAATTTTCAGCGTAACGTTCGTTACGACGTCGGTACACACGGGCACGTTCATCAGCACGTCTCAGCAGAAAACGGGACTCGTCTGTGAACTGAACACGTGTCCATCTTGCTTGAGGCCGTGCGGCTCTCTGACGACATCACTGCAGACGTTCTGATCCGATATTCGACGTAGTCCCGGTACTTGTGAGGCTGTTGGCGTCGCTGTGATGAAACGGTCCCGAATGTGTCGTACCCGATGTAGCGATCTTAGCCAGGCGTTGTAACGGGAGGTCGTCCTGACCTTGGCCTGTCACGAACGTTGCCGTTGGAGTTGTAACGTCTTCACAAGTTAGAGATGGTCAATCTGGCCACACCCATTACCTGCGCCACATGCTGTTGTGTTTCACCCGCTTGCAGTCGCCCGATGGCGTTGTTGTGTTGTGCTTCTGATAGACGTGGCATTTTAACGGCTCGTTTTCTGATTTTTTGATGTGTGTGTCAGCAGTCGTCGTCCTTGCCTTTTGAATCTTGCCGACAGAGGAATAGTCACGACAGTTCAGAAAACTGACATGCTGCACGTATTTGGCATTGCAGTTGCGTTTTGGTGAATTGATCCGTCGCGACGTCACAACATAACGTTTCGGGCAACCTGCATGTTTACTCGAACATGTAATGAACCTTATTGATTACTTAAGAAACAAAATTAAATTTCAACCATACAAAACGATTTATGCATTTATAGTTTTCTTTTTTTTTGAATAGTACAATAACACTGAGTGCTGTCTGCCTCTCTGTGTCAGTAAGCGAATGGACCAGTCCATGAACTGAATGACTGTATTGTCAGAGCCCTAAATAAAGTAAACATAGATTTGCCATCATCTGAATCTCCGACTTTTTCAATTTAGATTGCGTTGTTTTGTTCAGAATATATATTTTCAGAGATTAAGCATTAGTCTGTCACGACTACGGTGCCTTCTACGTCACGACCTCCAAAAATCTGCACCTCGAATATGCCTCATGATATTGGGGCAGTGGGTCTGCCTCGTGTTGAAGACGTTCACTCATCACGTGGTCTGCACGTGTGCCGCAACACATGGTTACCCTACTTGGTTACCCCACTGATTACCCTACTTGGTTACCCCACTGGTTACCGTACTTGGTTACTCCACTTGGTTACTCCACTTGGTTACCCCGCTTGGTTACCCCGCTTAGTTACCCCACTTGGTTACCCAACTGCTTATCCTACATGGTTACTCAACTTGGTTACTCCACTTGGTTACCCCGCTTGGTTAGCCCGCTTGGTTACCCCACTTGGTTACCCAACAGCTTATCCTACATGGTTACTCAAGTTGGTTACCCATCTTGGTAACGCCACATGGTTACCCCACTGGTTACCCCACTTGGTTACTCCACATAGTTACCCCACTTGGTTACTCCACTTCGTGACCGCGCTTGGTTACAGAACTTGGTTACCCCACTGGCTACCCTACTTTGTTATCCCACTTGGTTACCCCGCCCGGTTACCCTACTTGGTTACCCCACTCGGTTACCCTACTGTGTTATCCCACTTGGCTACCACGCTTGGTTACCCCATTTGGCTACCCCGCTTGGATACCCTACTGTGTTATCCAACTTGGCTACCACACTTGGTTACCCCATTTGGCTACCCCGCTTGGTTACCCTACTTAGTTACCCCACTTGGTTCCCCCCTTTGCCCCACTTGGCTACCTTACTTTGTTACCGTACTTTTTTATCCCACTTGGCTACCTCACTTAGTTACCCTACTTGGCTACCCCACTTGGTTACTCCACTTGGCTACCCCACTTCGCTACCACACTTGGTTATCCCACTTCGCTACCCCACTTGGTTACTCCACTTGGTTATCCCACTTCGCTACCACACTTGGTTACCCCATTTGGCTACCCCGCTTGGTTACCCTACTGTGTTATCCCACTTGGCTACCACACTTGGTTACCCAAGTTGGCTACCCCGCTTGGTTACCCCGCTTGGTTACCCTACTGTGTTATCCCACTTGGCTACCACAC
This sequence comes from Haliotis rufescens, assembly GCF_023055435.1. Classification (NCBI taxonomy): domain Eukaryota; kingdom Metazoa; phylum Mollusca; class Gastropoda; order Lepetellida; family Haliotidae; genus Haliotis; species Haliotis rufescens. The sequence continues at coordinate 34,340,488 of NW_025963824.1, read as the reverse complement.
TTGGTTACCCTACTGTGTTACCCCGCTTGGTTACCCCACTTGGCTACCCCGCTTGGTTACCCTACTGTGTTACTCAACTTGGTTACCCCGCTTGGTTACCCCATTTGGCTACCCCGCTTGGTTACCCCGCTTGGTTACTCCACTTGGTTACCCCAGTCGGTTACCCCACTTGGCTACCTAAATTGGCTACCTCACTTAGTTACCCTACTTGGCTACCTCACTTAGTTACCCTACTTGGCTACCTCACTTAGTTACCGTACTTTTTTATCCCGCTTGGCTACCTCACTTGGTTACTCCACTTGGTTACCCCACTTCGCTACCCCACTTGGTTACCCCACTTCGCTACCCCACTTGGTTACTCCACTTGGTTACCCCACTTCGCTACCCCACTTGGTTACCCCACTTCGCTACCCCACTTGGTTACTCCACTTGGTTATCCCACTTGGCTACCACACTTGGTTACCCCATTTGGCTACCCCGCTTGGTTACCCCGCTTGGTTACCCTACTGTGTTATCCCACTTGGCTACCACACTTGGTTACCCTACTGTGTTACCCCGCTTGGTTACCCCACTTGGCTACCCCGCTTGGTTACCCTACTGTGTTACTCAACTTGGTTACCCCGCTTGGTTACCCCATTTGGCTACCCTGCTTGGTTACCCCGCTTGGTTACCCCATTTGGCTACCCCGCTTGGTTACCCCGCTTGGTTACTCCACTTGGTTACCCCACTCGGTTACCCCACTTGGCTACCTAAATTGGCTACCTCACTTGGTTACCGTACTTTTTTATCCCACTTGGCTACCTCACTTGGTTACCCTACTTGGCTACACCACTTGTTTACCCAGCTTGGTTACCCTACAGGGCTACCCCACTAGAGCGCTAGTTAGAGCACACGGTTTGAGCATGTGGTTTGAGCACTGGTTAGAGCACGTGGTTTGAGCATGTGGTTTGAGCACTGGTTAGAGCACGTGGTTTGAGCACGTGGTTACAGCACAGGTTACAGCACTGGTTAGAGCACGTGGTTAGAGAACGTGGCTAGAGCACGGGCTTAGAGCACGAGGTTAGAGCACATGGTTAGAGCACGAGGTTAGAGAACGAGGTTAGAGCAGGGGGTTTGAGCACGGGTTCAGAGCACGAGGCTAGAGGATGGGGTTAGAGCATGTGGTAAGTGCACGAGGTTGGAGCACGGGGTTAGAGTACGTGGTTTGAGCACGTGGTTACAGCACAGGTTACAGCACTAGTTAGAGCACGTGATTAGAGAACGTGGCTAGAGCACGGGGTTAGAGCACGAGGTTAGAGCACAAGGTTAGAGCACATTCACCAGATGTGTCATCGTTAAAACCAAGTTCCCTGTGTCTGACACGTCCATTTCGCTCTTTAGTGCCGCGGGTTGTGAAATTCATGTCCCGGGGCAAGTACACAATTCATGATGGACCAACTCGAGCATATCTATCGATGACATATTTACCCATGCTGATGTGCCTGTTATGAAAAGTCTCAGTCCTCATCAAGAAAAGTGTAACAAACTAAACAACTCACAAGCAGCCCCTTTACCACACAGATTATCTGCTGGGCTTGGAGCTGTGCCAGAAGACTACATTCGTTAGCCCTCCGTCAGAATTCGCGGGTTCGAATCCCGCTGGCGAAACACAGGTTGTTCTATCATCATGGTAATATACAGGAGGGAAAAGAAGTTCCGTCATTGCCAGGAGGCGTTTAACTCACAATTCTCAGTACGGAGAGAGGGGGCCAGGGGGCGTGCGTATACGTGCCCGTCATCACCCTGATGACATGAGACGGCATGGTGTGCCTCGTGACGTGTGATAAGTGATGTAGCACGGCTCATTAACACCTCCCTGTACTAGTGCTGCCATTAAACATGAATGGATCACATGCCGTCAGAGTTAGGAAATGGACGTGTGTCAGCGTTAGATTACTGCAGGGATTAGCAAATATCCGGGAAAACGAGTTAGTTGAATTGGTAGGAGTTAGTGAGTAAGTATGCTTTTACACCACTGTGAGCAATATTCCGTTTGTATGTCCGGTTCGGCTAATGATATTGCTCCGGAATGAGGGCATCCTACAGGGACATCGATAACAGCAATCCTGGCACTTAGATTCAATGAAACGTCAGTAAAATATCGTTCTCGTGACACCAAACCGAGATCATTGAGACAAGGTGTTTTTGTATGTTTGTTTGTTGGTTTGTTTGTTTAACGCTGAACTCATCAATACTCCACCTACATTTATATGACGGTGGTACTCACACAATCGAATCTGGACCAGACAATCCAGTGATTGGCCACATGCGCATCGATCGATCCACGCAGTAGGGATACGATGACATGCATCAACCAATCTTTGACAAGCATGGGTTGCTGAAGACCTGTTTTCTACCCGGATTTCCACGGTTCGGCTGTTCATGTGCTCTTTACCATCATGCTCTGTACCACCATGTTCTGTACCACCATGTTCTGTACCGCCATGTTCTGTATCGCTATGTTCTGTACTGCCATGTTCTATACTGCCATGTTCTGTATCGCCATGTTCTGTATTGCTATGTTCTGTACCACCGTGTTCTGTACCACGATGTTCTATATCGCCAGGTTCTGTATCGCTATGTTCTGTACCGCCATGTTCTGTACCGCCATGCTCTGTATCGCCATGTTCTATATCGCTATGTTCTGTACTGCCATGTTCTGTACCACCATGTTCTGTACCGCCGTGTTCTGTATCGCTATGTTCTGTATCGCTATGTTCTATATCGCCATGTTCTGTATCGCCATGTTCTGTATCGCTATGTTCTGTACTGCCATGTTCTGTACCACCATGCTCTGTATCGCCATGTTCTGTATCGCCATGTTATGTATCGCTATGTTCTAAATCGCTATGTTCTCTATAGCTATGTACCTACCGCCATGTTCTGTATCGCTATGTTCTATATTGCCATGTTCTGTATCGCTATGTTCTATATTGCTATGTACTGTACCGCCATGTTCTGTATCGCTATGTTCTATATTGCCATGTTCTGTACCACCATGTTCTGTATCGCTGTGTTCTGTACTGCCATGTTCTATACCGCCATATTCTGTATCGCCATGTTCTGTATTGCTATGTTCTGCACCACCGTGTTCTGTACCGCCATGTTCTGTATCGCTATGTTCTGTACTGCCATGTTCTATATCGCCATGTTCTGTATTGCCATGTTCTGTATTGCTATGTTCTGCACCACCGTGTTCTATATCGCCATGTTCTGCACCGCCATGTTCTATCTCGCTATGTTCTGTACCACTATGTTCTGCATCGCCATGTTCTGTACCGCCGTGTTCTGTACCGCCGTGTTCTGTATCGCCATGTTCTGTACTGCCATGTTCTGTATCGCCATGTCCTGTACCGCCATGTTCTATATCACCATGTTCTGTATCGCCATGTTTTGTATCACTATGTTCTGTACCGCCATGTTATGTACAGCCATGTTCTATATCGCTATGTTCTCTATCACCATGTTCTGTACCGCCATGTTCTGTACTGCCATGTTCTGTACCGCCATGTTCTCTACTGCCATGTTCTATATCGCTATGCTGTGTACTGCCATGTTCTATATCGCTATGTTCTGTATCACCATGTTCTGTATCGCTATGCTCTGTACCGCCATGTTCTGTATCGCCATGTTCTGTACCGCCATGTTCTAAATCGCCATGTTCTGTAACGCCATGTTCTGTATAGCTATGTTCTCTACCACCATGTTCTGTAGCACCATGCTCTGTACCGCCATGTTCTATACCACTATGTTCTGTATCGCTATGTTCTGTTCCACCATGTTCTGTACCGCCATGTTCTATATCGCTATGTTCTGTACCACCATATTCTATATCGCTATGTTCTGTATGTCCATGCTCTGTACCGCCATGTTCACTATCGCTATGTTCTGTACCGCCATGTTCTGTACCACCATGCTCTGTATCGCCATGTTCTGTATCGCCATGTTATGTACAGCCATGTTCTGTGTCGCCATGTTAGGTACAGCCATGTTCTAAATCGCCATGTTCTGTTCCGCCATGTTCTGTATCACTATGGTCTCTACCGCCTTGTTCTATACCGCCAGGTTCTATATCGCTATGTTGTGTACTGCCATGTTCTGTACCGCCATGTTCTTTACAGTCATGCTCTGTACCGCCATGTTCTGTATCGCCATTTCCTGTACCGCCATGTTCTGTATCGCTATGTTCTGTAACGCCATGTTATGTATCGCTATGTTCTGTACTGCCATGTTCTGTACCTCCATGCTCTGTACCGGCATGTTCTATACAGCCATGCTCTGTACCATCATGCTCTGTGCCACAATGCTCTGTGCCAGCATGTTCTGTATCGCAATGTTCTATATCGCTATGTTCTGTACCGCCATGTTCTATATCGCTATGTTCTGTACCGCTATGTTCTATATTGCTATGTTCTATACCACCATATTCTATATCGCCATGTTTTCTACCGCCATGTTCTGTACCAACATTTTCTATATTGCTATGTTCTGTACCACCATATTCTATATCGCCATGTTCTGTACCATCATGTTCTATATCGTTAGATTCTGTATGGCTATGCTCTGTACCGCCATGTTCTATATCACTATGTTCTGTACCGCCATGTTCTATATCGCTATGTTCTGTACCGCCATGTTCTATATTCCTATGTTCTATACCACCATATTCTATATCGCTATGTTCTGTATCGCCATGTTCTATATTGCTATGTTCTGTACCACCAAATTCTATATCGCTATGTTCTGTACCGCCATGTTCTATATCACCATGTTCTGTACCGCCATGTTCTCTACCGCCATGTTCTCTACCGCCATGTTCTATAGCGCTATGTTCTGTACCGCCATGTTCTATATCACCATGTTCTGTACCGCCATGTTCTCTACCGCCATGTTCTATACCGCTATGTTCTGTACCGCCATGTTCTATATTGCTATCTTCTGTACCACCAAATTCTATATCGCCATGTTCTATATCGCTATGTTCTGTACAGCCATGTTCTGTATGGCTATGTTCTGTACCACCATAGTCTATATCGCCATGGTCTGTATCGCTATGTTCTGTATCGTTATGTTCTGTATGGCTATGTTCTCAATCGCCATGTTCTGTTCCGCCATGTTCTGTATCACTATGGTCTCTACCGCCATGTTCTATACCGCCAGGTTCTATATCGCTATGTTGTGTACTGCCATGTTCTGTACCGCCATGTTCTTTACAGTCATGCTCTGTACCGCCATGTTCTGTATCGCCATTTCCTGTACCGCCATGTTCTGTATCGCTATGTTCTGTAACGCCATGTTATGTATCGCTATGTTCTGTACTGCCATGTTCTGTACCTCCATGCTCTGTACCGGCATGTTCTATACAGCCATGCTCTGTACCATCATGCTCTGTGCCACAATGCTCTGTGCCAGCATGTTCTGTATCGCCATGTTCTATATCGCTATGTTCTGTACCGCCATGTTCTATATCGCTATGTTCTGTACCGCTATGTTCTATATTGCTATGTTCTATACCACCATATTCTATATCGCCATGTTTTCTACCGCCATGTTCTGTACCAACATTTTCTATATTGCTATGTTCTGTACCACCATATTCTATATCGCCATGTTCTGTACCATCATGTTCTATATCGTTAGATTCTGTATGGCTATGTTCTGTACCGCCATGTTCTTTATCACTATGTTCTGTACCGCCATGTTCTATATCGCTATGTTCTGTACCGCCATGTTCTATATTCCTATGTTCTATACCACCATATTCTATATCGCTATGTTCTGTATCGCCATGTTCTATATTGCTATGTTCTGTACCACCATATTCTATATCGCTATGTTCTGTACCGCCATGTTCTATATCACCATGTTCTGTACCGCCATGTTCTCTACCGCCATGTTCTCTACCGCCATGTTCTATAGCGCTATGTTCTGTACCGCCATGTTCTATATCACCATGTTCTGTACCGCCATGTTCTCTACCGCCATGTTCTATACCGCTATGTTCTGTACCGCCATGTTCTATATTGCTATCTTCTGTACCACCAAATTCTATATCGCCATGTTCTATATCGCTATGTTCTGTACAGCCATGTTCTGTATGGCTATGTTCTGTACCACCATAGTCTATATCGCCATGGTCTGTATCGCTATGTTCTGTATCGTTATGTTCTGTATGGCTATGTTCTCAATCGCTATGTTCTGTACTGCCACGTTCTATACCCCCATGTTCTGAATCGCCATGTTCTGTACCGCCATGTTCTGTACCACAATGCTCTGTACAGCCATGTTCTGCATCGATATGTTCTGTATCACTATGTTCTGTATTGCTATGTTCTGTATGGCTATGTTCTGTACCACAATGCTCTGTACCGCCATGTTCTGTATCGCTATGTTCTTTATCACCATGTTCTGTACCCGCATGTTCTTTAGCGCCATACTCTGTACCGCCATTTTCTGTACCACCATGCTCTGTACCGCCATGTTCTGTATTGATACGTTCTGTATCACTATGTTCTGTATCGCTATGTTCTGTATGGCTATGTTCTGTACCGCCATGCTCTGTATCGCCATGTTCTGTATCGCTATGTTCTGTATCACCATGTTCTGTACCGCCATGTTCTGTATCACCATGTTCTGTACCACCATATTCTATATGGCCATCTTCTGTACCGCCATGTTCTGTACCACTATGTTCTGTACTGCCATATTCTATATGGCCATCTTCTGTACCGCCATGTTCTGTACCACTATGTTCTGTACTGCCATGTTCTATACCGCCATGTTCTGTATCGCCATGTTCTGTATTGCTATGTTCTTCACCACCGTGTTCTGTACTGCCATGTTCTATATCGCCATGTTCTGCACCGCCATGTTCTATATCGCTATGTTCTGTACCACTATGTTCTGTATCGCTATGTTGTGTACTGCCATGTTCTGTACCGCCATGTTCTTTACAGTCATGCTCTGTACCGCCATGTTCTGTATCGCCATTTCCTGTACCGCCATGTTCTGTATCGCTATGTTCTGTAACGCCATGTTATGTATCGCTATGTTCTGTACTGCCATGTTCTGTACCTCCATGCTCTGTACCGGCATGTTCTATACAGCCATGCTCTGTACCATCATGCTCTGTGCCACAATGCTCTGTGCCAGCATGTTCTGTATCGCCATGTTCTATATCGCTATGTTCTGTACCGCCATGTTCTATATCGCTATGTTCTGTACCGCTATGTTCTATATTGCTATGTTCTATACCACCATATTCTATATCGCCATGTTTTCTACCGCCATGTTCTGTACCAACATTTTCTATATTGCTATGTTCTGTACCACCATATTCTATATCGCCATGTTCTGTACCATCATGTTCTATATCGTTAGATTCTGTATGGCTATGTTCTGTACCGCCATGTTCTATATCACTATGTTCTGTACCGCCATGTTCTATATCGCTATGTTCTGTACCGCCATGTTCTATATTCCTATGTTCTATACCACCATATTCTATATCGCTATGTTCTGTATCGCCATGTTCTATATTGCTATGTTCTGTACCACCATATTCTATATCGCTATGTTCTGTACCGCCATGTTCTATATCACCATGTTCTGTACCGCCATGTTCTCTACCGCCATGTTCTCTACCGCCATGTTCTATAGCGCTATGTTCTGTACCGCCATGTTCTATATCACCATGTTCTGTACCGCCATGTTCTCTACCGCCATGTTCTATACCGCTATGTTCTGTACCGCCATGTTCTATATTGCTATCTTCTGTACCACCAAATTCTATATCGCCATGTTCTATATCGCTATGTTCTGTACAGCCATGTTCTGTATGGCTATGTTCTGTACCACCATAGTCTATATCGCCATGGTCTGTATCGCTATGTTCTGTATCGTTATGTTCTGTATGGCTATGTTCTCAATCGCTATGTTCTGTACTGCCACGTTCTATACCCCCATGTTCTGAATCGCCATGTTCTGTACCGCCATGTTCTGTACCACAATGCTCTGTACAGCCATGTTCTGCATCGATATGTTCTGTATCACTATGTTCTGTATTGCTATGTTCTGTATGGCTATGTTCTGTACCACAATGCTCTGTACCGCCATGTTCTGTATCGCTATGTTCTTTATCACCATGTTCTGTACCCGCATGTTCTTTAGCGCCATACTCTGTACCGCCATTTTCTGTACCACCATGCTCTGTACCGCCATGTTCTGTATTGATACGTTCTGTATCACTATGTTCTGTATCGCTATGTTCTGTATGGCTATGTTCTGTACCGCCATGCTCTGTATCGCCATGTTCTGTATCGCTATGTTCTGTATCACCATGTTCTGTACCGCCATGTTCTGTATCACCATGTTCTGTACCACCATATTCTATATGGCCATCTTCTGTACCGCCATGTTCTGTACCACTATGTTCTGTACTGCCATATTCTATATGGCCATCTTCTGTACCGCCATGTTCTGTACCACTATGTTCTGTACTGCCATGTTCTATACCGCCATGTTCTGTATCGCCATGTTCTGTATTGCTATGTTCTTCACCACCGTGTTCTGTACTGCCATGTTCTATATCGCCATGTTCTGCACCGCCATGTTCTATATCGCTATGTTCTGTACCACTATGTTCTGTATCGCTATGTTGTGTACTGCCATGTTCTGTACCGCCATGTTCTTTACAGTCATGCTCTGTACCGCCATGTTCTGTATCGCCATTTCCTGTACCGCCATGTTCTGTATCGCTATGTTCTGTAACGCCATGTTATGTATCGCTATGTTCTGTACTGCCATGTTCTGTACCTCCATGCTCTGTACCGGCATGTTCTATACAGCCATGCTCTGTACCATCATGCTCTGTGCCACAATGCTCTGTGCCAGCATGTTCTGTATCGCCATGTTCTATATCGCTATGTTCTGTACCGCCATGTTCTATATCGCTATGTTCTGTACCGCTATGTTCTATATTGCTATGTTCTATACCACCATATTCTATATCGCCATGTTTTCTACCGCCATGTTCTGTACCAACATTTTCTATATTGCTATGTTCTGTACCACCATATTCTATATCGCCATGTTCTGTACCATCATGTTCTATATCGTTAGATTCTGTATGGCTATGTTCTGTACCGCCATGTTCTATATCACTATGTTCTGTACCGCCATGTTCTATATCGCTATGTTCTGTACCGCCATGTTCTATATTCCTATGTTCTATACCACCATATTCTATATCGCTATGTTCTGTATCGCCATGTTCTATATTGCTATGTTCTGTACCACCATATTCTATATCGCTATGTTCTGTACCGCCATGTTCTATATCACCATGTTCTGTACCGCCATGTTCTCTACCGCCATGTTCTCTACCGCCATGTTCTATAGCGCTATGTTCTGTACCGCCATGTTCTATATCACCATGTTCTGTACCGCCATGTTCTCTACCGCCATGTTCTATACCGCTATGTTCTGTACCGCCATGTTCTATATTGCTATCTTCTGTACCACCAAATTCTATATCGCCATGTTCTATATCGCTATGTTCTGTACAGCCATGTTCTGTATGGCTATGTTCTGTACCACCATAGTCTATATCGCCATGGTCTGTATCGCTATGTTCTGTATCGTTATGTTCTGTATGGCTATGTTCTCAATCGCTATGTTCTGTACTGCCACGTTCTATACCCCCATGTTCTGAATCGCCATGTTCTGTACCGCCATGTTCTGTACCACAATGCTCTGTACAGCCATGTTCTGCATCGATATGTTCTGTATCACTATGTTCTGTATTGCTATGTTCTGTATGGCTATGTTCTGTACCACAATGCTCTGTACCGCCATGTTCTGTATCGCTATGTTCTTTATCACCATGTTCTGTACCCGCATGTTCTTTAGCGCCATACTCTGTACCGCCATTTTCTGTACCACCATGCTCTGTACCGCCATGTTCTGTATTGATACGTTCTGTATCACTATGTTCTGTATCGCTATGTTCTGTATGGCTATGTTCTGTACCGCCATGCTCTGTATCGCCATGTTCTGTATCGCTATGTTCTGTATCACCATGTTCTGTACCGCCATGTTCTGTATCACCATGTTCTGTACCACCATATTCTATATGGCCATCTTCTGTACCGCCATGTTCTGTACCACTATGTTCTGTACTGCCATATTCTATATGGCCATCTTCTGTACCGCCATGTTCTGTACCACTATGTTCTGTACTGCCATGTTCTATACCGCCATGTTCTGTATCGCCATGTTCTGTATTGCTATGTTCTTCACCACCGTGTTCTGTACTGCCATGTTCTATATCGCCATGTTCTGCACCGCCATGTTCTATATCGCTATGTTCTGTACCACTATGTTCTGTATCGCTATGTTCTGTATCACCATGTTCTGTACCGACATTTTCTGTATCACCATGTTCTGTACCACCATATTCTATATCGCCATCTTCTGTACCACCATCTTCTGTACCGCCATGTTCTGTATCGCTATGTTCTGTATGACCATGTTCTGTACCGACATGTTCTGTATGACCATGTTCTGTACCGCCATGATCTGTACCGCTGTTCTGTACCGCCATGTTCTGTACCGCCATGTTCTGTACCGACATGTTCTGTACCACTATGTTCTGTGCAACCATGCTCTGTACCGCTGTGTTCTGTATCGCTGTTCTGTATCACCATGTTCTGTACCGACATGTTCTGTACCACTATGTTCTCTACCACCATGCTCTGTACCGCTATGTTCTGTATCACCATGTTCTGTATTGCTGTTCTGTTTCACCATGTTCTGTACCCCCATGTTCTGTATCGCTGTTCTGTACCGCCATGTTTTGTACAGCCATGTTCTGTACTGCCATGTTCTGTACCGCCATGCTCTGTATCGCTGTTTTCTACCACCATGTTCTGTACCACCATGCTCTGTACCGCTATGTTCTGTATCACCATGTTCTGTATTGCTGTTCTGTATCACCATGTTCTGTACCGCCATGTTCTGTACCGCCATGTTCTGTACCGCCATGCTCTGTACCGCCATGTTCTGTATTGCTGTTCTCTACCACCATGTTCTGTACAGCAATGTTCTGTATTGATATGTTCTGTATTGCTATGTTCTGTACCACCAAATTCTATATCGCCATGTTCTATATCGCCATCTTCTGTACCACCATGTTCTGTACCACTATGTTCTGTACCGCAAAATTCTATATGGCCATGTTCTATATCACCATGTTTTGTACCACCATGTTCTGTATCACCATGTTATGTACCACCATGTTCTGTACCACCATGTTCTGTACCACCATATTCTATATGACCATGTTCTGTATCCCCATGTTCTGTATCACTATGTTCTGTACCACCATGTTCTGTACTACCATATTCTATATGACCATGTTATGTACCGCCATGTTCTGTACCACAATGTTCTGTACCACCATATTCTATATGACCATGTTCTGAACCCCCATGTTCTGTATCACTATGTTCTGTACCACCATGTTCTGTACCACCATATTCTATATGACCATGTTATATACCACCATGTTCTGTACCGCCATGTTCTTTATCGCCATGTTCTGTATCACTATGTTCTGTACCGCCATGTTCTGTATCACTATGTTCTGTATCACCATCTTCTGTATCGCCATGTTCTGTACCGCCATGTTCTGTACCGCCATGTTCTGTACAGCCATGTTCTGTATGGCTATGTTCTGTATCGCTATGTTCTGTATCGCCATATTTCTGTGCTGCCATGTTCTGTACCCCCATGTTCTGTACCACCATATTCTATATGACCATGTTATGTACCACCATGTTCTGTACCGCCATGTTCTTTACCGCCATGTTCTGTATCACTATGTTCTGTATCACCATATTCTGTATCACTATGTTCTGTACCGCCAAATTCTATATCGCCATGTTCTATATCACCACTTTTTGTACCACCATGTTCTGTATCACCATGTTATGTACCACCATGTTCTGTACCACCATATTCTATATGACCATGTTCTGTACCCCCATGTTCTGTATCACTATGTTCTGTACCACCATGTTCTGTACCACCATATTCTATATGACCATGTTATGTACCGCCATGTTCTGTACCACCATGTTCTGTACCACCATATTCTATATGACCATGTTCTGTACCCCCATGTTCTGTATCACTATGTTCTGTACCACCATATTCTATATGACCATGTTATGTACCACCATGTTCTGTACCGCCATGTTCTTTACCGCCATGTTCTGTACCGCCATGTTCTGTACCGCTATGTTCTGTATCACTATGTTCTGTATCACCATATTCTGTATCACCATGTTCTGTACCGCCATGTTCTGTATCCCTATGTTCTGTATCACCATCTTCTGTATCGCCATGTTCTGTACCGCCATGTTCTGTACCGCCATGTTCTGTATGGCTATGTTCTGTATCGCCATGTTCTGTATCGCCATGTTCTGTACAACCATGTTCTGTACCGCCATGTTCTGTACCGCCATATTCTGTACCGCCATGTTCTGTACCGCCATGTTCTGTACTGCCATGCTCTGTACCGCCATGTTCTAAACCACCATGTTCTGTACCACCATGTTCTATACCATCATGTTTTGTACCACCATGTCCTGTACCGCCATGTTCTATACCACCATGTTCTGTACCGCCATGTTCTGTACCGCCATGTTCTCTACCGCCATATTTCTGTACCGCCATGTTCTCTACCACCATGCTCTGTAATACCATGCTCTGTACCGCCATGTTCTGTACCGACATGTTCTGTACCACTATGTTCTGTACCACCATGCTCTGTACTGCCATGTTCTCTACAGCCATATTTCTGTACCGCCATGTTCTGTACCACCATGCTCTGTACCACCATGTTCTGTACCACCATGTTCTGTACCGCTATGTTCTGTATCACCATGTTCTGTATCGCTATGTTCTGTACCGCCATGTTGTGTACTGCCATGTTCTCTACCGCCATATTTCTGTACCGCCATGTTCTGTACCACCATGCTCTGTGCTAACATGCTCTGTACCGCCATGCTCTGTACCGCCATGTTCTGTATCGCTGTTCTGTACCACCATGTTCTGTACCGCCATGTTCTGTACCTCTATGTTCTGTACCTCTATGTTCTGTACCGTCATGCTCTGTACCGCCATGCTCTGTATTGCTATGTTCTGTACCACCATGTTCTGTATCGCTGTTCTGTACCGCCATGTTCTGTACCGCCATGCTCTTTACCGCCATGCTCTGTACCACCATGTTCTGTACAAGAATGCTCTTCAAAAAATGGAAGCGCAAAGCCAGATTTATGTGAGATAGGAAAATACATTTTCAGTGCCCGCAGCTCCGTGGCCCGTTTGTTTATGCACTGGGTGCGTTTTTCCGAATCGTACGTGTTTCTCGACTAATGGTTTGCATGTCCTTGTTGTTATCATTTTGATCCTGGAAATTTGTCACTGACACTAGAACACACTAAACATCTTCATTTTGCACCCTTGGTCCGCTTTTATGGTCAAAAATATCCGTATCGCGTTTCTTTTTTTTAGAGTATATGATTTTTGGCTATATTACTATATGTAATTATTGACTAGGATGCTGCGGAACTGGATACACATAAGAAGTGTGCTGTAAAGCTAACTACACATCTAAATGTGTATATCTTTGGCGTCTCAACAAGACACAACATAAATTTTAAAAATTAAAAATGCATTTGTCGCAACATATCTTTTAGTCGTTCAATCAAACACAGCCATAATCCACATGAGTCACGAAGAAAACAACAAGGGAGGTAACTGCATGCCACTGTAGAAGCCTCGTTTGAGAAGTATAACAACGGTCGTACAAAAAAGTCAATGCCTGATTGTTCAACATTTGCACAAAATAGTCAATGCATGTTTTTTCAAAATTTGCACAAAACAGTCAATGCATGTTAGTTCAGCATTAGCGCCAAAATAGTCAATGCATGTTAGTTCAACACTTGCACCAACTGGTCAGTGCATGTTTGTTCAACACTTGCACCAACTGGTCAATGCATGTTAGTTCAACACTTGCACCAACTGGTCAATGCACGTTTGTTCAACTTTTGCACCATCTGGTCAATGCATGTTAGTTCAACACTTGCACCAACTGGTCAATGCACGTTAGTTCAACATTTGCACAAAATAGACCAATGCATGTTTGTTCAACACTTGCACCAACTGGTCAATGCACGTTTGTTCAACATTTGCACAAAATAGTCAATGCCTGATTGTTCAACATTTGTACAAAATAGTCAATGCCTGATTGTTCAACATTTGCACCAAATAGTCAATGCGCGTTTGTTCAACATTTGCACCAAATAGTCAATGCACGTTTGTTCAACATTTGCCCACACGTCCAATACTGCAGGACCAAGCGGCGTAAAACCCAACTCACTCACTCATTATTATCTTAGAGAACCACACTTCCATTGGAAATACGCCTTCAACTTGGTCTTTAGGTTTGCATCTCTTGAACACTACACAGGTGTTCAACTATTGCACTGAATGTTTCAGTAGACATGTGTCCTCGAACTTCACCAACTTGGATACAGGCGTTTTGTTGACCATTACCCTTGTCTCGGGGATTACAAAGGTGTTCAACTATTGCACTGAATGTTTCAGTAGACAAGTGTCCTCGAACTTCACCAACTTGGATACAGGCGTTATGTTGAGCATAACCCTTGTCTCGGGGATTACACAGGTGTTCAACTATTGCACGAAAGGTCTTCAGGAATTGCATTTGTAGGGCTAAGGCACACGTGTGGTTGGGCACTGGGCAATACTCCTGTGACTTCTGTTCTCAATTATCGCGTGTGTGTGTGCGTGTGTGTGCGCGTGTGTGCGTGTGTTTTTTGTTGTTGTTTAACGCCGCACTCAGCAATATTTCAGCTATATGACAGAATATGACGATTATAAATAATTTGAGTCAAGACCAGACAATCCAGTGATTGATATCATGAACATCGATACACGCAACTGGGATATAATGACATGCATGAACCAAGTCAGCGAGCCTGACCACCCGATCCCGTTAGTCGCCTCTTAAGACAAGCATAGTCGCTGACCTATTCTATCCCGGATCTTCATGAGTCTTCAGTTATCGAGAAGCGCCACAAAGATGTCTTGTCCTGAGAGAAAGGAGAAACAAGGGCTGCCTTCTATCAGTCACAAACCATCACTTCAAATCATAGCTATCCATCCCGGGTACGCAAATTCGGAATTATATTTAGCATACCATTTGGACATAGACGTGTTGTTTCTGAACGGACGGTCATAATACACAGTTGTCCCCCCTGCCAGGAAACCTGCCCACCAACCAAAACTCCCGACACTCATGATAGTATGATTGCACATGCTCAAAACACAAAGGTCCACTTCCGGCAACTCCCTCTGCAGCACAACGACATCAACGGCGGCGATATTACGATTCACCCAACTTCCGTCATCTCCCCCAACAACGAACAAAGCATTGGGGTATATAGCTCGGAAATAGTTCATCGCATGGATGTAGTACTCCGCTGGTGGAGTGGTACGTCCCTGGCGTTTACTGAGTGACGCTATATAGTCCCCTCGTCTCACATGCACCCCAATATAGGTCAGGTTCACGGGCGGAGTGGTCGACACATTTAAAATCCTGTGTCCATCTTGTTTCAAGTCTTCTGTAGCGTTTGACAGTTTTGTGGTCATCCGTGAAGCATCCTTCATCCTTGTAAAGAACTCGAGTCTCACAGAGAACAATTTCTTAGCAGCCTTGTCAGCAATGGAAGTTTTGAAGGTGAACTGTCTTCGTATGCTCTCCTCGACAGGGTGAAAAAACTTCCACGACTGGAGGAAGCCGCCGACACTTTGACAAGTCCTGCTGTCGAGCCTTGCCGCCAGCTGTGGGTCGTAGAGACAGCAGGGGGCGGAGACCGGCTGCCACCCGCCACACCCCTGAAACGTCACGGTCTCCGAGTCCAGGGGAAACAGGCGGTTGAGGGCGTGGCTCCTGGCAATGTACAGAGACTTATTCGTCGCTCTCGCGAGGGCGTACGTGGAGGCGTATTCAAACATAGCGTTGCCAAGGCGACCAATAAACTGAGGCGTGAGAATTGGCATCTCTTTCCATGTTTTCTCCCCTGGTTTAACCCCGTGTTTCATTCCGTTACTTGCTGCTATTGACGTGTGTGAGTGACTGACTGCTGATTGTGTCTTACCGCCGGGAATCATAGTGGTTGCTGATTTTGGAACCGTTGATGATTTGTTTTCGTTCTGGACTTGACTATCCATGATTCTGGCTTGTCTGGTATCCATGGCAACAATATATGGTCTCCAACTGAATTTTTTGTACAAAAAGGCACCGTAGGCAAGGCACATGTAGATGACGATAACTCCCAGTATCTTCATTGCTGAAACACACTCAGCTATTTATCATACAGACACATACTCAGTTATTTATCATACAGAAACATACTCAGCTATTTATCTTACAGACACATACTCAGTTATTTATCATACAGAAACACACTCAGCTATTTATCTTACAGAAACATACTCAGCTATTTATCTTACAGAAACATACTAAGCTATTTATCACACAGACACATACTCAACTATTTTTCTTACAGACACATACTCAGCTATTTATCACACAGACACATACTCAGTTATTTATAACAAAGACACATACTCAGCTATTTATCTTACAGACAAACACTCAGTTATTTATCACACAGACACATACTCAACTATTTATCTTACAGAAACATACTCAGTTATTTATCTTACAGAAACATACTCAGCTATTTATCAAACAGACACATACTCATTTATTTATAACAAAGACACATACTCAGCTATTTATCTTACAGACACACACTCAGCTATTTATCATACAGACACATACTCAGTTATTTATCATACAGAAACATACTCAGCTATTTATCTTACATAAACATACTCAGCTATTTATCTTACAGACACATACTCAGTTATTTATCATACAGAAACACACTCAGCTATTTATCTTAAAGAAACATACTCAGCTATTTATCTTACAGAAACATACTAAGCTATTTATCACACAGACACATACTCAACTATTTATCTTAGAGACACATACTCAGCTATTTATCACACAGACACATACTCAGTTATTTATAACAAAGACACATACTCAGCTATTTATCTTACAGACACACACTCAGTTATTTATCACACAGACACATACTCAACTATTTATCTTACAGAAACATACTCAGTTATTTATCTTACAGAAACATACTCAGCTATTTATCATACAGACACATACTCAGCTATTTATAACAAAGACACATACTCAGCTATTTATCTTACAGACACACACTCAGCTATTTATCATACAGACACATACTCAGTTATTTATCATACAGAAACATACTCAGCTATTTATCTTACAGAAACATACTCAGCTATTTATCTTACAGACACATACTCAGTTATTTATCATACAGAAACACACTCAGCTATTTATCTTACAGAAACATACTCAGCTATTTATCTTACAGAAACATACTAAGCTATTTATCACACAGACACATACTCAACTATTTATCTTACAGACACATACTCAGCTATTTATCACACAGACACATACTCAGTTATTTATAACAAAGACACATACTCAGCTATTTATCTTATAGACACACACTCAGTTATTTATCACACAGACACATACTCAACTATTTATCATACAGAAACACACTCAGCTATTTATCTTACAGAAACATACTCAGCTATTTATCTTACAGAAACATACTAAGCTATTTATCACACAGACACATACTCAACTATTTTTCTTACAGACACACACTCAGCTATTTATCACACAGACACATACTCAGTTATTTATAACAAAGACACATACTCAGCTATTTATCTTACAGACAAACACTCAGTTATTTATCACACAGACACATACTCAACTATTTATCTTACAGAAACATACTCAGTTATTTATCTTACAGAAACATACTCAGCTATTTATCAAACAGACACATACTCATTTATTTATAACAAAGACACATACTCAGCTATTTATCTTACAGACACACACTCAGCTATTTATCATACAGACACATACTCAGTTATTTATCATACAGAAACATACTCAGCTATTTATCTTACATAAACATACTCAGCTATTTATCTTACAGACACATACTCAGTTATTTATCATACAGAAACACACTCAGCTATTTATCTTACAGAAACATACTCAGCTATTTATCTTACAGAAACATACTAAGCTATTTATCACACAGACACATACTCAACTATTTATCTTAGAGACACATACTCAGCTATTTATCACACAGACACATACTCAGTTATTTATAACAAAGACACATACTCAGCTATTTATCTTACAGACACACACTCAGTTATTTATCACACAGACACATACTCAACTATTTATCTTACAGAAACATACTCAGTTATTTATCTTACAGAAACATACTCAGCTATTTATCATACAGACACATACTCAGCTATTTATAACAAAGACACATACTCAGCTATTTATCTTACAGACACACACTCAGCTATTTATCATACAGACACATACTCAGTTATTTATCATACAGAAACATACTCAGCTATTTATCTTACAGAAACATACTCAGCTATTTATCTTACAGACACATACTCAGTTATTTATCATACAGAAACACACTCAGCTATTTATCTTACAGAAACATACTCAGCTATTTATCTTACAGAAACATACTAAGCTATTTATCACACAGACACATACTCAACTATTTATCTTACAGACACATACTCAGCTATTTATCACACAGACACATACTCAGTTATTTATAACAAAGACACATACTCAGCTATTTATCTTATAGACACACACTCAGTTATTTATCACACAGACACATACTCAACTATTTATCTTACAGAAACATACTCAGTTATTTATCTTACAGAAACATACTCAGCTATTTATCATACAGACACATACTCAGCTATTTATCACACAGACACATACTCAGCTATTTATCTTACAGACATACTCAGTCATTTATCTTACAGACACACACTCAACTATTTATCTTACAGAAACACACTGAGCTATTTATCATACAGAAACATACTCAACTATTTATCTTACAGAAACAGCCTCAGCTATTTATCTTACATAAGCACCCTCAGCTATTTATCGTACAGAAACATACTCAGATATTTATCATACAGACACATACTCAACTATTTATCTTACATAAACATACTCAGTTATTTATCTTACAGAAACATACTCAGCTATTTATCACACAGACACATACTCATTTATTTATAACAAAGACACATACTCAGCTATTTACCTTACAGACACATACTCAGTTATTTATCACACAGACACATACTCAACTATTTATCTTACAGAAACATACTCAGTTATTTATCTTACAGAAACATACTCAGCTATTTATCTTACAGACACATACTCAGCTATTTATCACACAGACACATACTCAGGTATTTATCTTACAGACATACTCAGTCATTTATCTTACAGACACATACATGTACTCAACTATTTACCTTACAGAAACACACTGAGCTATTTATCATACAGAAACATACTCAACTATTTATCTTACAGAAACAGCCTCAGCTATTTATCTTACAGAAACACACTCAGCTATTTATCTTAGAGATACATACTCAGCTGTTTATCTTACAGAAACACACTCAGCTATTTATCTTACAGATACATACTCAGTTATTTATCATACAGAAACACACTCAGCTATTTATCTTACAGACACATACTCAGCTATTTATCACACAGACACATACTCAGTTATTTATAACAAAGACACATACTCAGCTATTTATCTTACAGACACATACTCAGTTATTTATCACACAGACACATACTCAACTATTCATCTTACAGAAACATACTTAGTTATTTATCTTACAGAAACATACTCAGCTATTTATCTTACAGACACATACTCAGCAATTTATCACACAGACACATACTCAGCCATTTATCTTACAGACATAATCAGTTATTTATCTTACAGACACATACTCAACTATTTATCTTACAGAAACACACTGAGCTATTTATCATACAAAAACATACTCAACTATTTATCTTACAGAAACAGCCTCAGCTATTTATCTTACATAAACACCCTCAGCTATTTATCATACAGAAACATATTCAGCTATTTATCATACAGAAACACACTCAGCTATTTATCACACAGAAACACACTCAGCTATTTATCATACAGAAACACACTCAGCAATTTATGTTACAGACACATACTCAGCTATTTATCACACAGAAACACACTCAGCTATTTATCATACAGAAACACTCAGCTATTTATCTTACAGAAACACACTCAGCTATTTATCACACAGAAACACACTCAGCTATTTATGTTACAGAAACACACTCAGCTATTTATCACACACAAACATACTCAGCTATTTATGTTACAGACATATATTCAGCTATTCATCTTACAGAAAGTCACTCAGATATATATCATACAGAAACACACTCAGCTATTTATCTTACAGAAACACACTCAGATATTTTTCATACAGAAACATGCTCAGCTACTTAACATAGAGAAACTTACTCAGCTATTTATCTTACAGAAACACACTCAGCTATTTATCACACAGATACATACTCAGCTATTTATCACACAGACACATACTCAACTATTTACAATACATAAACACACTCAGTTATTTATCACACAGAATCACACTCAGCTATTTATCATACAGAAACATAATCAGCTATTTATCTTACAGAAACATGCTCAACTATTTATCATAGAGACACATACTCAGCTATTTATCATCCATAAACACACTCAGCTATTTATCTTACATAAACACACTCAGTTATTTATCACACAGAATCACACTCAGCTATGTATCATACATACACACAATCAACTACGTATCTTACAGAGACATGCTCAGCTATTTATCATACAGAAACATACTCAGTTATTTATCACACAGAATCAAACTCAGCTATTTATCATACACAACCGTGCTCAGTTATTTATCATACATCAACACACTCACCTTTTTATCATACAGAAACACACAATCAGCTATTTATCATACAAAAAGACACTCAGCTATTCATCTTACATAAACACACTCAGCTATTTATTATACATAAACATATTCAGCTATTTATCTTACAGAAACACACTTAGATATTTATCTTACAGAAACACACTGAGCTATGTATCTTACAGAAACACACTCAGATAGTTATCTTACAGAAACATCCTCAGCTATTTATCTTACAGAAACACACTGAGCGATTTATCATACAGACAGATGCTCAGCTATTTATCTTACAGAAACACACTGAGCGATTTATCATAGACAGATACTCAGCTCTTTATCTTACATAAAGACACTCAGCTATTTATCATACATAAACACACTGAGCGATTTATCATACAGACAGATGCTCAGATATTTATCTTACAGAAACACACTCAGATATTTATCTTACAGAAACATGCTCAGCTATTTATCTTACAGAAACTCACTTAGCGATTTATCATACAGACAGATGCTCAGCTATTTATCTTAGAGAAACACACTCAGTTATTTATCTTAGAGAAACATGCTCAGCTATTTATCTTACAGAAACACTCAGCGATTTATCATACAGACAGATGCTCAGCTATTTATCTTAGAGAAACACACTCAGTTATCTATCTTACAGAAACATGCTCAGCTATTTATCTTACAGAAACACACTGAGCGATTTATCATACAGACAGATGCTTAGCTATGTATCTTAGAGAAACACACTCAGTTATTTATCTAACAGAAACATGCTCAGCTATTTATCTTACAGAAACACACTGAGCGATTTATCATAGAGACAGATGCTCAGCTATTTATCTTAGAGAAACACACTCAGTTATTTATCTTACAGAAACATGCTCAGCTATTTATCTTACAGAAACACACTGAGCGATTTATCATAGAGACAGATGCTCAGCTATTTATCTTAGAGAAACACACTCAGTTATCTATCTTACAGAAACATGCTCAGCTATTTATCTTACAGAAACACACTCAGATATTTATCATACAGACAGATGCTCAGCTATTTATCTTACAGAAACACACTCAGATATTCATCTGACAGAAACATGCTCAGCTATTTATCTTACAGAAACACACTGAGCGATTTATCATACAGACAGATACTCAGCTATTTATCTTAGAGAAACGCACTCAGCTATTTATCTTAGAGAAACACACACAGATATTTATTATACAGAAACACACTAAGCTATTTATCATACAGACAGATGCTCAGCTATTTATCTTACGGAAAAACACTCAGATATTTATCATACAGAAACACACTGAGCTATTTATCATACAGACAGATGCTCCGCTATTTATCTTGGAGAAACACAGTCAGATATTTATCATACAGAAACACACTCAGCTATTTATCATACAGAAACACGCTCAGCTATTTATCATACAGACAGATGCTCCGCTATTTATCTTGGAGAAACACAGTCAGATATTTATCATACAGAAACACACTCAGCTATTTATCATACAGACAGATGCTCAGCTATTTATCTTAGAGAAACACACTGAGCTATTTATCTTACAGAAACACACTGAGCTATTTATCATACAGAAACAAGCTCAGCTATTTATCTTACAGAAACATGCTCAGCTATTTATCTTCGAGAAACGCATTGAGCGATTTATCATACAGACAGATACTCAGCTATTTATCTTACAGAAACACACTGAGCGATTTATCATACAGACAGATGCTCAGCTATTTATCTTAGAGAAACACACTCAGATATTTATCATACAGAAACATACTCAGCTATTTATCTTACATAAACATACTCAGCTATTTATCTTACAGACACATACTCAGTTATTTATCATACAGAAACACACTCAGCTATTTATCTTACAGAAACATACTCAGCTATTTATCTTACAGAAACATACTAAGCTATTTATCACACAGACACATACTCAACTATTTTTCTTACAGACACATACTCAGCTATTTATCACACAGACACATACTCAGTTATTTATAACAAAGACACATACTCAGCTATTTATCTTACAGACAAACACTCAGTTATTTATCACACAGACACATACTCAACTATTTATCTTACAGAAACATACTCAGTTATTTATCTTACAGAAACATACTCAGCTATTTATCAAACAGACACATACTCATTTATTTATAACAAAGACACATACTCAGCTATTTATCTTACAGACACACACTCAGCTATTTATCATACAGACACATACTCAGTTATTTATCATACAGAAACATACTCAGCTATTTATCTTACATAAACATACTCAGCTATTTATCTTACAGACACATACTCAGTTATTTATCATACAGAAACACACTCAGCTATTTATCTTACAGAAACATACTCAGCTATTTATCTTACAGAAACATACTAAGCTATTTATCACACAGACACATACTCAACTATTTATCTTAGAGACACATACTCAGCTAGTTATCACACAGACACATACTCAGTTATTTATAACAAAGACACATACTCAGCTATTTATCTTACAGACACACACTCAGTTATTTATCACACAGACACATACTCAACTATTTATCTTACAGAAACATACTCAGTTATTTATCTTACAGAAACATACTCAGCTATTTATCATACAGACACATACTCAGCTATTTATAACAAAGACACATACTCAGCTATTTATCTTACAGACACACACTCAGCTATTTATCATACAGACACATACTCAGTTATTTATCATACAGAAACATACTCAGCTATTTATCTTACAGAAACATACTCAGCTATTTATCTTACAGACACATACTCAGTTATTTATCATACAGAAACACACTCAGCTATTTATCTTACAGAAACATACTCAGCTATTTATCTTACAGAAACATACTAAGCTATTTATCACACAGACACATACTCAACTATTTATCTTACAGACACATACTCAGCTATTTATCACACAGACACATACTCAGTTATTTATAACAAAGACACATACTCAGCTATTTATCTTATAGACACACACTCAGTTATTTATCACACAGACACATACTCAACTATTTATCTTACAGAAACATACTCAGTTATTTATCTTACAGAAACATACTCAGCTATTTATCATACAGACACATACTCAGCTATTTATCACACAGACACATACTCAGCTATTTATCTTACAGACATACTCAGTCATTTATCTTACAGACACACACTCAACTATTTATCTTACAGAAACACACTGAGCTATTTATCATACAGAAACATACTCAACTATTTATCTTACAGAAACAGCCTCAGCTATTTATCTTACATAAACACCCTCAGCTATTTATCGTACAGAAACATACTCAGATATTTATCATACAGACACATACTCAACTATTTATCTTACATAAACATACTCAGTTATTTATCTTACAGAAACATACTCAGCTATTTATCACACAGACACATACTCATTTATTTATAACAAAGACACATACTCAGCTATTTACCTTACAGACACATACTCAGTTATTTATCACACAGACACATACTCAACTATTTATCTTACAGAAACATACTCAGTTATTTATCTTACAGAAACATACTCAGCTATTTATCTTACAGACACATACTCAGCTATTTATCACACAGACACATACTCAGTTATTTATCTTACAGACATACTCAGTCATTTATCTTACAGACACATACTCAACTATTTACCTTACAGAAACACACTGAGCTATTTATCATACAGAAACATACTCAACTATTTATCTTACAGAAACAGCCTCAGCTATTTATCTTACAGAAACACACTCAGCTATTTATCTTAGAGATACATACTCAGCTGTTTATCTTACAGAAACACACTCAGCTATTTATCTTACAGATACATACTCAGTTATTTATCATACAGAAACACACTCAGCTATTTATCTTACAGACACATACTCAGCTATTTATCACACAGACACATACTCAGTTATTTATAACAAAGACACATACTCAGCTATTTATCTTACAGACACATACTCAGTTATTTATCACACAGACACATACTCAACTATTCATCTTACAGAAACATACTTAGTTATTTATCTTACAGAAACATACTCAGCTATTTATCTTACAGACACATACTCAGCAATTTATCACACAGACACATACTCAGCCATTTATCTTACAGACATAATCAGTTATTTATCTTACAGACACATACTCAACTATTTATCTTACAGAAACACACTGAGCTATTTATCATACAAAAACATACTCAACTATTTATCTTACAGAAACAGCCTCAGCTATTTATCTTACATAAACACCCTCAGCTATTTATCATACAGAAACATATTCAGCTATTTATCATACAGAAACACACTCAGCTATTTATCTTACAGAAACACACTCAGCTATTTATCTTACGGAAACACACTCAGCTATTTATAATACAAAAACATACTCAGCTATTTATGTTACAGAAACACACTCAGCAATTTATGTTACAGACACATACTCAGCTATTTATCACACAGAAACACACTCAGCTATTTATCATACAGAAACACACTCAGCAATTTATGTTACAGACACATACTCAGCTATTTATCACACAGAAACACACTCAGCTATTTATCATACAGAAACACTCAGCTATTTATCTTACAGAAACACACTCAGCTATTTATCACACAGAAACACACTCAGCTATTTATGTTACAGAAACACACTCAGCTATTTATCACACACAAACATACTCAGCTATTTATGTTACAGACATATATTCAGCTATTTATCTTACAGAAAGTCACTCAGATATATATCATACAGAAACACACTCAGCTATTTATCTTACAGAAACACACTCAGATATTTTTCATACAAAAACATGCTCAGCTACTTAACATAGAGAAACTTACTCAGCTATTTATCTTACAGAAACACACTCAGCTATTTATCACACAGACACATACTCAACTATTTATCATACAGAAACATACTCAGTTATTTATCTTACAGAAACATACTCAGCTATTTATCAAACAGACACATACTCATTTATTTATAACAAAGACACATACTCAGCTATTTATCTTACAGACACACACTCAGCTATTTATCATACAGACACATACTCAGTTATTTATCATACAGAAACATACTCAGCTATTTATCTTACATAAACATACTCAGCTATTTATCTTACAGACACATACTCAGTTATTTATCATACAGAAACACACTCAGCTATTTATCTTACAGAAACATACTCAGCTATTTATCTTACAGAAACATACTAAGCTATTTATCACACAGACACATACTCAACTATTTATCTTAGAGACACATACTCAGCTATTTATCACACAGACACATACTCAGTTATTTATAACAAAGACACATACTCAGCTATTTATCTTACAGACACACACTCAGTTATTTATCACACAGACACATACTCAACTATTTATCTTACAGAAACATACTCAGTTATTTATCTTACAGAAACATACTCAGCTATTTATCATACAGACACATACTCAGCTATTTATAACAAAGACACATACTCAGCTATTTATCTTACAGACACACACTCAGCTATTTATCATACAGACACATACTCAGTTATTTATCATACAGAAACATACTCAGCTATTTATCTTACAGAAACATACTCAGCTATTTATCTTACAGACACATACTCAGTTATTTATCATACAGAAACACACTCAGCTATTTATCTTACAGAAACATACTCAGCTATTTATCTTACAGAAACATACTAAGCTATTTATCACACAGACACATACTCAACTATTTATCTTACAGACACATACTCAGCTATTTATCACACAGACACATACTCAGTTATTTATAACAAAGACACATACTCAGCTATTTATCTTATAGACACACACTCAGTTATTTATCACACAGACACATACTCAACTATTTATCTTACAGAAACATACTCAGTTATTTATCTTACAGAAACATACTCAGCTATTTATCATACAGACACATACTCAGCTATTTATCACACAGACACATACTCAGCTATTTATCTTACAGACATACTCAGTCATTTATCTTACAGACACACACTCAACTATTTATCTTACAGAAACACACTGAGCTATTTATCATACAGAAACATACTCAACTATTTATCTTACAGAAACAGCCTCAGCTATTTATCTTACATAAACACCCTCAGCTATTTATCGTACAGAAACATACTCAGATATTTATCATACAGACACATACTCAACTATTTATCTTACATAAACATACTCAGTTATTTATCTTACAGAAACATACTCAGCTATTTATCACACAGACACATACTCATTTATTTATAACAAAGACACATACTCAGCTATTTACCTTACAGACACATACTCAGTTATTTATCACACAGACACATACTCAACTATTTATCTTACAGAAACATACTCAGTTATTTATCTTACAGAAACATACTCAGCTATTTATCTTACAGACACATACTCAGCTATTTATCACACAGACACATACTCAGTTATTTATCTTACAGACATACTCAGTCATTTATCTTACAGACACATACTCAACTATTTACCTTACAGAAACACACTGAGCTATTTATCATACAGAAACATACTCAACTATTTATCTTACAGAAACAGCCTCAGCTATTTATCTTACAGAAACACACTCAGCTATTTATCTTAGAGATACATACTCAGCTGTTTATCTTACAGAAACACACTCAGCTATTTATCTTACAGATACATACTCAGTTATTTATCATACAGAAACACACTCAGCTATTTATCTTACAGACACATACTCAGCTATTTATCACACAGACACATACTCAGTTATTTATAACAAAGACACATACTCAGCTATTTATCTTACAGACACATACTCAGTTATTTATCACACAGACACATACTCAACTATTCATCTTACAGAAACATACTTAGTTATTTATCTTACAGAAACATACTCAGCTATTTATCTTACAGACACATACTCAGCAATTTATCACACAGACACATACTCAGCCATTTATCTTACAGACATAATCAGTTATTTATCTTACAGACACATACTCAACTATTTATCTTACAGAAACACACTGAGCTATTTATCATACAAAAACATACTCAACTATTTATCTTACAGAAACAGCCTCAGCTATTTATCTTACATAAACACCCTCAGCTATTTATCATACAGAAACATATTCAGCTATTTATCATACAGAAACACACTCAGCTATTTATCTTACAGAAACACACTCAGCTATTTATCTTACGGAAACACACTCAGCTATTTATAATACAAAAACATACTCAGCTATTTATGTTACAGAAACACACTCAGCAATTTATGTTACAGACACATACTCAGCTATTTATCACACAGAAACACACTCAGCTATTTATCATACAGAAACACACTCAGCAATTTATGTTACAGACACATACTCAGCTATTTATCACACAGAAACACACTCAGCTATTTATCATACAGAAACACTCAGCTATTTATCTTACAGAAACACACTCAGCTATTTATCACACAGAAACACACTCAGCTATTTATGTTACAGAAACACACTCAGCTATTTATCACACACAAACATACTCAGCTATTTATGTTACAGACATATATTCAGCTATTTATCTTACAGAAAGTCACTCAGATATATATCATACAGAAACACACTCAGCTATTTATCTTACAGAAACACACTCAGATATTTTTCATACAGAAACATGCTCAGCTACTTAACATAGAGAAACTTACTCAGCTATTTATCTTACAGAAACACACTCAGCTATTTATCACACAGATACATACTCAGCTATTTATCACACAGACACATACTCAACTATTTACAATACATAAACACACTCAGTTATTTATCACACAGAATCACACTCAGCTATTTATCATACAGAAACATAATCAGCTATTTATCTTACAGAAACATGCTCAACTATTTATCATAGAGACACATACTCAGCTATTTATCATCCATAAACACACTCAGCTATTTATCTTACATAAACACACTCAGTTATTTATCACACAGAATCACACTCAGCTATGTATCATACATACACACAATCAACTACGTATCTTACAGAGACATGCTCAGCTATTTATCATACAGAAACATACTCAGTTATTTATCACACAGAATCAAACTCAGCTATTTATCATACACAACCGTGCT
This sequence comes from Haliotis rufescens, assembly GCF_023055435.1. Taxonomy (NCBI): domain Eukaryota; kingdom Metazoa; phylum Mollusca; class Gastropoda; order Lepetellida; family Haliotidae; genus Haliotis; species Haliotis rufescens. The sequence continues at coordinate 34,311,058 of NW_025963824.1, read as the reverse complement.
CAGTTATTTATCATACATCAACACACTCACCTTTTTATCATACAGAAACACACAATCAGCTATTTATCATACAAAAAGACACTCAGCTATTCATCTTACATAAACACACTCAGCTATTTATTATACATAAACATATTCAGCTATTTATCTTACAGAAACACACTTAGATATTTATCTTACAGAAACACACTGAGCTATGTATCTTACAGAAACACACTCAGATAGTTATCTTACAGAAACATCCTCAGCTATTTATCTTACAGAAACACACTGAGCGATTTATCATACAGACAGATGCTCAGCTATTTATCTTACAGAAACACACTGAGCGATTTATCATAGACAGATACTCAGCTCTTTATCTTACATAAAGACACTCAGCTATTTATCATACATAAACACACTGAGCGATTTATCATACAGACAGATGCTCAGATATTTATCTTACAGAAACACACTCAGATATTTATCTTACAGAAACATGCTCAGCTATTTATCTTACAGAAACTCACTTAGCGATTTATCATACAGACAGATGCTCAGCTATTTATCTTAGAGAAACACACTCAGTTATTTATCTTAGAGAAACATGCTCAGCTATTTATCTTACAGAAACACTCAGCGATTTATCATACAGACAGATGCTCAGCTATTTATCTTAGAGAAACACACTCAGTTATCTATCTTACAGAAACATGCTCAGCTATTTATCTTACAGAAACACACTGAGCGATTTATCATACAGACAGATGCTTAGCTATGTATCTTAGAGAAACACACTCAGTTATTTATCTAACAGAAACATGCTCAGCTATTTATCTTACAGAAACACACTGAGCGATTTATCATAGAGACAGATGCTCAGCTATTTATCTTAGAGAAACACACTCAGTTATTTATCTTACAGAAACATGCTCAGCTATTTATCTTACAGAAACACACTGAGCGATTTATCATAGAGACAGATGCTCAGCTATTTATCTTAGAGAAACACACTCAGTTATCTATCTTACAGAAACATGCTCAGCTATTTATCTTACAGAAACACACTCAGCTATTTATCATACAGACAGATGCTCAGCTATTTATCTTACAGAAACACACTCAGATATTCATCTGACAGAAACATGCTCAGCTATTTATCTTACAGAAACACACTGAGCGATTTATCATACAGACAGATACTCAGCTATTTATCTTAGAGAAACGCACTCAGCTATTTATCTTAGAGAAACACACACAGATATTTATTATACAGAAACACACTCAGCTATTTATCATACAGACAGATGCTCAGCTATTTATCTTACGGAAAAACACTCAGATATTTATCATACAGAAACACACTGAGCTATTTATCATACAGACAGATGCTCCGCTATTTATCTTGGAGAAACACAGTCAGATATTTATCATACAGAAACACACTCAGCTATTTATCATACAGAAACACGCTCAGCTATTTATCATACAGACAGATGCTCCGCTATTTATCTTGGAGAAACACAGTCAGATATTTATCATACAGAAACACACTCAGCTATTTATCATACAGACAGATGCTCAGCTATTTATCTTACAGAAACACACTGAGCTATTTATCTTACAGAAACACACTGAGCTATTTATCATACAGAAACAAGCTCAGCTATTTATCTTACAGAAACATGCTCAGCTATTTATCTTCGAGAAACGCATTGAGCGATTTATCATACAGACAGATACTCAGCTATTTATCTTACAGAAACACACTGAGCGATTTATCATACAGACAGATGCTCAGCTATTTATCTTAGAGAAACACACTCAGATATTTATCATACAGAAACACAATCAGCTATTTATCATACAGACAGATGCTCAGCTATTTATCATACAGAAACACAATCAGCTATTTAGCATACAGACAGATGCTCAGCTATTTATCTTACAGAAACACACTGAGCTATTTATCATACAGAAACAAGCTCAGCTATTTATCATACAGAAACACACTGAACTATTTATCTTACAGAAACACACTGAGCTATTTATCATACAGAAAAAAGCTCAGCTATTTATCTTACAGAAACATGCTCAGCTATTTATCTTCGAGAAACGCACTGAGCGATTTATCATACAGACAGATACTCAGCTATTTATCTTACAGAAACACACTGAGCGATTTATCATACAGACAGATGCTCAGCTATTTATCTTAGAGAAACACACTCAGATATTGATCATACAGAAACACAATCAGCTATTTATCATACAGACAGATGCTCAGCTATTTATCATACAGAAACACAATCAGCTATTTAGCATACAGACAGATGCTCAGCTATTTATCTTACAGAGACACACTCAGATATTTATCACACAGAAACACACTGAGCTATTTATCTTACAGAAACATGCTCAGCTATTTATCTTACAGAAACATGCTCAGCTATTTATCTTACAGAAACACACTCAGCTATTTATCATACAAAAACACACTGAGCTATTTATCATACAGAAACACACTCAGCTATTTATCTTACAGAAACATGCTCAGCTATTTATCATACAAAAACACACAGCGATTTATCATACAGACAGATGCTCAGCTATTTATCTTAGAGAAACACACTCAGATATTTATCATACAGAAACACAATCAGCTATTTAGCATACAGACAGATGCTCAGCTATTTATCTTACAGAGACACACTGAGCTATTTATCTTACAGAAACACACTGAGCTATTTATCATACAAAAACACACTGAGCTATTTATCACACAGAAACACACTGAGCTATTTATCTTACAGAAACATGCTCAGCTATTTATCTTACAGAAACATGCTCAGCTATTTATCTTACAGAAACATGCTCAGCTATTTATCATACAAAAACACACTGAGCTATTTATCATACAGAAACACACTCAGCTATTTATCTTACAGAAACATGCTCAGCTATTTATCATACAAAAACACACTGAGCGATTTATCATACAGACATATACTCAGCTATTTATCTTACAGAAACACACTGAGCGATTTATCATACAGACAGATGCTCAGCTATTTATCTTAGAGAAACACACTCAGATATTTATCATACAGAAACACAATCAGCTATTTAGCATACAGACAGATGCTCAGCTATTTATCTTACAGAGACACACTCAGATATTTATCTTACAGAAACACACTGAGCTATTTATCATACAAAAACACACTGAGCTATTTATCACACAGAAACACACTGAGCTATTTATCTTACAGAAACATGCTCAGCTATTTATCTTACAGAAACATGCTCATCTATTTATCATACAAAAACACACTGAGCTATTTATCATACAGAAACACACTCAGCTATTTATCTTACAGAAACATGCTCAGCTATTTATCTTACAGAAACATGCTCAGCTATTTATCTTACAGAAACATGCTCAGCAATTTATCATACAAAAACACACTGAGCTATTTATCATACAAAAACACACTGAGCTATTTATCATACAAAAACGCACTGAGCTATTTATCATACAAAAACACACTGAGCTATTTATCATACAGAAACACACTCAGCTATTTATCTTACAGAAACATGCTCAGCTATTTATCTTACAGAAACATGCTCAGCTATTTATCTTACAGAAACATGCTCAGCTATTTATCATACAAAAACACACTGAGCTATTTATCATACAGAAACACACTCAGCTATTTATCATACAGAAACGGAGACACGTCCTGGCAGCCACAAACCAGTGTTTAAAAGAGGTCTTCAGCAACCCATGCTTGTCGTAAGAGGCGACTAACGGGACGGGTGGTCAGGCTCGCTTACTTGGTTGATGGATGTCATCGTATACCAACTGCGTAGATCGATGTTCATGACGTCAGTCACTGGATTGTGTTGTCCAGAATCGATTATTTACAAACCGCCGTCATTTAGCTGGAATATTGCTGAGGGCGGCGTTAAACAACAATCACCATCACCAAGCAGCCGCACACACACGCACATGCACACGCACAGCCAAGCGGACACACAGATTGCAGTTGCACATCGCTTTATGGGTGAAATAATCTTGATTGCGACGTTTAACCCAGTTTCACCTCACCTGGGTTCTGACGGACGACTCAGGTGGGGAGTGTGGTGGTGAACACTCATAGTACGTTAAGTAGGGGTAGATAGTAATAAAGAGTTTGGGATCAATAATAAACAATATTTCAACTTACGTTGCCCCAATGGCATCCAGCGCGTGTTAGCGACACAAGGTAGCATATTAACTCAGTTCCGCCCACCTGCAAATCACGAAAAAGAAACCCGATTAGCAGGTGATGAATGACACTCCATTTTATACACTGCGTGTCGACGGTGTCGCAGGCTTGCTGTGTGGTCACAGACGGGTGCTACAAGGTCTACTCAAACAATCGATGTCGCCATTCCACCGTCAAAACGATGTCAGATATATAACTAATATTAAAGTAAATGTGTCACGAGACGAGGTGTTGGCTTTCGACCATTGCGTGTCAACATCAAATCTAATGTAGTCTTCGGTGTGAATTAAACCAGCATTCAACCCGGAAAATACACAGGCTCTCTTGTCTATTTGAATAAAAGGCGTTGAATGGGTTTAACATGAAGGCGCATTGGTTGTTGAGCTTCCGTATTGAAACCAAATGCATTTATAATGCGCACGAAAAGAACCACTATCGGATTTGAATACGTCCACAGTCGCTCTGGGAAACACGGTTATTTACTACGTTAATAAAACACACTATATGCACACTAATTTGCCGACACTAATTCCGACAAAGCTTATTTTCATTCATCCGACCCGCACTTCATGTTTTTATCAAGGAGTTAAGTTGGGTGGTTGAGTGAGTGGTTGGTTGAGTGAGGGATTGGATAGGTGAGGGGTGAGTTTGTGAGTAGTTGGTTGAGTGAGTGGCTGGTTGATTGAGAGGTTGAGTGAGTGGTTGGTTGAGTGAGTGGTTGTTTGAGTGAATGGTGGTTGAGTGACTGGTTGGTGAGTGAATTAGTGAGTGTTTGGTTGAGTGAGTGGTTGGTTGAGTGAATGGTGGTTGAGTGACTGGTTGGTGAGTGAATTAGTGAGTGGTTGTTTGAGTGAGTGGTTGGTTGGGTGAGTGGTTGTTTGAGTGAGTGGTTGGTTGAGTGACTGGTTGGTGAGTGAGTGGCTGGTTGATTGAGGGGTTGAGTGAGTGTTTGGTTGAGTGGTTGTTTGGTTGAGCGAATGGTGGTTGAGCTATTGGTTGGTGAGTGAGTGGCTGGTTGATTGAAGGGTTGAGTGAGTGTTTGGTTGAGTGGTTGTTTGGTTGAGTGGATGGTGGTTGAGTGATTGGTTGGTGAGTGAGTGAGTGTGTTAGTGAAACATAATCAGGACAAAACAGGATTTGAACCAACGATTTCATGACCAGGCCCTACAATACCAGATTTTGATTGTTGCCCCGACATGACCAGGCCCAACAATAGCTGATATAGGGTGTGACCCGGGAAGACCCGAGCGGCTATATGCAGGTGGACATCATCAACTAACTGTATGTCATTGTGTTAGTGACAGTTACTTCAATACCGGAGATGTTATTTAAATATAACTGATTTATAAATATGTATTCAATTAAAACTGTTTCAATCACATGCTTTAACTAAGAAAACACTTTGCAAAAATGTCTTGTTTGTGGCAGATGTGGCAGTCTGATGCATAATTATTTGTTTCAATCGTTTTCGGGAACAGTTAATTGCTTTAGATTAACTCCCAGGTGACATTTTCACATCGATTGGCGGAATTCAAACGCTTAAAACGTTCTGATCAATAAGTGTAGTGTTACAACAATATATGTAATTAGAAATACAATACTATGAACACAGGCAAACACACATTCAGAATTTAATATGCGTGTTCAAATTGTGTAGACACACGGTCGGCCATGACTACTGTACTCTGATTGTAGTCATGTGACATGTGGCATGATGGCTATTGTAGTGATATGAGTAAATATAATTGTTTTAATTGTGACTATTTTGTCAAAATATGTTATTTAGCTATAAATTAATTCCCTTGGGACCCGTGAAGATCCGGCGTAAGATAGGTCTTCAGCAACCCTTGCTTGCCGTAAAAGGCGACTATGCTTGTCGTAAGAGGCGACTAACGGGATCGCGTGGCCAGGCTCGCTGACTAGGTTGATGGATGCCGTCGATCGAAATTGCGTGGATCAATGCTCATGATGTCAGCCACTGGATTGTCTAGTCCAGACTCGATTATTTACAAACCGCCGTCATATAGTTGGAATATTGCTGAGTGCGGCGTTAAGCAACAAAGAAACAAACTCTATACCTTCCCTGAAGTGATAACAAAGTTGCTGATAAAACATCATGTGTGACCATTGCCTCCTTTGATAGAGTGCCACGTGTATACATTTGTCTGACAGTGTACAGGTCGTGTTGTAGTCGGACACACCCTATACATTTTGTGAAAAGCTCCTTGTCATATGTATGTATAATTTAAGTAATCTATATATTGTTTGGCCGTTTCTACAAAGTTAGAGGTTCTGAACGTGAAAGTCTCAGTATTTGGGACGAAACCTTGCTTTCAGACCTCGTACTGATGAAGATACAATACAGCCTGATTGATCGACTTCAGGACAATCGTTGTTCTGTGGGCTTCAAGATCAATATACTATTCTCATTTAATGCATACATCCGCTAGATATTGTGAATCATCTACTCTGCCACGAGACAGTTCAATGGAGCAAATAAATGTCAGCCTATCGATCTGCAGCCAATATCAGTGATCAATTATTGATCAAATCAATATCGGAAATGAAAAGATATATAGAACTTCAAGGTTTGACGGTTTGACAACCGGGTAGATTAATTTAGACTGCCAGAGTTTCGCAGTTTCGCTATACACGTATCTTACACATCATCTGGAAACTTTTACCCAACAATAAACATTTCCTAAACATTGTATTTCGACAGAAAACAAAGTTCGTCAAGACAATGAGTTTGCATGGACCACGTTTGTTCGTTTGTTTGTTTGTTTAAAAAAAGACGCACTCAGCAATATTCCAGCTATATGACGGCGGTCTGTAAATAGTCGAATCTGGAACTGACAACCCAGTGATTGACATCATGAGCATCGATCCACGCAACTGGAATACGATGACATGCATCAACCAAGTCAGCGAGCCTGACCAGCCGCTCCCGTTTGTCGCTTTACGTCAAGCATGGGTTGCTGAAAACCTGTTCCACCCCGGATCTTCACGGGTCGGCAGAAGCCACGTTACTGGGATAACATTATACACCCGTGCTTGAACTTACAGTGTGACCTTTGATCCCTGGCAATTATCTCAGGAAAATGTGAATATTGAACCTTAGTCATTGTTGGCCTTTCTGTTTTCTGGTACCGCTTCTATCTCCAGGCCAGGTTTTCCAGGTCGGACATATTCGGAAGGGAGATCACTCTCGAATAATTACGACAAAGTAAATTCTGTCCTTTACATAAACCGGTAGTGTGTAAGAAGATCGAGCCTCACTGGTAATTTACATTCTATAAAATCACATTTTTGTTCTTGTTTGTTTTATGCTGATGTATTTTGTGTCCGATTGATAAATATGAAAAAAATTCAAGGAATGTTTCACCCATGACAGGAGTGTCTGGTACAGACTCGATTATTTACAGACCGCTGTCATATAACTGGAATATTGCTGAGTGCGGCGTTAAACAACAAACCAACCAACCAACCAACCAAACAACCAACCAATCTACCACTTCATGAAACACATGAGCACAGGTAACACAGAACAACGGTTTGCATCCGAAAATCCGTACACCCGTTTATCCCCACACCCGGTATCCCTAACGCCCGTTCTCCCATACACCCGTTATCCCTAACACCCGTTATCCCTAACACCCGTTCTCCCTAACACCCGTTCTCCCTAACACCCGTTCCCCCATACACCCGTTCTCCCTAACACCCGTTATCCCTAACACCCGTTCTCCCATACACCCGTTATCCCTAACACCCGTTCTCCCTAACACCCGTTATCCCTAACACCCGTTCTCCCCAACACCCGTTATCCCTAACATCCGTTCTCCCTAACACCCGTTATCCCTAACACCCGTTCTCCCATACACCCGTTATCCCTTACACCCGTTATCCCTAACACCCGTTATCCCCAACACCCGTTATCCCATACACCCGTTATCCCTTACACCCGTTATCCCCAACACCCGTTATCCCTAACGCCCGTTCTCCCTAACACCCGGTATCCCCAACACCCGTTAGCCCATACACCCGTTATCCCTAACACCCGTTATCCCTAACACCCGTTATCCCTAACACCCGTTATCCCTAACACCCGTTCTCCCATACACCCGTTCTCCCATACACCCGTTATCCCTAACACCCGTTATCCCTTACACCCGTTATCCCTAACGCCCGTTATCCCTAACACCCGGTATCCCCAACACCCGTTATCCCATACACCCGTTATCCCTAACACCCGTTCTCCCATACACCCGTTCTCCCATACACCCGTTATCCCTTACACCCGTTATCCCCAACACCCGTTATCCCTAACGCCCGTTCTCCCTAACACCCGGTATCCCCAACACCCGTTATCCCATACACCCGTTATCCCTAACACCCGTTCTCCCATACACCCGTTCTCCCTAACACCCGTTCACCCATACACCCGTTCACCCATACACCCGTTCACTCATTCACCCATATCTACCTTCAGTGTGACAAAACATGTTCCAAGGGACATTGATACAATTTCATTTTGAAAAGAGATTAAAGCAAAATGGTAGGTGATGGGGCAAGTCTGATACAAAAGATTTAAGAAAGTATTTGAATAAGGCAACAACTTGTAGTATTATGGGTTTGTAGTGAGTGAGTGGGTTTTAGCAATATTCCAGAAATATCACGCTGGGGGGGGGTGGGGGGGGGGGGGGGTGAGGGCGGCAGAAAAGGGGCTTCTCAATATTGTACCCATGTCGCGAATCGAACCCGGGTCTTCGGCGTGAAGAGCGAACGCTTGAACCACTAGGCTACTCGACCGCCCCTATTTCGGTTTGTAAACTCAACTGTCAGATAGCTGTATCGTATGGGAACCGATCATATTAACCTTTGGTGAATTCATCCGTAATGAGATCAAAATCCACGTGTGTGTGTGCCTGAACGTTTTGTGGCAGATATCTTGCATTTGTTCAGCTCAAATATTGCCTTGCCTTTGCATGTGTTTGTGATGGCTGTCACCGGTGGGGCAGGATACGCTTGCCTGTTCACGAACACCTGGTGTCATCACTCTTTGTTGGAGCTTCGTCAACACATGTTTATCATTAAGTCGGAATCGTACAATGCACCCCACTGATTATGTTTCAGGGGATTATAGACAGAATTTTGTCACTTTTGTTTTGATCAGCATAATGCAATGGTACGCGAGGGGTAATGGTTACATACTGTTCAGAATCAGTGTAATTACGCAAACAGCTTATTGCTATTTTAATTAAATATCCTATTCTAGCTGAGACATGGGGTGATGGCATTATTGAGGTCAACTGTTCCGGGTAATCGGGATTTAATCGAAAAAATAGTTGTCCCTGAAATGTTTGAAAAAAATATGCTACAAACTGCAACAAAATGCTGCAAGACGTTTTTTTGTTAAATTCAGCCTCATAGTTTTACATGTAATTAAAAGAATATGCAGTGGTTGGTTGAGCGCATATGCAGATGAGCTGAAAAAAATATCTGGTCACAGATAACACAATAACATAGACTAACAAATCGTTCGTCCCTTCCTGATGCGTGACGGCATCTGTGGTACATTGATCCTTGATACCACACAGCGTCGCATGTTGCTTGATGGCTTCAGGGATCGGGAACAAACAGACATTAATATTTAACACCAGCATCGAAATAAAGGCCTCAAGTTGTCCATTGTTTAAATTTTAAACGTGTACGCCAGGGAATAATAAGTCGGGATTATCGGCCGAAACATTCTACTGCGTGTTAAAGACAAAATAGAGGGGGAAAAAATGAATGGAACACTGAAAATCAATGAAGGCAGCAGGTGATCATTTCTATACAATGCACCACATCAATGTAGAGTGCGTATCTCTCACTAGCGTGTTGCACTCCTTGCATTTTGATATATTTGTGTAAGGTAAACACACACAAAATTACAGGGAATGGTGCGCGTGGCATCGCTGGATGTAAATAACGGGGATAACACTGGGATAACAAGGGAAATAACATGGGAGAAAGCACGGGAATAACACTGGGATAACAAGGGAAATAACATGGAAGAAAGCACGGGGATAACACGGGGATAACAAGGGAAATAACATGGGAGAAAGCACGGGGATAACACTGGGATAACAAGGGAAATAACATGGGAGAAAGCACGGGGATAACATGGGGATAACAAGGGAAATAACATGGGAGAAAGCACGGGGATAACATGGGGATAACAAGGGAAATAACATGGGAGAAAGCACGGGGATAACAAGGGAGATGAAAGGGGATAACAAGGGACTCGGGATATAACAAAGGGGTAACAAAGAAGATACCAAGAGGACAACAAGGGGATATAACAAGGATATATACAGGGAAAAACAAGGTTAAACACGGGGTATAACAAGGGAGATAACATGGGCACAATAAGAGAGATAACAAGGGTATAACAAAAAGATAACACGCGGAAACACGGGTACCAATCTCATTAAAATCAGATCTTATTTCTTGCTACCGCTAAACAAAGATCTGAAGACATCCCATTAGGGGTCACCTCAGAACGACCTTTCATCCGACCAATCAGAGCCTCGCTTACCAGATTATGAAAGTGACAGTTGGAATGTGATTTCTAATCATGCAACCTCGAAAACTTTAATATGGGGTATTCCGAACGTTAGTTACGGGTTTAACGACTGAGTCTTTACAATTTAGACCATCTATTAGCCATTCCATAATGTTTTTTGTTCAGGTTTCAAATTGTTATCGAGAATTTGTCACAATATGTTTCGAAGCGTAGTCGCCAATTTGGAATTAGTGTCGTAAATCATGCGAAAGCTACATTCCGATTGGTCATTCCATTGGTCGGTCAAAGTTAGCGCAAGATCGGTCTGACATGCCCCGTAATGGGATTTCCTCAGATCTTTGCTTAGCGGTAGCGAGAACTTAGGTCTGATTTTAATGAGATTGCACGGGTATCATATTATGTAACTAGGGAATAGCACGAACATCACACCGGTGTGGCAAGGAGATAACAAGGGTATAGCACGAACATCACACCGGTGTGGCAAGGGGATAACAAGGGTATAGCACGAACATCACACCGGTGTGGCAAGGGGATAACAAGGGTATAGCACGAACATCACACCGGTGTGGCAAGGGGATAACAAGGGTATAGCACGACCACCACACCGGTGTGGCAAGGAGATAACAAGGGTATAGCACGAACATCACACCTGGTGTGGCAAGGGGATAACAAGGGTATAGCACGACCACCACACCGGTGTGGCAAGGGGATAACAAGGGTATAGCACGAACATCACACCGGTGTGGCAAGGGGATAACAAGGGTATAGCACGACCATCACACCTGGTGTGGCAAGGGGATAACAAGGGTATAGCACGAACATCACACCGGTGTGGCAAGGGGATAACAAGGGTATAGCAAGAACATCACACCGGTGTGGCAAAGAGATAACAAGGGTATAGCACGAAGATCACACCGGTGTGGCAAGGGGATAACAAGGGTATAGCACGACGATCACACCTGGTGTTGCAAGGGGATAACAAGGGTATAGCACGACAATCACACCTGGTGTTGCAAGGGGATAACAAGGGTATAGCACGACCATCACACCTGGTGTGGCAAGGGGATAACAAGGGTATAGCACGACCATCACACCTGGTGTTGCAAGGGGATAACAAGGGTATAGCACGACCATCACACCTGGTGTTGCAAGGGGATAACAAGGGTATATCACGACCATCACACCTGGTGTGGCAAGGGGATAACAAGCGTATAGCACGACCATCACACCTGGTGTGGCAAGGAGATAACAAGGGTATAGCACGAACATCACACCTGGTGTGGCAAGGAGATAACAAGGGTATAGCACGAACATCACACCGGTGTGGCAAGGGGATAACAAGGGTATAACACGAACATCACACCGGTGTGGCAAGGAGATAACAAGGGAGATAATAAGGAAGATAACAATGGCATAACAAGGGAGATAACACGAAAACAACACAATGGTAACAGGGGATAGAAAGGGGATAACCAGGGCGCGGGGTAGGGGGGGGGGGGGGGGGGGGGGGGGGGGGGGGTAGGGGGGTTAACCAGTGCAGACACAACGTGAGTGATGTTTTATGCCGCAGTCACCACTATTTCATCTAAACCAGGACGAGCGATGTCCTAGTGGCACGGGGTCGGTGGGGTAGCCTGGTGGTTAAAGCGTTCGCTCGTCACGCTCAAGAACCAGGTTCGATTCCCGACATGGGTACAATGTGCGAAACCCATTTCTGGTGTCCCCTGCCGTGATATTGCTGGAATATTGCTAAAACCATACTCACGTACAGCTAGTGGCACACAGTCATCTGCGTCTGATACCCTAGCCACACCAACCCGATTTCTTCGTATTTTACGAAAAGCAAGGGGACATATTCTGACCCTCAATCCACACAGGGAGACAAGCATGAGGTATTGGGGACATATTCTGACGCTCGATCTCCAGAGGAAGACAAGCGTGACGTATTGGGGACATATTCTGACCCTCGATCTACAGAGGGAGACAAGCGTGAGGTATTGGGGACATATTCTGACCCCCAATCTATAGAGGGAGCCAAGCGAGAGGTATTGGGGACATATTCTGACCCTCGATCTACAGAGGGAGACAAGCGAGGGGTATTGGGCACATATTCTTACCCTCTATCACCGGGGGGAGACAGGCGAGGGGTATTGGGGACATATTCTGACCCTCACTCACCCTAGAGAGACACGCGAGTGGTACTGAGGGGCTATTCTGACCCTCGATCACCATAGGGAGACAGGCGAGGGGTACTGGGAGGCTATTCTGACCCTCGATCACCACAGAGAGACAGGCGGGGGTACTGGGAGGCTCTTCTGACCCTCGATCACCACAGGACGACACGCGAGGGGTACTGAGAGGCTATTCTGACCCTCGATCACCACAGGACGACACGCGAGGGGTACTGAGAGGCTATTCTGACCCTCACTCACCACAGGACGACACGCGAGGGGTACAGGGAGGCTATTCTGACCCTCTGTCACCACAGAGAGACAGGCGGGGGTACTGGGAGGCTATTCTGACCCTCGATCACCACAGAGAGACAGGCGGGGGTACTTGGAGGCTATTCTGACCCTCGATCACCACAGAGAGACAGGCGGGGGTACTGAGAGGCTATTCTCACCCTCACTCACCACAGAGAGACAGGCGGGGGTACTTGGAGGCTATTCTGACCCTCGATCACCACAGAGAGACAGGCGGGGGGTACTGGGAGGCTATTCTGACCCTCTGTCACCACAGGGAGACAGGCGAGGGGTACTGGGAGGCTATTCTGACCCTCTGTCACCACAGAGAGACAGGCGAGGGGTACTGGGAGGCTATTCTGACCCTCGATCACCACAGAGAGACAGGCGGGGGTACTGGGAGGCTATTCTGACCCTCGATCACCACAGAGAGACAGGCGGGGGTACTGGGAGGCTATTCTGACCCTCGATCACCACAGAGAGACAGGCGGGGGTACTGGGAGGCTATTCTGACCCTCGATCACCACAGAGAGACAGGCGGGGTACTGGGAGGCTATTCTGACCCTCGATCACCACAGAGAGACAGGCGGGGGTACTGGGAGGCTATTCTGACCCTCGATCAGCACAGAGAGACAGGCGGGGGTACTTGGAGGCTATTCTGACCCTCGATCACCAACAGGGAGACACGCGAGGGGTACTGAGAGGCTATTCTGACCCTCGAGAATTATTACTGAACTATTAGTTCGCGCTGAATTGTAGATTGTTCGCTTGCCTGCTGTTTAACACTGCACGTAATAGCTTTTTGACGGTGGTCTGTAAATAATCGAATCTTAAACAGACAATCCACTGACATAGTATGAGCAACGATCCACGCCTTTGGGGTACGATGACTCACAGTGTAGTTACCTAGTCTGACCACCCGATCCGTGTATTCGGCTCTCACAACCAGCACTGGTTGCTGGAGGACCCACAGTAAGCAGGCACCCACAGTAAGCAGGCACCCACAGTAAGCAGGCACCCACAGTAAGCAGGCACCCACAGTAAGCAGGCACCCACAGTAAGCAGGTACCCACAGTAAGCAGGAACCCACAGTAAGCAGGCACCCACAGTAAGCAGGCACCCACACTAAGCAGGCACCCACAGTAAGCAGGCACCCACAGTATGCAGGCACCCACAGTAAGCAGGCACCCACAGTAAGCAGGCACCTACAGTAAGCAGGCACCCACAGTAAGCAGGCACCCACAGTAAGCAGGCACTCACACGTGTGCATGGCCAGATACTTAACGATAATACTCACCGGGGAGTCGAAGGTGTCAGTGATGCCAAAGGTGTCAGTGATGTCCTAGGTGTCAGTGATGTCCTAGGTGTCAGTGATGTCCTAGGTGTCAGTGATGTCCAAGGTGTCAGTGATGTCCTAGGTGTCAGTGATGTCCTAGGTGTCAGTGATGTCCAAGGTGTCAGTGATGTCCAATTTGTGTTGTCAGTGATTTCCAAGTTGTGTAGTCAGTGATGTCCAAGGTGTCAGTGATGTCCAATTTGTGTTGTCGGTGATATCCAAGTTGTGTTGTCAGTGATGTCCAAGTTGTGTTGTCAGTGATGTCCAAGGTGTCAGTGATGTCCAATTTGTGTTGTCGGTGATATCCAAGTTGTGTTGTCGGTGATATCCAAGTTGTGTTGTCAGTGATGTCCTAGGTGTCAGTGATATCCAATTTGTGTTGTCAGTGATTTCCAAGTTGTGTTGTCAGTGATGTCCAAGGTGTCAGTGATGTCCAATTTGTGTTGTCGGTGATATCCAAGTTGTGTTGTCAGTGATGTCCAAGTTGTGTTGTCAGTGATGTCCAAGTTGTGTTGTCAGTGATGTCCAAGTTGTGTTGTCAGTGATGTCCAAGTTGTGTTGTCAGTGATGTCCAAGTTGTGTTGTCAGTGATGTCCAAGGTGTCCAAGGTGTCGGTGATGTCCAAGTTGTGTTGTCAGTGATGTCCAAGTTGTGTTGTCAGTGATGTCCAAGTTGTGTTGTCAGTGATGTCCAAGTTGTGTTGTCAGTGATGTCCAAGTTGTGTTGTCAGTGATGTCCAAGTTGTGCTGTCGGTGATGTCCAAGGTGTCCAATGTGTTCTAGGTGTTACACTGGAGATACCCCTCGGTAAGACCTCATCTCTCCATGGTCCAGCACAACATCCCATTAAGTGAACTGTATTCATCCGCCCAGCTGCTGGCTGGAAAGACTTCTCTAAGTCACCAGAACGTTGCATCTTAAACGCGCCAGGCAAGGATACGCATAACTGACGACAAGGACAGTGCCGCTGTCACTAACGTGATTCCTCCCTTGGCGGCCGTCACTGACGAGTCTTTGTGACCGTCGTCATAGCAGCTAATGTTTTTTAACAACTGTTCTTAGTTCGAAAGGAAATTATCGAATTTTTAGATCAATACTTATGTCTATATAAACGCCAACTGTTGCGTAAAACCTACTTTGATAACTTGATAACAAATATTGATTGCTGGAAATGAGGTGTTTTCAAGCGGTTTGACAAGGTGCAGTGACAGACGTGGGCGACTAGACAACAGCATGTGATACCTGCCATAACGTCCTCTGTCAGGCCGGCTTGTAATGATTTTTACACCCTTGGGTATGGAGCACAGAAAGAAACTGACATATTTCCCAACAGACTACGCTCTGCCAGGAATCGATAGATGTCTTTGTTTACGGTTGTAAATAGATTGTATACGGTTGTAACTGAGAGGGCACCCGTCCGACCTGTCTATCGTCTCGGTAACGTCGTAAATAACCCGATAGTAGACTCAGTCGATGTGGGGGGTCCATGTTTTATTTAACTATCCTCTATGCAATGAAATAGTGATCACATTTACTCTGAAGTTACCATACCTAAACGCAATATCCTTTTTACCTTGAACCCGACCTGTGGCGTTGCCATGACAATTTTTAACAAGCATCGTGTTGGACTATATATCGATAGTGTCAACATATGTTAGCAGACAGAGTTTAATACCTGGTTCCGCCCCTCCACGAACACGCAGGACGTTGTAAACAGAGCCGATGGTCGTCTCGGGTACATCGATCAGCAGTAGCAGACAAGGTTCCTTGTTATTCTACAATAAAGCAGTTAGTCGTTCGACCCTTGATGAGTTTGTGAGTTAAGTTAAGAGTTAAGATTTAACGTCAGTATTTCAGCCATATCGTGACGAGTCCCTTGATGAGGTTAGAACAAGGGATAGTAATGAATTCCATATAAGGAAGTGCTTACTACGACATGGAAGGAAAAAAAGTCATCGAACAAAATTAGGGGTGGGTTTCTTTGTCCCCAGACAAGCTGTCGAGCGTTGACCTGGCCTGGAGGGGAAGTGAAGCTGGCTGGGAAAGCAACCTCAGGAAAATACCTCCGACACTCCCAAAGCACCAGTTTATCTGAGATGTAAAACGGTTCCTACATATTCGGTCTTAACACAGTTTAAAGTGATCCTTGTGGATAATAAGAAGAAGAATACAGTCTTCATCTGAAACGTTGCAAGGTAGAAGAAGGAGGATCAGTTAAGCTGGGGTAGGCGTTATTTGCCATCTCGTGGAAGGTCAGGCCTACAGGTAGGGACAAACTCTAGAATGCCAATATCAAGGAAACACTTCGGGCAGAGTACAAATGTAGACTCAAGATAATCTGGAGTTCAGAGCTGAACGCACACAATGAAGTCAAAGCCATAAATACGTATGCTGTACCCGACCTTTCGTATTCTTTTGGGGTGATGTTGATTGGACGAAACAGGAAATTTATCGAATTGACAAACCAAAACGAAGACAACGGATCCCCCCACCCTCGCTCTTCCCTCAATCGCTTATCTTTACAAATTATGTTGGGATGGCGTTATTTGATTAAGGCGGATGCTCTTCATGATAGAATTGGATTCAGTTGTCTGATGATCCTCTTGTGAAGCATGTCAAGAATCATGAGGAGAACAAGGCTTTCTACAGTTTCCTTAAACGAGCTAAGAATGTAGGACATAATCTCACAGGCAATGTTAATTTTGTTGATGGTTCTGTACTGCTGGAGGGTACATAAATTAATGTCTACCAAGCGAATTGCTATATCAAATCGACTCAGTTTTACAAGGAGAGGCTATCTGAACGACCACTGCATCGAGTTTATACGCAGTGTTGACAAGATCAGCAACCCTGCAGAGTCATTGACTTGGATGACCTATCCAGGCCAACAAACCTGATGTTGTCCTTTTTTTATAAATCCAATGAAGACATTAATATCATTGAAATTTCTGTCCCTTTTGGCACTGATGTGATTGACAAGATTCAGGGAAAACATGGCAAATATGCTTTAGGTTTGGTGCCTCCCAATATGTTGACTGACATTGGGAGAGTACCCTGGCTTGATACCAGAAATACAGCACTTCTGACTGTATAGTGTTCGGGAGTCCTCAATTTCTCCGAAAGGTTCTACACTTGAAAGACACACCTGTGTCCCCTCTGTTCTGATCGACTAATCCCCCATGTGCCAGTATCCAGGTGAATGTGGTCATTCGAGTTTCAAACTGACCGACATTGGTAGAACTGGATCTACGTCCAGTACAATCTGTGCAGAGGTCGCCAGCCTGACGTGTTGCCCTCAGTTCACACGAGCCAAATAGAGGTCGATACTAAATTGACAAAATGGTCGTGAAATCCTAGTTTTCACGATTGAAAATTCCATTCACATGTCCATACCCTTCTCTGTTCTACTTAGCCAATCTCTCTTTTAACAGCCAATGAATTTAAATGAAGTTATTCCAAGATATGACGCATGCGCACATCCGTTTGCCGTTCCATTCAACCATTCAATGTCTCATCGTGGTGACAATGACAGCAGACACTCGAGTTGTGAAACCTTTGCAGACAGACAGGGTGGACCGCTGACAGGCCAAGAACAGGCAGACCCAGGGTGACCACGCCCCATGATAACCGGTACTTGCGTACCTTGCACCTCCTGTGACTGGATAAAGTCGATATATTTAATTGAATATCATAGATACAAATATGAAATTTTGGACCTCGATAGTCACATATCGTCGTTGTACAAAGGCATTGAAAATTGTTCATTGACATGTCACATAAGGCCACAAGGTTGCACTAAAATCAGTATCTCGTGTGACCGCCCGGGACAGCAATCACGGTTCTGCATCTCCTCTGCACTGACTGGATAAATGTACGAATTCTGTCCTGCTGAATTCGGCGCCATTTTGCTTGTAACGCGTTGGCCAGTTGTGGAGTGTCTGCGGCGGTTCTGACGTTGACGTACACGTCGATCGAGTTCATCCCAGAGTTGTTCCATTGGGTTGAGATCTGGAGATTTCGACGGCCAGGGCAGGCCGTTGATGTTTGCATTAGGAGGTAGTCTACCGTGACACAAGCTGTGTGCAGTGGGACGTTGTCCTGTTGAAACAGCTCCCTCTGGCGGTCAATGATTGGAAGAAGGTGAGGTGGAAGAATTTGATTCATGTAGCGATTTGATGTCAACTTTCCCTGAACCACAACCAAGTCAGATCTCGTGTTGTAGGATATATATATATATATATATATATATATATATGATGTAGCTAAGGTACGTGCACGTGTTAAAACTGTATTTTGCTGTCAACCAAAGAAGATCTTCAACACCTTCAATTGTAAACTGTTTTGAAATGTCTCGCCTCATGAACACGTTCCTTATTTCAATATTGTATTCAGTTCCACACATGGCTGTACACAACATTTATATATTTTACATGTATACGACGGCTACATGGGCAAGCATAACGGTAAACACAAACGTGTGTTTGTTTAACATTTTTGTGTGTTGAAACACGTAATATTTTAAAGGGAAATATAAACATTTAGTCTGGTCGGGTTACTAACTCTGACTATTGTTTCCTGAATAAAATATTATTTACTTCAGATATACCTCTTTTTTTTTTGGTTTCATGTGACACCAGATGTTGTTATCAACCAATACTCCTGTATAGAAATATGAAACATCAATGCTTGAGATGCTAGTGAATAACCAATTTGGATTTGCCAAGGAAACAAATTCCTGACAACGTTGACAATAGCGGTAAGAATATAGTCATGGATCAGTGATGACCCTAGTTGTTTGCAAAAAGAAGCTGTTGCCTCAGATGAATAGATGAAGTTATGCCGAAACAGTAAGCTCTTAGAACTCTTGTTTGCCAGCTGGGACCATGTCAATACATCTTGTATGAAATGGATGTACATGTTGAACGCATTGACAGACAGTATTATTATCTTGAACGAATTCTGCAAACGAAGTAGACATTTGGGATTCCATTTATGCACACGACGATGTTTCATTTATCAAAATATGCCTATGTTTGTTTCAAGGGAACATGTTCTTCACCGACTTTGCTGCAGGCTTCAATGCAGGGTTGGAGTACACAAAAACTATTCAGAGACAATCAATTCAATTAATTAATCAGTATAACTACCAGTGCAAATGAAGAATGTTTATTATAACATGTCATTCTGTGATTATGCGAATTCTGATTGGCAAGCGCTGCATGTTTCGACTTAAACCGTAATAAACGCGAGATTGCGAGATCGCGACACCTGACCAATGTTGTTATCTCGCGATCTCGTGCTTTTGTGCCAATTGGCTATGCAGTTATATGTTATTAGCTTTAATAGGCCATTCCGGAATAAAATAGTTCCCCCAAAAGCGAGGAACATCTGTTTTAGTTTGTTTACAAGAAATATATTCCCAAAAATATCCTCATTAGATGAGATGGTCTGTTAAGGACTACCTCAGTAAGTCAATCACAATGACAGAGCGTCGTAATACATTATATTTACATCAAGTACAAGACGTCAAAATGGCCGACACGATAAACATGACGGGAGATATTTCCGAAGTTGTTAATTAGCCTGAGGCGATTTCAAGCCTTTGTGAACACTGATCAATTGGCCGATCATTGAAAGGTGATTGTAAAGATGTGTCAAATAGATACTAAGGTAATTTCATAGATTGCTTTAGATTGTCACTACGATAGTTTGGATTTTGGGGTTTTATTTCTCTAGGAAGGGTTGAAGCGAGGGTATCCTTGAACGGGCATGCAACCAAACTCTATGACTTATCTCAGAGTATGCTAAGACGCTACGTTCAAAATTAAAGGGTCTAAATGGTGAGAAACAACGCTTCTGTATGAATTCGTACTAGGGAATTCCCAGGGTGTTCCCCAGGAATGTGGAAGTAGTCAGTGCTTACATAATTTCAAGAATACAGTCATGTGACCCACCTCTCGTCCTATGGAAAAGCCATATCGTGTAAACTTCACATTACAAAATTAGTTACTGTTATAACCAAATGAAACACAACCCATTATCCGATAGAGGTAACTGTGCATAGCGGAGGGATATCTTATCTCAATAAACTTGGTACATGGTTTGGTTTGACTTCTTGGCGCGTGTCTGAATTCCATTAACATGTTACATATCCTAAAACTGACTAATCAGCAAATCTCGCTGCGCGCGACAGATACTAGAGCAAGGCATGCCAGAAATACGAAACCTAATGCTTCCGAAAGGAAGCCTTCTGCATCACGTGCGTCGGGGGACCAGCGCCATGTGATTGGCCGTTAACAGTTGTACAAGGCAGAGCAAAAAGCATCGTTTTTCCGTCCATTTTACGCTTGAAAAACTCGACGCTTTTCCGGACACTTTCTAGACACTAACCAATTAATCAATTTTAATGAATTTTTAGTCGTTTTTACGTCCAATGACCACATACGGAAAAAACGACGTTTTCGTGTTTGCCGTGTTGGCTCATCATGGTGACAATGACAGCAGACACTCGAGCTGTGAAACCTTTGGCTCATTGTGGTGACCATGACAGCAGACACTCGAGCTGTGAAACCTTTGGCTCATTGTGGTGACAATGACAGCAGACACTCGAGCTGTGAAACCTTTGGCTCATCGTGGTGACAATGATAGCAGACACTCGAGCTGTGAAACCTTTGGCTCATTGTGGTGACAATGACAGCAGAAACTCGAGCTGTGAAACCTTTGGCTCATCGTGGTGACAATGACAGCAGACACTCGAGCTGTGAAACCTTTGGCTCATCGTGGTGACAATGACAGCAGACACTCGAGCTGTGAAACCTTTGGCTCATCGTGGTGACAATGACAGCAGACACTCGAGCTGTGAAACCTTTGGCTCATCGTGGTGACAATGACAGCAGACACTCGAGCTGTGAAACCTTTGGCTCATCGTGGTGACAATGACAGCAGACACTCGAGCTGTGAAACCTTTGGCTCATTGTGGTGACAATGACAGCAGACACTCGAGCTGTGAAACCTTTGGCTCATCGTGGTGACAATGACAGCAGACACTCGAGCTGTGAAACCTTTGGCTCATCGTGGTGACAATGACAGCAGACACTCGAGCTGTGAAACCTTTGGCTCATCGTGGTGACAATGACAGCAGACACTCGAGCTGTGAAACCTTTGGCTCATCGTGGTGACAATGACAGCAGACACTCGAGCTGTGAAACCTTTGGCTCATCGTGGTGACAATGACAGCAGACACTCGAGCTGTGAAACCTTTGGCTCATCGTGGTGACAATGATAGCAGACACTCGAGCTGTGAAACCTTTGGCTCATCGTGGTGACAATGACAGCAGACACTCGAGCTGTGAAACCTTTGGCTCATCGTGGTGACAATGACAGCAGACACGTTCGTACTGTTTTAGTTCAAGTTCTCTCCATTCAGTCAACTAATAGATTTCCAGTACAGATTTATAAATAGAGCTCTATACACCAAAAAGGAATTATGGAAAATGAAGTTAATAGATGACGATATATGCTCATTTTGTGTCTCTGAATCTGAAAACATATACCATATGTATGTAGAATGTGTATTTGTAAATGAATTTTGGTTAGAAATTAAAATGTACCTAAACTCGAAACTTGCACATGATATTAATATTACCATTCTGGATAAGTTATTTTGCTACAAGAAAAACAACTACCTATTCAACCACATAATTCTTCTTGCAAAAAAATACATTCACCAGTCAAGCACTAAAAAACTCCATTATGCTTTCCTTTTTTCATAAAATATTGAAAGATGTATGTAAAATAGAAAAATTCATCCCAGTGAAAAATAGTAGTATTAAAAATCGACAGAAAATGGAAGGAATTATCAACCTACTTATTATAATTTCTCAGTCAATCAATAGATGTACCTACCCATATCTGATCATGTTTTAAGATTCTGTGAATTGCTACATGTATATACCTCATGTACTGATGTTACATATATGACTACTGAATTGAAATAAAAATATTTTTAAAAAACACTACGCTGCTGTCATTCATGTCGATGATAAAGATTGTATAACTGTGCTGCACAGTATGACCTGTGTAGACAGGCCGCGACAATTGGAGATTGGGACACAGCCGAGCAGAGCAGAAGCGACTTGGTGAAGGTGTGAGACAATTTCACCTATGGAAGTGGGACAGAGTAAGCTGTGATGTGGTGCGAAAAGCATCTCTCGCCGAATATCGTCAGTCTGTTAACTTAAAAGATACCCTGAGGAACACGTATCTTGGAAGTCTCGTAGAGGCTAGTCCTTATGATACGCGTTGGGATGTTGGACTATCTCTTTACATGGCCCGAGTGTTGTATTTCCATCCAATGGAGAGGGGAGAATTTACGAGGCGTAATATTAAAGGAAGTGAGGGACATGCTCCTGGGTATTCCATCTACAAGGGAGACACATAATGAAAGAGTCATTTTCTACATTGAAATATCGAGCAGCCACTCACCTCAACGAAGTAGTTGTTTGTCGTCACAGTGGTTCATGACCGACATGAGAGTGTGCAAGATGCTTAGACCAAGTCCCATGACGATATGGAAGCAGCCACGCGGGTCATCGTCAAGAAAATACGTCCAGAGAAAGTTCTTGTAGATGAAGTTGAAGCTGTTTGTGTGATCCAGTACATTGAATCCTTGCTGACATTGTGTTATGGTATGGAACTCCGTTAACGTCCTACAACATCTCGGTGAATCATGCTTTGGTTGTGTGCGAGACGGAGAAGGAGAACAAGTCCTACAACATCTCGGTGAATCATGCTTGGTTGTGTGCGAGACGGAGAAGGAGAACAAGTCCTACAACATCTCGGTGAATCATGCTTTGGTTGTGTGCGAGACGGAGCAGGAGAACAAGTCCACACCTGGTGTGATTTGTCTGAACAAAATAAAGTCAATCAGTTCTTTAACTTGGCATGTCTAAGGTCAATGATGATCACGTGATTGTAAAGTGGATTCAACTGGTTCGAGACAACCCCTCTTTAACGCACGTGTTGGCACGTGTCGGCATTCACGTATGTCAATGTATAGATTATCGAATGCACAATTTAAGACAGCTCAGTGGATTGCAAGTTAAGTACACGTGTTGTAAAATGTTGCAATCAGAATGAGTGTGTATATGTAAAATGTTGCAATCAGAATGAGTGTGTATCTGTAAAATGTTGCAATTAGAAAGAGTGGGTATGTGTAAAATGTTGAATGAGAATGAGTTTGTATGTGTAAAATGTTGCAATCAGAATGAGTGTGTATGTGTAAAATGTTGCAATCAGAATGAGTGTGTATGTGTAAAATGTTGCAATCAGAATGAGTGTGTATGTGTAAAATGTTGCAATCATAATGAGTGTGTATGTGTAAAATGTTGCAATCAGAATGAGTGTGTATGTGTAAAATGCGCTCATAAAAACTTTTCATTGATTTGTGTTTATTATTTATTTTTTTATCAATAGATGTGATCAGTTTTTATTTAAACATATTATTTATGTGGACATTCATTTGCTATTTCTGATGCATGACAGACAAATACCAGTGAGAGTTTGCTATTTTAACCCCGTGATAGCGTTACAGGAAAACACAAAACAGTTTCATATCCATAAAGTTGTTCATAATTTACAGATAAGAAGACCAACACTTCCAGTCGATTTTTTGTCATCCCTCGAGATAAGAAACAGGAAACGACGACAAGATTATATTGTGCTCAGTCAAACTGTTGGCTAAGCGAACAGATTTGACTCCCTTGTGGGGACGATGTGCCAACCTTGCGTCAGCTCTCCTGCCGCCTAAATGTTGGGGGTGGGGGTGGGGGTGGGGGGGGGGTGGGGGGGGGAGGAGTGGGTCATGTTCATTTGTCACCACTTGCCCCTTTCCGTAACCTGCAAGAAGACTCGTCCCCCTATCGATGAATGTTATGTGCGAAAATACGACAAACCAATCAGAATGCGCGTATGATTTCAAGTTCTTCGTCAGAGAATCCCTCAGAAATAAGTTTTGATTTTACACATGTTTTGCTTCTAAAAATATACCCAAGACACAATTAAATGTGTTCAATCATACTGTATAATTCCCGATGTGCTTTAAATTGCATCTGAAATATATATAATATATGGGGAAATATATGTGAACCATTACGCAACGAGTTGATAATTGTTTTAGGTATGCCCGTTTGCGCTAAGACGGAACCCAAAATGGCCATGAGAGGGGTACGAGTCGCTATTCGGCTTGTCCCGGAATAACACGAGTTGGTCACGAATGGGTCATGTTGGTTAAATATAATGTCGATCCCATTCACTCTGAACTTTTAATTGTTTATATTTAAATATCTGCAAGATGATTTGATGATAAAAGAATCATTTTGTTCATGCATGACCTCATTTGATATTTTATTAGTTTCAGAAAATAATTAATGATTTAAATATGTTTGGTTTGAAAATTTCCATGTTGCACAGATTTTCACACTAAAAACATCATGATTAACCAGTGCAGACAATTTCACGTGAAAAAAATGGAGAGAAATTAAATACCTTTGTTTCAAAACATGTTTCCTCTTTTGTACTCTATCTGAAAATGTTTCAGTGAAAATATTCCGTTTCGTCAAAGATAACAACAAATAAGAAAACAAAACTGAAAAACCTGTTATCGTACTATCGTCATATCCTCGTTCGCAGCCACGATTTTGTTAATAAATAGTACAATTAACCACCAAACATAGCATAGCTCAGATACTTTTCCCAAGTCTGTGAACAATGTCTTTTTTTCTAGGGGCGGTGGGGTAGCCTAGTGGTTAAAACGTTCGCCCGTCACGCCAAAGACCCGGGTTCGATTCCGGACAATGTGTACAATGTGTGGAGCCCATTTCTGGTGTCCCCCGCCGTGATATAGCTGGAATATTGCTAAAAGCGGCGTAAAACAATACTCGATTATTCACCTTTTTCTATTTTAACAAGTCTGTTTGGACATCTACATCGAATCAGGTGACACTTTTTGATTGTCACTCTTTAAACGTTAACTACCGGGCAAAAGAAAGTTTTCACTATAAAAATAGTTGTATAAAAAGCAAAAAAACTGGTACAGGTTTGAACCCCAAAAGAAAACATTCGCCCCAATGCGACATGATCACAACCACAACGCAGATTTTCGAAAGCAGCTTTTCAAATGATGCATTGTTGAAAACGTGTAAAACGTGATTTTTAGACATTGGTCCAAATGCACGTTTGTGATTGTGGCATAAATACCGACGTTGGAAAGAGTAGGCATTTAGTAAGCAAAAACCCACCAAGAATATGCCCAGACTTACACAAGCGCAACGAGACAGAGCGATCGGTATGGCCAATATGGGGGCTACTCAACGTCAGATAGCCAGAACCTTCAACTGCTCCCAGACCACCATCAGCAAGTTGATAATCCGCTACCAACAGACAAGACAGACTCAAGACCGGCCAAGATCGGGAAGACCGAGAGTGACAACACCGGCCGAAGACCGCTACATCCGGCAGATTCACCTCCGAAACAGATGTGTGACGGCGACGTTAACGGCGGCAACAGCACTAGGGCATGCCATCAGCAGACGAACAGTCCTTCGACGACTTTGTACGGCTGGTATACGAGCCTACCGACCCTTCCGTGGAATGGCCTTGACCCGTCTACACCGTCAACGCAGACTGCAATGGCCACGAACTGTACGTCGGTGGCAGCGACGTGACTGGGCGAGAGTGCTCTTTACAGGTGAAAGTCGGTTCCGCTGTTCAGGAACGATGGCAGAGTTCGAGTTTTTCAACGAACGGGAAAGCGACTGGCGCCAAACTGCATTAGAGAAGTTCACCCGTCTGGAGGTGGAGGCGTCATGGTATGGGGTGGCATTTGTGGCCAGATTACAACACGGCTGGTTATCATCCGAAGAAACCTGAATGCTCAGCGATACAGGGATGAAGTGTTGAGACCTGTTGTGGTGCCCTTTATCCAACCAAGAGGATTAATTTTGCAACAAGACAACGCAAGGCCTCACACCGCCCGAATTGTTCAAGACTACCTGAACAACGATAACGTCAACGTATTGCCCTGGCCACCTTGTTCCCCAGACATGAACCCCATTGAACATCTCTGGGATCATCTTGATCGTCAGCTGAGACAACATGTACCGCCAACAGCGAACCGACAGGAATTTGAACAGACTCTATTGTACTTATGGAACAGGATTCCTGTTGGCGTTATCCGCCGACTGACGACGTCAATGAGGAGGTGTGTGTTGGCGTGCATGGATGCCCAGGGTGGTCACACTCGCTATTGATGACGTGTTACCTGACTACTGTGTCATTAATGGACTCTTCATTCACTTTTTCAATGAACTCTGATTTGTGTAATTTTTAATTTGGACCCCTTGAATCTTTCTGTGTGTATTGCGGAGGATGCAGTATCGGCATTACAATGCATTTACATTCTAATTCATGGAATATGATTTCTGTTTATAAATTAATCATCATAAATCTCACATATGCCTTTGTTTTTGGTGTTGGGTCAAGTGAAGTCGATGAACACTTTCTTTTGCCCCGTAGTTTAGTAAACGGAGACACAGGACATTCATCTCCGCGTAAGGGTTTAGACAATTCCAATTTTAACCCTCGTATTCCGGATGCGCTCTTTGGTCCGATACTATTCCAACAAGCGTTACAGAAACAAAGAAAACGCAAGTACTGTGTCAAGAAAATAGGACAATTTTTAAATGACAAACAGGCTTAGTCCCTGTAGGATCAGATGGAACGGATATTTCCCCGTCTGAGAGTTCGAGTGAACGGTCGAGATAAAATGCAGGAAATTGATCTTACAAATGTGAGTCGGTATGCTGAGCCAAATGACGAAATGTGATATTACTATCGCTATTGATATCCTCTCGAGGTATTTGTGGGCTGCCCTTTTACTGGATGGGAAGCCTGTCACTGACCTGAGGGATTGAAAACAATCTTCGAAGAGGTGAGGTGAGGTGAAATGGGGTTTAACGTCGCGTCCAAGATTATTGCACTTATATAGCGACGTGCATGTACGTGTGTGTGTTTGTGTGGCTTCTTGTACTAGTCCGGACTGATGCCAATTTATAGTGCTAGCTCACTGAGATACCATGCCGCAGTTTAACATGAATACCCCACTCAGACACAGTATACTGACTCCGAGCCGACCAGTCCTTGCTTTAACCCCTTAATGCCTAGCGCCAGACAGGGTAACAACTAGTACCATCTTTTAACGTCTTTTGGTATGACGTGGACGGGGATCGAACCCCGGACCTTCCCCTCTCCGGGCGGACACTCTACCACTAGACCACGGAGGCGGTCTGTATTACTATAACCAGACTGTACACGGCAGCCTCGGAACATTATACACTCCGGATCCGAAGACGTTTATCAAGTATTTAGAAAATCGTACGAGGAAGACATTCCAACCTACACTAAACAAAGGTCGTCGTAGATCAAACATTTGTTTTGTTATTCTTTAATATAAAATGTTTTTATTACCCTAACAAATATATTTTTACATTCACATGTGTCACATACAATTTTCCATACATCATTAACATCATCACCGTGTCACGTTGTGTTATGTATATACATGCGTACATTTCACCACACCAGAAGGACCATAACACGAGTTATTGATGTAGCGGTTGTACAGACACTATGTATTGTGCACTGGACACAGGTATTTGTCCTTCTAGACTGACTAACTTTTTAACAAACTGTAGATATCCAACAACCCCTAGTAACTGCTTCTCGTAATTATTATATTTATGCAAATGCAGCAGGCTAAAGTGAGTGAGTGAGTGAATATGGTTTTACGCCGATTTTAGCAATGCTCCAGCAATATCACGACGGGGGATACCAGAAATGGACTTTACACATTGTACCCACGTCGGGAATCGAACCCGGGCCTTGGGCGTGACAAGCGAACGCTTTAATATATACACTCTGTTTAACAATAAGACTAATCACATGTAACGGATTATCATTTTTTTATAAGTGAATTATTCCCTCAGAGATTGTATTTAGCCAGTCCGTACCCATCCCCCCCCCCCCCCCCACCCCCCCCCCCCCCCCACCCCCCACCCTCCACACACACACAAACATCCCTGACATATCTACATCCACACATCATATGTATACTGAGGGGCATTAAAAACGCACACCAGTTAATATCACATATGACATAACATAAAAAGATAATAAAACGTGAAAGGGAGATCAATCTTGACAAAATAATGTTGTTTTTCTCAGGTTTTAATGCAAACCCATGACTGGAAAGCATCTCAAATAGAGGAGGATTGAAATCAAAGTTCAAAGTTTAATAACGTGTATGCCCTCGACAATGGGCAACAATGCATGTCTGAAGTCTGTTAAGCTTTGATAAGCACAGTCGTAGAGTAAACGTCTGTTGACTGGCCCTCGAGTTGAGTTGAGTCTGTGGTGGTTGCAACTAACGTCGAACCCTACGACCAAGCTCGTCCCACAAATGTTCAAATGGATTCAAATCCGGCGATCGAGAGGGCCAATTTAACACCTGAACATAGTGTTGTTGCAAGAAATTCCGGGTCACGTGAGCTGTATGAGGTCGGGCATTGTCATGTTGGAACACCAGTTGGTTAACGCCACGTCGACGTCCTCTCAGCAACGGTAAGAGCTCAGGTTGCAACACTGAGTCAATGTAACGTTGGGCGTTGACATTTCCACGAATCACAACCAAGTCAGGGCGAAAGTTGGCATTAATTGCACCCCACACCATGGCACCTCCACCTCCCAAACGATCATGTTCAATAACGCAGTTTCGGGCAAAACGTTCATGGTTCCGTCTGTATATACGAATGCGGCCATCTGGGAAACTGACGTTGAAGCGTGATTCATCTGAAAAGATAACATCTCTCAATTGCCTGGGAGCAAGACGACCACCTGCACCTGCCCAACGTTGACGTGCAAGACGGTGTGCGTGAGTCCATATCTGGCCACGATAGAGTCGACGGCACCGGATGTTTCGTGCAGTAGGCGACGTCGGACTGTGCGATCACTGATTGGTCATCCCCTTGTTCCCATCACGCCAATGGCAGTCTGTCATGCTGTTCTGAAGCGATTCCTAAGGTGACTCACAATGATGAGTTGGTCCTGCCTCACAGGCGGCGTTCCTGGTCGAGGACGGTCGGCTACACTCCCAGTTGTCCTGTGACGATGCTACAGTCGGACAACAGTTGATCGATGGGCATTGAAGTGCGCAGCAACGTCTCTGACAAGCTCCCAACATCCCTATGGCGTGGTTCCTCTGTGGGCTGCTTAACCATGGCATCATGATCATGCATGATACCCCTGCCCGCACTGTGTTTTTTATAGGGCCCATTCCCCACTTTGCACGTGCATCATGACTTTTTTCTGATCTACCTGATTTCCCACATTTCACCTTCATGGTTTCATGATTTTAGTCGTCAAGCCACTGCGTTCATGGCAGTTGGGATTCAAACTCAAACATTTGATGTTCGACATTGCTCTGTATACCCCTTTACTTCTGATCACTTGTTAGACACACAGACACAGATAACGCCGACTTTTAGCATGATGATGGGTGTGCGTTTTTAATGCCTTTCAGCTTATCATGGTTTCCGGTTCCGCTGATCATAGATCAAACATGATACCCATCGAAGCGAAACACGTGCCCTCGTCAATGCTGACAGTAAGTTCTCCGAAAATAGAAGTGACGTCACACAATCAAAACGTCGTCGAAAGAACCGAGGATGCTAATGAGAGGATTGTGAAGAAAAAATGGGAAATTCAAAATTGGAAATGTCAAAATGCGAAAGGTCAAAATGGGTAATGTCAAAATGGGAAAAGTGAGAATGGGGAAAAAAATCGTCACTTCTAAGAAAGTGCAAACACCAATGCACCGGGTGTTCGTTTTACCAATACCTCAGCTGTGAATCAAAACGATATATTTTCAGAGTATGCTGACTAATCTCAACTAAACTAAAAAAGGATTTTACTAAGGCGTTACCATCGTCTTTAGACAAGTATCTTGCAACCCCACCACGTGAACGTGCGCACGTATATGGTGCTGACAAACCTAGAAACATAATTGGGGTGAACCAGGATTCAAACACAGAATCATAGGTTTCTGGAGAAACTCTGCACAGCGAAATGCGACTGGACCATCTGTGCCCTCCCCCCTTGCCTCTGAAGATGTTGGTTTCATTCCATCGGAACCCAGCCAGGCCACACGTAGTCCGTGTGGTAGTCCTTGTACCAGTTTGACATGTCCGTGTTGTTTCGGAAAGGACGGTTATAATACACAGTTGTCCCCCCTGCCAGGAAACCAGCCCACCAACCAAAACTCCCGACACTTATGATAGTATGATTGCACATACTAAATACACAAAGATCCACTTCCGGCAACTCCCTCTGCAGCACAACGACATCCACGGCGGCGATATTACGATTCACCCAACCTCCATCATCTCCTCCAACAACGAACAAAGCATTGGGGTATATAGCTCGGAAATAGTTCATCGCATGGATGTAGTACTCCGCTGGTGGAGTGGTACGTCCCTGGCGTTTACTACCTGATGCCATGTAGTCCCCTCGCCTCACGTGCACCCCGATATAGGTCACATCTGTAACT
Source organism: Haliotis rufescens (assembly GCF_023055435.1). NCBI lineage: Eukaryota > Metazoa > Mollusca > Gastropoda > Lepetellida > Haliotidae > Haliotis > Haliotis rufescens. Next base: position 34,279,777 of record NW_025963824.1, on the reverse strand, counting down.
AAGCCAGCCCCTCCAGAACCAGCCCGTGTCACGTGCTCCTGCTTGTGTGAAGTCGGTGGGTGATCAGTGCTTCTCCCAGAACCAGCCCGTGTCACGTGCTCCTGTTTGTGTGAAGTCGGTGGGTGATCAGTGCTTCTCCCAGAACCAGCCCGTGTCACGTGCTCCTGTTTGTGTGAAGTCTGTGGGTGATCAGTGCTTCTCCCAGAACCAGCCCGTGTCACGTGCTCCTGTTTGTGTGAAGTCGGTGGGTGATCAGTGCTTATCCCAGACACATCACGCAGTGAGACATCGGCAGCCTGGGGGGCTAGTGTTGACTTGTTCGGTGTGTTCGGCTGAGTGGAAGCATGGATGACTGGAGTTGAGTGACCACTCTGATTTGGCAGCCAGCCAGCTTTCCTGTGTCGGGAAAGGAACTCCTGTTTGAGTGATACCAGTTTCCTAAAGGCAGTGTCTGCAATGTTTTGTTTGAATTTAAACTGTTGCCTTATGCTTGCTTCGACCGCTTTGAAATACTTCCATGACTGAAGATAGAGTCCGATCTTTTGACATTCATGTTTGTTTATTTTCGTAGCCAATTCGGCATGGTAGGTACAACAGTCAACAAACACATCGCGCCAAAAAGCGCACCCTTGAAACGTTACGACCGTTTTATCGACGTGGAACAGTTTGTTGATGGCGTTGCCCTCAGGAATAAACAACGTCATGTTTTTTATTTTGGCAATAGCGTAAGCAGCGGCATATTCAAATAACTGGTTGCCAAGGCGACCTCCAAATACTGGTGTCAGAATTGGCATTTCTTCCGATTTCCTATCCTGCTTTGTAGTTGACGTGGGGATGTGTGTACTTGTCGTTGGGGTTACGCTAGCGTTTGTAAAGAACCTAGCGTTGGTGGTATTACTAGACTTGCGAGTCTCGCTTTTATTATGAACAGTCATTGACTTTGGAATAGTCTTTTTCTTTGGAATAGTCTTTTTCTTTGGAATAGTCTTTTTCTTTGGAATAGTCTTTGTAGTATTACGAGGAGAGAATTCCCCCTTGCCCGTCACTTCAAACGCTCTTGTAGCTGACACTGGCGTATCTGGCACTTCTTCTAGAGAGGTATCCATGGTAACAGGGGTGCCAGGTGACTCGTGTCGGTACAGGAAGTAGCCGTAAGCCATCAGTAGGTAAACAACTAGAGCTGCAGTGATTCTCCCACCTGCAAACAGAACACAGAATAGCTAGAATCACAATACACGTCTGTCATACATGGAACAGTTAGAGTCACACTACAGGTCTGTCATACATGGAACAGTTAGAGTCACACCACACGTCTGTCATACATGGACCAGTTAGAGTCACACTACAGGTCTGTCATACATGGAACAGTTCGAGACAAACCACACAACTGTCATACATGAAACAGTGAAGTCAAACAACACGTCTGTCATACATGGAACAGTTAGAGTCACACCACACGCCTGTCATACATGGAACAGTTACAGGCACACTACACGTCTGTCATACATGGAACAGTTAGAGTCCCAACACACGTCTGTCATACATGGAACAGTTAGAGACAAACCACACAACTGTCATACATGGAACAGTGATGTCAAACAACACGTCTGTCATACATGGAACAGTTAGAGTTCCACCACACGTCTGTCATACATGGAACAGTTAGAGTCACACCACACGTCTGTCATACATGGAACAGTGAAGTCAAACAACACGTCTGTCATACATGGAACAGTTAGAGTCACACCACACGCCTGTCATACATGGACCAGTTAGAGGCACACTACACGTCTGTCATACATGGACCAGTTAGAGTCCCAACACACGTCTGTCATACATGGAACAGTTCGAGACAAACCACACGTCTGTCATACATGGAACAGTTAGAGTCAAACCACACGTCTGTCATACATGGAACAGTTAGAGTCACACCACACGTCTGTCATACATGGAACAGTTAGAGTCACAACACACGTCTGTCATACATGGAACAGTTAGAGTCACACCATACGTCTGTCATACATGGAACAGTTCGAGACAAACCACACGTCTGTCATACATGGAACAGTGATGTCAAACAACACGTCTGTCAAACATGGAACAGTTAGAGTCCAACCACACGTCTCTCATACATGGAACAGTTAGAGTCAAACCACACGTCTGTCATACATGGAACAGTGAAGCCAAACCACACGTCTGTCATACATGGAACAGTTAGAGTCCCACCACACGTCTGTCATACATGGAACAGTTAGAGTCCCACCACACGTCTGTCATACATTGAACAGTTAGAGTTACAGAACACGTCTGTCATACATGGAACAGTTAGAGTCACACTACACGTCTGTCATACATGGACCAGTTAGAGTCCCAACACACGTCTGTCATACATGGAACAGTTCGAGACAAACCACACGTCTGTCATACATGGAACAGTTAGAGTCAAACCACACGTCTGTCATACATTGAACAGTTAGAGTCACACCACACGTCTGTCATACATGGAACAGTTAGAGTCACAACACACGTCTGTCATACATGGAACAGTTAGAGTCACACCATACGTCTGTCATACATGGACCAGTTAGAGTAATAAAACACGTCTGTCATACATGGACCAGTTAAAGTCACACCACACGTCTGTCATACATGGAACAGTTAAAGTCACACCACACGTCTGTCATACATGGAACAGTTAGAGTCAAACCACACGTCTGTCATACATGGAACAGTTAAAGTCACAACACACGTCTGTCATACATGTAACAGTTAGAGTCCCAACACACGTCTGTCATACATGGAACAGTTCGAGACAAACCACACGTCTGTCATACATGGAACAGTGATGTCAAACAACACGTCTGTCAAACATGGAACAGTTAGAGTCCAACCACACGTCTGTCATACATGGAACAGTTAGAGTCAAACCACACGTCTGTCATACATGGAACAGTGAAGCCAAACCACACGTCTGTCATACATGGAACAGTTAGAGTCCCACCACACGTCTGTCATACATGGAACAGTTAGAGTCCCACCACACGTCTGTCATACATTGAACAGTTAGAGTTACAGAACACGTCTGTCATACATGGAACAGTTAGAGTCACACTACTCGTCTGTCATACATGGAACAGTTAGAGTCCCACCACACATCTGTCATACATGGAACAGTTAGAATCACACCACACGTCTGTCATACATGGACCAGTTAGAGTCACACCACACGTCTGTCATACATGGAACAGTTAGAGTCACAACACACGTCTGTCATACATGGACCAGTTAAAGTCACACCACAAGTCTGTTATGCATGGAACAGTTAGAGTAATAAAACACGTCTGTCATACATGTAACAGTTAGAGTCCCAACACACGTCTGTCATACATGGAACAGTTAAAGTCACACCGCACGTCTCTCAAACATGGAACAGTTAGAGTAAAAAAACACGTCTGTCATACATGGAACAGTTAGAGTCACACCACACGTCTGTCATACATAATACAGTTAGAGGCACACCACACGTCTGTCATACATGGAACAGTTAGAGTCACACCACACGTCTGTCATACATGGAACAGTTAGAGGCACACCACACGTCTGTCATACATGGAACAGTTAGAGGCACACCACACGTCTGTCATACATAATACAGTTAGAGGCACACCACACGTCTGTCATACATGGAACAGTTAGAGGCACAACACACGTCTGTCATACATGGAACAGTTAAAGTTACAGTACACGTCTGTCATACATGGAACAGTTAGAGTTACACCACACGTCTGTCATACATGGAACAGTTAGAGGCACACCACACGTCTGTCATACATGGAACAGTTAGAGTTACAGTACACGTCTGTCATACATGGACCAGTTAGAGGCACACCACACGTCTGTCATACATAATACAGTTAGAGGCACACCACACGTCTGTCATACATGGAACAGTTAGATTCCCACCACACGTCTGTCATACATGGAACAGTTAGAGTCACACCACACGTCTGTCATACATGGAACAGTTAGAGTCCCACCACACGTCTGTCATACATGGAACAGTGAAGTCAAACCACACGTCTCTCATACATGGAACAGTTAGAGTCCCACCACACGTCTGTCATACATGAAACAGTTAGAGTCCCACCACACGTCTGTCATACATGGAACAGTTAGAGTCCCACCCGAGCCTGTCATACATGGACCAGTTAGAGTCCCACCACACGTCTGTCATACATGGAACAGTTAGAGTCACACCACACGTCTGTCATACATGGAACAGTTAAAGTCACTCCGCACGTCTGTCATACATGGAACAGTTAGAGTAAAAAAACACGTCTGTCATACATGGAACAGTTAGAGTCACACCACACGTCTGTCATACATAATACAGTTAGAGGCACACCACACGTCTGTCATACATGGAACAGTTAGAGTCACACCACACGTCTGTCATACATGGAACAGTTAGAGGCACACCACACGTCTGTCATACATAATACAGTTAGAGGCACACCACACGTCTGTCATACATGGAACAGTTAGAGGCACAACACACGTCTGTCATACATGGAACAGTTAGAGTCACACCACACGTCTGTCATACATAATACAGTTAGAGGCACACCACACGTCTGTCATACATGGAACAGTTAGAGGCACAACACACGTCTGTCATACATGGAACAGTTAGAGGCACACCACACGTCTGTCATACATGGAACAGTTAGAGTTACACCACACGTCTGTCATACATGGAACAGTTAGAGGCACACCACACGTCTGTCATACATGGAACAGTTAGAGTTACAGTACACGTCTGTCATACATGGAACAGTTAGAGGCACACCACACGTCTGTCATACATAATACAGTTAGAGGCACACCACACGTCTGTCATACATGGAACAGTTAGATTCCCAACACACGTCTGTCATACATGGAACAGTTAGAGTCACACCACACGTCTGTCATACATGGAACAGTTAGAGTCCCACCACACGTCTGTCATACATGGAACAGTGAAGTCAAACCACACGTCTCTCATACATGGAAAAGTTAGAGTCCCACCACACGTCTGTCATACATGGAACAGTTAGAGTCCCACCACACGTCTGTCATACATTGAACAGTTAGAGTTACAGAACACGTCTGTCATACATGGAACAGTTAGAGTCACACTACTCGTCTGTCATACATGGAACAGTTAGAGTCCCACCACACGTCTGTCATACATGGAACAGTTAGAGTCACACCACACGTCTGTCATACATGGAACAGTTAGATTCCCAACACACGTATGTCATACATGGAACAGTTAGAGTCACACCACACGTCTGTCATACATGGAACAGTTAGAGTCACAACACACGTCTGTCATACATGGAACAGTTAGAGTCACACCACACGTCTGTCATACATGGAACAGTTAGAGTCACACCACACGTCTGTCATACATGGAACAGTTAGAGTCACACCACACAACTGTCATACATGGAACAGTTAGAGTCACACCACACGTCTGTCATACATGGAACAGTTAGATGCACACCACACGTCTGTCATACATGGAACAGTTAGAGTCACACAACACGTCTGTCATACATGGAACAGTTTGAGTCACACCACACGTCTGTCATACATTGAACAGTTAGAGTCACAACACACGTCTGTCATACATGGAACAGTTAGAGTCACACTATACGTCTGTCATACATGGAACAGTTCGAGACAAACCACACGTCTGTCATACATGGAACAGTGATGTCAAACAACACGTCTGTCAAACATGGAACAGTTAGAGTCCAACCACACGTCTCTCATACATGGAACAGTTAGAGTCAAACCACACGTCTGTCATACATGGAACAGTGAAGCCAAACCACACGTCTGTCATACATGGAACAGTTAGAGTCCCACCACACGTCTGTCATACATGGAACAGTTAGAGTCCCACCACACGTCTGTCATACATTGAACAGTTAGAGTTACAGAACACGTCTGTCATACATGGAACAGTTAGAGTCACACTACACGTCTGTCATACATGGACCAGTTAGAGTCCCAACACACGTCTGTCATACATGGAACAGTTCGAGACAAACCACACGTCTGTCATACATGGAACAGTTAGAGTCAAACCACACGTCTGTCATACATTGAACAGTTAGAGTCACACCACACGTCTGTCATACATGGAACAGTTAGAGTCACAACACACGTCTGTCATACATGGAACAGTTAGAGTCACACCATACGTCTGTCATACATGGACCAGTTAGAGTAATAAAACACGTCTGTCATACATGGACCAGTTAAAGTCACACCACACGTCTGTCATACATGGAACAGTTAAAGTCACACCACACGTCTGTCATACATGGAACAGTTAGAGTCAAACCACACGTCTGTCATACATGGAACAGTTAAAGTCACAACACACGTCTGTCATACATGTAACAGTTAGAGTCCCAACACACGTCTGTCATACATGGAACAGTTCGAGACAAACCACACGTCTGTCATACATGGAACAGTGATGTCAAACAACACGTCTGTCAAACATGGAACAGTTAGAGTCCAACCACACGTCTGTCATACATGGAACAGTTAGTCACACTACTCGTCTGTCATACATGGAACAGTTAGAGTCCCACCACACATCTGTCATACATGGAACAGTTAGAATCACACCACACGTCTGTCATACATGGACCAGTTAGAGTCACACCACACGTCTGTCATACATGGAACAGTTAGAGTCACAACACACGTCTGTCATACATGGACCAGTTAAAGTCACACCACAAGTCTGTTATGCATGGAACAGTTAGAGTAATAAAACACGTCTGTCATACATGTAACAGTTAGAGTCCCAACACACGTCTGTCATACATGGAACAGTTAAAGTCACACCGCACGTCTCTCAAACATGGAACAGTTAGAGTAAAAAAACACGTCTGTCATACATGGAACAGTTAGAGGCACACCACACGTCTGTCATACATAATACAGTTAGAGGCACACCACACGTCTGTCATACATGGAACAGTTAGAGTCACACCACACGTCTGTCATACATGGAACAGTTAGAGGCACACCACACGTCTGTCATACATGGAACAGTTAGAGGCACACCACACGTCTGTCATACATAATACAGTTAGAGGCACACCACACGTCTGTCATACATGGAACAGTTAGAGGCACAACACACGTCTGTCATACATGGAACAGTTAAAGTTACAGTACACGTCTGTCATACATGGAACAGTTAGAGTTACACCACACGTCTGTCATACATGGAACAGTTAGAGGCACACCACACGTCTGTCATACATGGAACAGTTAGAGTTACAGTACACGTCTGTCATACATGGACCAGTTAGAGGCACACCACACGTCTGTCATACATAATACAGTTAGAGGCACACCACACGTCTGTCATACATGGAACAGTTAGATTCCCACCACACGTCTGTCATACATGGAACAGTTAGAGTCACACCACACGTCTGTCATACATGGAACAGTTAGAGTCCCACCACACGTCTGTCATACATGGAACAGTGAAGTCAAACCACACGTCTCTCATACATGGAACAGTTAGAGTCCCACCACACGTCTGTCATACATGAAACAGTTAGAGTCCCACCACACGTCTGTCATACATGGAACAGTTAGAGTCCCACCCGAGCCTGTCATACATGGACCAGTTAGAGTCCCACCACACGTCTGTCATACATGGAACAGTTAGAGTCACACCACACGTCTGTCATACATGGAACAGTTAAAGTCACTCCGCACGTCTGTCATACATGGAACAGTTAGAGTAAAAAAACACGTCTGTCATACATGGAACAGTTAGAGTCACACCACACGTCTGTCATACATAATACAGTTAGAGGCACACCACACGTCTGTCATACATGGAACAGTTAGAGTCACACCACACGTCTGTCATACATGGAACAGTTAGAGGCACACCACACGTCTGTCATACATAATACAGTTAGAGGCACACCACACGTCTGTCATACATGGAACAGTTAGAGGCACAACACACGTCTGTCATACATGGAACAGTTAGAGTCACACCACACGTCTGTCATACATAATACAGTTAGAGGCACACCACACGTCTGTCATACATGGAACAGTTAGAGGCACAACACACGTCTGTCATACATGGAACAGTTAGAGGCACACCACACGTCTGTCATACATGGAACAGTTAGAGTTACACCACACGTCTGTCATACATGGAACAGTTAGAGGCACACCACACGTCTGTCATACATGGAACAGTTAGAGTTACAGTACACGTCTGTCATACATGGAACAGCTAGAGGCACACCACACGTCTGTCATACATAATACAGTTAGAGGCACACCACACGTCTGTCATACATGGAACAGTTAGATTCCCAACACACGTCTGTCATACATGGAACAGTTAGAGTCACACCACACGTCTGTCATACATGGAACAGTTAGAGTCCCACCACACGTCTGTCATACATGGAACAGTGAAGTCAAACCACACGTCTCTCATACATGGAAAAGTTAGAGTCCCACCACACGTCTGTCATACATGGAACAGTTAGAGTCCCACCACACGTCTGTCATACATTGAACAGTTAGAGTTACAGAACACGTCTGTCATACATGGAACAGTTAGAGTCACACTACTCGTCTGTCATACATGGAACAGTTAGAGTCCCACCACACGTCTGTCATACATGGAACAGTTAGAGTCACACCACACGTCTGTCATACATGGAACAGTTAGATTCCCAACACACGTATGTCATACATGGAACAGTTAGAGTCACACCACACGTCTGTCATACATGGAACAGTTAGAGTCACAACACACGTCTGTCATACATGGAACAGTTAGAGTCACACCACACGTCTGTCATACATGGAACAGTTAGAGTCACACCACACGTCTGTCATACATGGAACAGTTAGAGTCACACCACACAACTGTCATACATGGAACAGTTAGAGTCACACCACACGTCTGTCATACATGGAACAGTTAGATGCACACCACACGTCTGTCATACATGGAACAGTTAGAGTCACACAACACGTCTGTCATACATGGAACAGTTTGAGTCACACCACACGTCTGTCATACATTGAACAGTTAGAGTCTGTCACATGATGGTGATAACAACATTGTACAGTGGTATTGTTAGTTATATGTTGTGATTAGATATGAATGTGAGTTATGATTAGTTAAGGAACGATGGTATGATTAGATCTGGAGCTGCAATATGATAAGTCACATCACTGTTAACTGTGTTTATCATTTGTTTTAGCACGGTAGTATGATTGGATATAGCAAGGTGTTGTGATTAGTTACAGAAGTGTGGTATGATTGGTTATAGCATAGTGTTCTGATTAATCAAAGAACGGGATTGTTATTAGTTATTTTGAACAATTTTCTGATTAGTGATAACACGTTGTTCATATATTAGTTACAGCATGGTGTTCTGGTTAGTGAGAGCATGGTGTTCTGGTTAGTGAGAGCATGGTGTTCTGGCTAGTGACAGCATGGTGTTCTGGTTAGTGAGAGCATGGTGTTCTGGTTAGTGACAGCATGGTGTTCTGGCTAGTGACAGCATGGTGTTCTGGTTAGTAACAGCATGGTGTTCTGGTTAGTGAGACCATGGTGTTCTGGTTAGTGACAGCATGGTGTTCTGGTTAGTAACAGCATGGTGTTCTGGTTAGTGAGAGCATGGTGTTCTGGTTAGTGAGAGCATGGTGTTCTGGTTAGTGAGAGCATGGTGTTCTGGTTAGTGACAGCATGGTGTTCTGGTTAGTGACAGCATGGTGTTCTGGTTAGTGAGAGCATGGTGTTCTGGTTAGTGAGAGCATGGTGTTCTGGTTAGTGAGAGCATGGTGTTCTGGTTAGTGACAGAATGGTGTTCTGGTTAGTGACAGCATGGTGTTCTGGTTAGTGAGAGCATGGTGTTCTGGTTAGTGACAGCATGGTGTTCTGGTTAGTGAGAGCATGGTGTTCTGGTTAGTGACAGCATGGTGTTCTGGTTAGTGACAGCATGGTGTTCTGGTTAGTGAGAGCATGGTGTTCTGGTTAGTGAGAGCATGGTGTTCTGGTTAGTGACAGCATGGTGTTCTGGTTAGTGACAGCATGGTGTTCTGGTTAGTGACAGCATGGTGTTCTGGTTAGTGACAGCATGGTGTTCTGGTTAGTGACAGCATGGTGTTCTGGTTAGTGACAGCATGGTGTTCTGGTTAGTGACAGCATGGTGTTCTGGTTAGTGACAGAATGGTGTTCTGGTTAGTGACAGCATGGTGTTCTGGTTAGTGACAGCATGGTGTTCTGGTTAGTGACAGCATGGTGTTCTGGTTAGTGACAGCATGGTGTTCTGGTTAGTAACAGAATGGTGTTCTGGTTAGTGAGAGCATGGTGTTCTGGTTAGTGAGAGCATGGTGTTCTGGTTAGTGACAGCATGGTGTTCTGGTTAGTGAGAGCATGGTGTTCTGGTTAGTGAGACCATGGTGTTCTGGTTAGTGACAGCATGGTGTTCTGGTTAGTGACAGCATGGTGTTCTGGTTAGTGACAGCATGGTGTTCTGGCTAGTGACAGCATGGTGTTCTGGTTAGTAACAGCATGGTGTTCTGGTTAGTGAGACCATGGTGTTCGGGTTAGTGACAGCATGGTGTTCTGGTTAGTGACAGCATGGTGTTCTGGTTAGTGACAGCATGGTGTTCTGGTTAGTGACAGCATGGTGTTCTGGTTAGTGACAGCATGGTGTTCTGGTTAGTGACAGCATGGTGTTCTGGTTAGTGACAGCATGGTGTTCTGGTTAGTGACAGCATGGTGTTCTGGTTAGTGAGAGCATGGTGTTCTGGTTAGTGACAGCATGGTGTTCTGGTTAGTGACAGCATGGTGTTCTGGTTAGTGACAGCATGGTGTTCTGGTTAGTGACAGCATGGTGTTCTGGTTAGTGACAGCATGGTGTTCTGGTTAGTGACAGCATGGTGTTCTGGTTAGTGACAGCATGGTGTTCTGGTTAGTGACAGCATGGTGTTCGGGTTATTGACAGCATGGTGTTCTGGTTAGTGACAGCATGGTGTTCTGGTTAGTGAGAGCATGGTGTTCTGGTTAGTGACAGCATGGTGTTCTGGTTAGTGACAGCATGGTGTTCTGGTTAGTGAGAGCATGGTGTTCTGGTTAGTGAGAGCATGGTGTTCTGGTTAGTGACAGCATGGTGTTCTGGTTAGTGACAGCATGGTGTTCTGGTTAGTGACAGCATGGTGTTCTGGTTAGTGACAGCATGGTGTTCTGGTTAGTGACGGCATGGTGTTCTGGTTAGTGACAGCATGGTGTTCTGGTTAGTGACAGCATGGTGTTCTGGTTAGTGACAGCATGGTGTTCTGGTTAGTGACAGCATGGTGTTCTGGTTAGTGACAGCATGGTGTTCTGGTTAGTGACAGCATGGTGTTCTGGTTAGTGAGAGCATGGTGTTCTGGTTAGTGACGGCATGGTGTTCTGGTTAGTGACAGCATGGTGTTCTGGTTAGTGACAGCATGGTGTTCTGGTTAGTGACAGCATGGTGTTCTGGTTAGTGACAGCATGGTGTTCTGGTTAGTGAGAGCATGGTGTTCTGGTTAGTGACAGCATGGTGTTCTGGTTAGTGACAGCATGGTGTTCTGGTTAGTGACGGCATGGTGTTCTGGTTAGTGACAGCATGGTGTTCTGGTTAGTGACAGCATGGTGTTCTGGTTAGTGACAGCATGGTGTTCTGGTTAGTGACGGCATGGTGTTCTGGTTAGTGACAGCATGGTGTTCTGGTTAGTGACAGCATGGTGTTCTGGTTAGTGACAGCATGGTGTTCTGGTTAGTGACAGCATGGTGTTCTGGTTAGTGACAGCATGGTGTTCTGGTTAGTGACGGCATGGTGTTCTGGTTAGTGACGGCATGGTGTTCTGGTTAGTGACAGCATGGTGTTCTGGTTAGTGACAGCATGGTGTTCTGGTTAGTGACAGCATGGTGTTCTGGTTAGTGAGAGCATGGTGTTCTGGTTAGTGACAGCATGGTGTTCTGGTTAGTGACAGCATGGTGTTCTGGTTAGTGAGAGCATGGTGTTCTGGTTAGTGACAGCATGGTGTTCTGGTTAGTGACAGCGTGGTGTACATATTAGTGTTGTGGAGCAGGGTACTGGGTAAACTCACCGTACTTCCAAAGCCGTTTTTTGGAACGCCCCATCGTCCCGCGGCTGCTGAAATATGAACAGGAAATGTCTGTATTACCAACCTATTCATTTCATGCCCTCGTGCCAAGCCTTTCACAAGTCAATCAGTTTAATACTCGATAATAGGACCAAACTAGGAGCATGCCTACAGTATGTGGATGCTTCTCTGTGGTGTCCTCCATACATCAGCTGTGTCGACGCAGACTGCACACCAGTGATTGATAACACGAGCACCGGTCCACACGGAGTGCACGGAAGAAACTCAGTCAGGTCTAGCTTGGTACCGGGTCAGGGTCAGGGTCTGTGACATGAGTATTTAGAATGAGGAAGACGCGACCAGGTGTTGTGGGGCTTTCTCCAATAGGTTTCTCCAATGTACCGGTGGCCACAGTTACAGGGTATCCGGTATATGCATCCTCGGGGGTTGGGACTTGCGCTGCTTGTGCCTTTGCCATTGGCCTTGCCGCTAGAGAAGGTGACATCTATGTTGGCTTTGTTCTTGATGGGGCGGGAAATGTCATAAGTGGCAGGGCCTTGGTAGGTTGCAACTGTGGCCACCAGTACAATGGAGAAACCCTTAGACCCCTCAACACCAGACTCAAAGAACATCGGACCTCTGTTAACAAACTAGACATTAAAACTGCTATTTCCGAACACATCCTGAGTGGGTAAATGAGTGAGTGAGAATGGTTTTACGCCGCTTTTTGCAATGTTCGAGCAATATCACGGCGGGGGACACCAGAAATGGGCTTCACACATTGTGCCCATGTCGGGATTCGAACCCGGGTCTTCGGCGTGACGAGCGAACGCTTTAACCACTAGGCTACCAGACCGCGACAAAGAAAACTACAAGAAGCCATTGACATCAGGAGACACCAGCCAGCCATGAACCGTGACCGGGGAACCTATCTGCCTAGTGCTTGAGACTTATTCCTTTGATCATTGTGTTGATAGTGCTCCATATTTACATGTTGAAACTTATCCTTGTGTTCATATTCCACATATTTACATGTTGAAGGTTATCTTTCTGATGATATTGCTCCATATTTACAGGTTGAAAAGTATCCTTGTGTTGATATTCTACATATTTACATGTTGCAGGTTATCCTAGTGTTGATATTGCTCCATATGTGCATGTTGAAACATATCTTTGTGTTGAATTTGCTCCATAATTACATGTTGAAACTTATCTTTATCTTGATATTGCTCCATAATTACAGGTTGAAACTTATCTTTATGTTGATATTGCTTCATAATTACTGGTTGAAACTTATCCTTGTGTTCATATTCCACATATTTACATGTTGAAACTGATCCTTGTGTTCATATTCCACATATTTACATGTTGAAACTGATCCTTGTGTTCATATTCCACATATTTACATGTTGAAACTGATCCTTGTGTTCATATTCCACATATTTACATGTTGAAACTGATCCTTGTGTTCATATTCCACATATTTACATGTTGAAACTGATCCTTGTGTTCATATTCCACATATTTACATGTTGAAACTTATCCTTGTGTTCATATTCCACAGATTTACATGTTGAAACTTATCCTTGTGTTCATATTCCACATATTTACATGTTGAAACTTATCCTTGTGTTCATATTCCACATATTTACATGTTTAAACTTATCCTTGTGTTCATATTCCACATATTTACATGTTGAAACTGATCCTTTTGTTCATATTCCACATATTTACATGTTGAAACTGATCCTTGTGTTCATATTCCACATATTTACATGTTGAAACTTATCCTTGTGTTCATATTCCACATATTTACATGTTGAAACTTATCCTTGTGTTCATATTCCACATATTTACATGTTGAAACTTATCCTTGTGTTCATATTCCACATATTTACATGTTGAAACTTATCCTTGTGTTCATATTCCACATATTTACGTGTTGAAACTTATCCTTGTGTTCATATTCCACATATTTACATGTTGAAACTGATCCTTGTGTTCATATTCCACATATTTACATGTTGAAACTTATCCTTGTGTTGATATTCCACATATTTACATGTTGAAACTGATCCTTGTGTTCATATTCCACATATTTACATGTTGAAACTTATCCTTGTGTTCATATTCCACATATTAACATCTTGAAACTGATCCTTGTGTTCATATTGTACATATTTACATGTTGAAACTTATCCTTGTGTTCATATTCCACATATTTACATGTTGAAACTTATCCTTGTGTTCATATTCCACATATTTACATGTTGAAACTGATCCTTGTGATCATATTCCACATATTTTCATGTTGAAACTTATCCTTGTGTTCATATTGCAAATATTTACATGTTGAAACTGATCCTTTTATTCATATTCCACATATTTACATGTTGAAACTTATCCTTGTGTTCATATTCCACATATTTACATGTTGAAACTGATCCTTGTGTTCATATTCCACATATTTACATGTTGAAACTGATCCTTGTGTTCATATTCCACATATTTACATGTTGAAACTTATCCTTGTGTTCATATTCCACATATTTACATGTTGAAACTGATCCTTGTGTTCATATTCCACATATTTACATGTTGAAACTTATCCTTGTGTTCATATTCCACATATTTACATGTTGAAACTGATCCTTGTGTTCATATTCCGCATATTTACATGTTGAAACTGATCCTTTTATTCATATTGCACATATTTACATGTTGAAACTGATCCTTTTATTCATATTCCACATATTTACATGTTGAAACTTATCCTTGTGTTCATATTCCACATATTTACATGTTGAAACTGATCCTTGTGTTCATATTCCACATATTTACATGTTGAAACTTATCCTTGTGTTCATATTCCACATATTTACATGTTGAAACTGATCCTTGTGTTCATATTCCACATATTTACATGTTGAAACTGATCCTTGTGTTCATATTCCACATATTTACATGTTGAAACTGATCCTTGTGTTCATATTCCACATATTTACATGTTGAAACTTATCCTTGTGTTCATATTCCACATATTTACATGTTGAAACTTATCCTTGTGTTCATATGCCACATATTTACATGTTGAAACTGATCCTTGTGTTCATATTCCACATATTTACATGTTGAAACTGATCCTTGTGTTCATATTCCACATATGTACATGTTGAAGGTTATCCTTGTGTTCATATTCCACATATTTACATGTTGAAACTGATCCTTGTGTTCATATTCCACATATTTACATGTTGAAACTTATCCTTGTGTTCATATTCCACATATTTACATGTTGAAACTTATCCTTGTGTTCATATTCCACTTTTTGCCCCGGCACAGTCTGTTGTGCCGTTGATAGGCCAAGCTGACCATAGCTACAACCTCAACGTTTATATATTACATTTTAGACATCAGTTTCCTATTTTCACCTGACAAGGAAAGACAGATTTTATACTCGGATAGATGTATTGCCGTATTGAGTCAGGTTTCTCATCATGTGAGTGGATGATTTCTAATTATTACGATTAGAAATGATATATTTTGGAATGCATTCTTCATTTGATTGATTAGAAACATAATATATCGTGTATGTATGTATAGTTCTTGATGAACTCACTGTTCAGTGAGACATTATTATCTGTTTAAGATAGTTTTTATATATTTAGGTTTTGAGTTTAATACTAAGTATTGTATGTTAAGCCCCTGTGTTCAATAATGTAACGTAAATGTATGTCTGTATGTTTGAGTGATGTATCTTAGAAAGTGCAGGTGTATGAGTGTTGTATGTCTGATATGAGTGGCTGTTGTATTATATATTTTTACACATTATTTTATCATAGGCTATCACTTCTGCATATCTATTTCTTTATTATGCAGATTTGTCACTGGCAACGTTCGCCGTGAGTGCATTGGTCACCGGTATTACCAGTACAGGTTTCACCTATCTGGTATGTGATGTCATCTCAGATATTGTATAAATATTCTATCATCCACGATTATGTGATGTCACCTCAGATATTGTATAAATATTCTATCATCCACAATTATGTGATGTCACGTCAGATATTGTATAAATATTCTATCTTCCACGATTATGTGATGTCACCTCAGATATTGTATAAATATTCTATCATCCACGATTATGTGATGTCACCTCAGATATTGTATAAATATTCTATCATCCACGATTATGTGATGTCACCTCAGATAGTGTATAAATATTCCATCATCCACGATTATGTGATGTCACCTCAGATATTGTATAAATATTCTATCATCCACGATTATGTGATGTCACCTCAGATAGTGTATAAATATTCTATCATCCACGATTATGTGATGTCACCTCACATATTGTATAAATATTCTATCATCCACGATTATATGATGTCACCTCAGATAGTGTATAAATATTCTATCATCCACGATTATGTGATGTCATCTCAGATATTGTATAAATATTCTATCATCCACGATTATGTGATGTCATCTCAGATATTGTATAAATATTCTATCATCCACGATTATGTGATGTCATCTCAGATATTGTATAAATATTCTATCTTCCACGACTATGTAATGTCATCTCAGATATTGGAAAGTGATATCTATATTTTAGAAATACAAAGAGTAACTGTAACAGACTGTACATATTTATTAGCTGTTATGTTACATTTGCTTATGGTATTTCATTGTCATTGGCTGACGAACGTACATGCGTCGATGCAATTCACAACAAACGTCATCAGCCTCAACCACACAGCTGTTTGTGATTATTTGGGCTAGTATATCGCCTACTGTACTGTCGGCTACCACAAGCATCACATTCATATTCCCCATATTTACTTGTTGAAACTTATTCTTGTGTTGATTTTGCTTCATATTTAAGAATTAATCTTGACTCTAGACTGAGATGTGGAAGACAGACCTAGGACTGAAAGTACCAGATATAGGAATGTACCATCCCCTTCATGGTTAACTATAGAACAGTGTTTTATTTGTTTGCGAGGCCTACGCCGCTGTAAGGAGTAAATTTTTGATCAACATCGTAAGGCACCCCACCACACGTGTTCACAAACGGTATGACGTCAGAGAAGTTTGAAACTGTCCATTATTTAGGCTTGTAATTTTCAGTGTTAACAAATAAGGAATATTATTATTTTATTTTTGTCTGTTTGTGAGTAAAGTAATGTAATATACTCATGCAGGTACACTTTTGTGTGATCGTAAACGGGGCCTATTACTGAAAACATTGTCTCTCCGTTAGGATCATTCATTTATTAGGAGCCGACGTATGTGAGAGACTTGCCCTCTATTTGATCCGCCGTCGTTACCTGCCGTCCATCAGGGATCCGGCGTCTCACAGGGGATTTACTGTACACGCCAACCGATACCTGGAAAAAGTATTTCACTTTTCCCTACACCCGGCATACAATAGTTGGGGGAACAGTCACAACCTTCCTCGTGGTAATCACTTCTTTCACAATGAGGAGGGGGCGTGGGCCAGGGTAGGGGTGAAAAAAGGGGTAGAGGGTGGGAGAAAGGGGTAGAGGGTGGGAGAAGGGGGTAGGGGGTAAGAGAAAGGGGTAGAGGGTGAGAGAAAGGGGTAGAGGGTGAGAGAAAGGGTTGGAGGCCGAGGGAAAGGGGTGGGAGAAGGGGGTAGGGGGTAAGAGAAGGGGGTAGGGGGTAAGAGAAAGGGGTAGGGGGTAAGAGAAAGGGGTAGAGGGTGAGAGAAAGGGGTAGAGGGTGAGAGAAAGGGGTAGAGGGTGGGAGAAAGGGGTAGGGGGTAAGAGAAGGGGGTAGGGGGTAAGAGAAAGGGGTAGAGGGTGAGAGAAAGGGGTAGAGGGTGAGAGAAAGGGGTAGAGGGTGAGAGAAAGGGGTAGAGGGTGAGAGAAAGGGGTAGAGGGTGAGAGAAAGGGGTAGAGGGTGGGAGAAAGGGGTAGGGGGTGAGAGATAGGGGTAGGGGGTTGGAGAAGGGGGTAGAGGGCGGGAGAAGGGGGTAGAGGGTGAGAGAAAGGGGTAGGGGGCGGGAGAAAGGGTTAGAGGGTGAGAGAAAGGGTTAGGTGGTGAGAGAAAGGGGGAGTGTTAACAGTTACTATGACACACATCACTGTCACACAATGACACACACACATCCATCTGTCAGTAGGACACACACCTCTCCGTAACGTTTACACACATCTCAATCACTATCACACATTTGATACAGATCCCTGTCACTACGATAAAAAATCTGTCACTGACACTCACCCGTCACTATGGCACACCCCATTACTGTGACACACCTGTCACTGTGACACACCCCATTACTGTGACACACCTGTCACTGTGACACACACCCTGTCACTGTGACACAACCCATTACTGTGACACACCTGTCACTGTGACACACACCCCGTCTCTGTGACACAGCCCGTCACTATTATACAGAAGCGAGTGGGATTTGGAGACAAGTTCTTCCCACTTAGAGTGCCCTTTCCCTGGTATTAGATATAGTCACAATTTCAAAACTCAATCTATACACATACAACACTGTAGAGACATAAAATGAGAGTGTCACAAGGACGCTACCTTACTGCTTATACTCACAGAGACTGGTGCGGAGATAAGTTCCTTAAGACTCGCTACGCCGTCTGTATGGTTACTCCCACCCTGGTGTGCCGACTGACAAAGCACACCAATTCAGTCGAAGCATACTTACACTTGTATGAACCTGTTGCGAGTAAAGGACGAGCCGACTTGAGCTGGTATTATTGTATCCGGATAATGCACGTAACGCATGACGGGGTATGAATAAACACTTTAATGTATGCCGAGGTATGAATGTACGCTATGATGCATGCCAGGGTATGAATATGTACTTTAATGCATACCGAGGTATGAATATACACTAAACTGCATGCAAGGGTATGAATATACATTATAATGCATGCCGGGGTATGAATTTACGCGTAACGCATGCCGGGGTACGAATGTACCCTTAACGCATGCCGGGTCATGAATGTACGATTAACGCATGCAAGGGTATGATCATACGCTATAATGCATGCCGGGGTATGAATGTACGCTATAATGCATGCCGGGGTATGAATGTACGCTTAACGCATGCCAGGGCAGAACATACGCTATAATGCATGCCGGGGTATGAATGTACGCTATAATGCATGCCGGGGTATGAATGTACGCTTAACGCATGCCAGGGTATGAATATACGCTATAATGCATGCCAGGGTATGAATATACGCTATAATGCATGCCGGGGTATGAACATACGCTATAATGCATGTCAGTGTATGAATATACACTATAATGTATGCCGGGGTATGAATATACGCTTAACGCATACCAGGGTATGAATATACACTATAATGTATGTCAGGGTATGACAATACGCTTAACGCATGCCAGGGTATGAATATACACTATAATGCATGTCAGGGTATGAATATACACTATAATGTATGCCAGGGTATGAATATACACTATAATGCATGCCGGGGTATGGATGTACGCTTAACGCATGCCAGGGTATGAACATACGCTATAATGCATGCCGGGGTATGAATGTACGCTATTATGCATGTCAGGGTATGAATATACACTATAATGTATGCCTGGGTATGAATGTACGCTATAATGTATGTCAGGGTATGAATATACGCTATAATGTATGCCAGGGTATGAATATACGCTATAATGTACGGCAGGGTATGAATATACGCTATAATGTATGCCAGGGTAGGAATATACGCTATAATATATGGGTGTCACTAGCACAAAAAGCAATCTGTCTTATACACCCTATCAATCTTTGACAGTGGAACACGAGGTGAGGTGAAATGGTGTGTGTGTGTGTGTGGTGAGGTGAAATGGTGTGTGTGTGTGTGGTGAGGTGAAATGGTGTGTGTGTGGTGAGGTGAAATGGTGTGTGTGTGGTGAGGTGAAATGGTGTGTGTGTGTGGTGAGGTGAAATGGTGTGTGTGTGGTGAGGTGAAATGGTGTGTGTGTGTGGTGAGGTGAAATGGTGTGTGTGTGGTGAGGTGAAATGGTGTGTGTGTGGTGAGGTGAAATGGTGTGTGTGTGTGTGGTGAGGTGAAATGGCGTGTGTGTGTGGTGAGGTGAAATGGCGTGTGTGTGTGTTGAGGTGAAATGGTGTGTGTGTGGTGAGGTGAAATGGTGTGTGTGTGTGTGGTGAGGTGAAATGGTGTGTGTGTGGTGAGGTGAAATGGTGTGTGTGGTGAGGTGAAATGGTGTGTGTGTGGGGTGAGGTGAAATGGTGTGTGTGTGTGTGGTGAGGTGAAATGGTGTGTGTGTGTGGTGAGGTGAAATGGTGTGTGTGTGGTGAGGTGAAATGGTGTGTGTGTGTGGTGAGGTGAAATGGTGTGTGTGTGTGTATGGTGAGGTGAAATGGTGTGTGTGTGTGGTGAGGTGAAATGGTGTGTGTGTGGTGAGGTGAAATGGTGTGTGTGTGTGGTGAGGTGAAATGGTGTGTGTGTGTGGTGAGGTGAAATGGTGTGTGTGTGGTGAGGTGAAATGGTGTGTGTGTGTGTGGTGAGGTGAAATGGTGTGTGTGTGTGGTGAGGTGAAATGGTGTGTGTGTGGTGAGGTGAAATGGTGTGTGTGTGGGGTGAGGTGAAATGGTGTGTGTGTGTGGTGAGGTGAAATGGTGTGTGTGGGGGGTGAGGTGAAATGGTGTGTGTGTGTGGTGAGGTGAAATGGTGTGTGTGTGGTGAGGTGAAATGGTGTGTGTGTGTGGTGAGGTGAAATGGTGTGTGTGTGTGGTGAGGTGAAATGGTGTGTGTGTGTGGTGAGGTGAAATGGTGTGTGTGTGGTGAGGTGAAATGGTGTGTGTGTGTGTGGTGAGGTGAAATGGTGTGTGTGTGTGGTGAGGTGAAATGGTGTGTGTTGTGAGGTGAAATGGTGTGTGTGTGTGTGTGGTGAGGTGAAATGGTGTGTGTGTGTGGTGAGGTGAAATGGTGTGTGTGTGGTGAGGTGAAATGGTGTGTGTGTGTGTGGTGAGGTGAAATGGTGTGTGTGTGTGGTGAGGTGAAATGGTGTGTGTGTGTGGTGAGGTGAAATGGTGTGTGTGTGTGGTGAGGTGAAATGGTGTGTGTGTGTGTGTGGTGAGGTGAAATGGTGTGTGTGTGTGGTGAGGTGAAATGGTGTGTGTGTGGTGAGGTGAAATGGTGTGTGTGTGTGTGGTGAGGTGAAATGGTGTGTGTGTGTGGTGAGGTGAAATGGTGTGTGTGTGTGTGGTGAGGTGAAATGGTGTGTGTGTGTGGTGAGGTGAAATGGTGTGTGTGTGTGTGGTGAGGTGAAATGGTGTGTGTGTGTGGTGAGGTGAAATGGTGTGTGTGTGTGGTGAGGTGAAATGGGATTTTCACGTCGCGTCCAAGATTATTGCACTTATATTGCGACGTGTATGCACGTGTGTGTTTGTGTGTCTGTGTCTGCGTGTATGCTCTGGTCAGAACTGATGATGATTTATAGTGCTAGCACAGAGATACCATGCCGCAGTTTAACATGAATACCCCACTCAGACACAGTATACTGACTCCGAGCCGACCAGTCCTTGTTTTAGCCCCTTAATGCCGAGCGCCACACAGGGTAACAACAAGTACCATCTTTTAACGTCTTCTGGTATGACGCGACCGGGGATCGAACCCCGGACCTTCCCCCTTCGACTGGACGCTCTACCATTAGACCACGGAGGCGGCCTCAACGTAACATTAATGTAAACACTGCATTGACGACGACAGTATTTTTATTTTTACCAAAATGCTTCTTGTTTATACACGTTCACGTCAAAGTGGAGCAGTCACTGACCGCGGCCATCGATCTTCAAAGGGCTCTTGATGACACGAGACGCTACATCAACTAGACCATGAGACGCTTCATCAACTAGACCATGAGACGCTTCATCAACTAGACCATGAGACGCTTCATCAACTAGATCACGAGACCTCGGTACTCTCCACGCTGCCACCACATCGACTTCAGTGAAGAAACAATCAACGCTTAGCATCCACCACCACATAAGGGAGACAACTCTAAGGCTAGCTCATCCCAATCCATCCTGGTCGGATGAAGTCCTTCTCGTATTTTGAGTACAAAGCCGAGGTCTCGCTGTGATTTTTGAAGGGTTGGTCGTAGTACACCGTTTTACCCCTCCCTAAAAACCCAACCCACCAGCCGAATGTTCCCACGCTCATGATGGTGTGGTTACATCGGCTCAGAATACACATGTCCACTTCCGGTAACATGTCTTTCAACACAATCACATCCGGTCCAGCAAAGTTCTCCACGGCCCACTGCTGCGAATCGCTTCCGATAATGAACAATACATTGTGATAAAGACGCCGAAAATAGTCCATGGCGCGGAGGTAGAATTGTTTGGGAGCGGCACGTCGGCCCTGTTTGACGCGGATTGGCAGCATGAGGTCACCTCTCCTCACATGGAGGGCAATAAATGTACACGAGCCTGTTTTAGACTGCGCATGCGTGAGCACACAACGTCCACGTGTGGCGTGTTTGAAGGGGTAGTTCTTGTGTCTTTTAACTATTGACCACAGTTTGGCATCAGCCGTCTGGACGATTTTGTGTTTGAAAGTGAACTGACGTCTGATGTTTCTAAGCAGCGGTTCAAAATACCTCCATGATTGAAAATAGCCGAACACACGCTGACAAGTATTGTTCCGTATTCTGTCCAGCGCAGTGGGGTAGTAACCACAGCATGGTGTGTTGACGTTGGTGAAGCTGCCGCAAGGTTTTCTTACAATCACCGACTCGTCAATGTGGAATATTCTATTCAACTGGTGATTCCTCGTCAGAAATATTTTCATTTTTTTCTTGCGAGCTATTGCATAAACTGCAGCGTATTCAAACATTTGGTTGCCAAGGCGACCGTCAAACCTGATCGTTAAAATTGGCTTTTCCTGCCAATTGTGTCTTCTGTGATTCAGGTTGTTGCCATGGAGACTGTTTGATACAGTTGTATTTCCTCTTTTTCGGGGTGCTTTCACTGCTGAACGACGAGGCCGAGATTTTCCGAGACTTGGTATTCTGACGTCACGAGCCGGGTGCATCCCCTCGTGTTTCAGGTGTCGGCCTGGGGAATCCCTGACGCTGAGAACCCTCACTTCGGAGGTGTCGGTTTCAGAATAGGACTCGCTGTGCAGGTGGTTCTCCATCATCGCAAAGACAAGCAGGACGAAGACACCAATAGCATAAGCTGCTGAAACAAGAGTGAGTGAGTGAGTAAGTGAGTGAGTTTGTTTTTACGCCGCTTTAAGTGAGTGAGTGAGTGAGTATGGTTATACGTCGCTTTTAGCAATATTCCAGCAATATCACGGCGGGGGACACTAGAAATGGGCTTCACACATTGTACCCATGTAGGGAATCGAACCCGGGTCTTCGGCGTGACGAGCGGACGCTTTAATCACAAGGCTACCCGACCGCCCCAACGCCGCTTTAAACAATATATGGAGGGAGTCCGCTTCATGTATGGGGACGCCCAAAGTGATACTGGTACGACTCAGGTGATACCCACAAACACGAGTTTGCCGACAACCCGAGAATCATAACTGTGAATGTGGATTCTAATCTTGTTTGTTTTATTCTTCTTTGTTGTTTAACGCCGCACTCAGCAATATTCCAGCAATATGACGGCGGTCTGGAAATAATCGAGTCTGGACCAGACAATCCAGTGACTGAAGTCATGAGCATCAATCAACGCAGTTGGGATACGATGACATGCACCAACCAAGTCAGCGAGCTTGACCATCCGATCCCGTTAGTCGCCTATTACGGCAAGGATGGGTTGCTGATGACCTATTCCACACCCGTGTCTTCACGGGGCCCTATTGTGATACGGTAATTGGATACAAAATCATATCATCCATTGTTTACCAGAGTTTAGTATCGGTTGCAGTATGTTTAGGAATAGTGTCCACAGCTCCCCGTGAACTGGGTGAGGTCTCCGTGATATACACCAGCAGCCCCCCTGTGTTCACAGAGGGAGTGAGTGAACACAATACAAGAGCCAATGTCACGTGCACATTCCATGGTATGTATTCGTTCAGTTGATCAATCACAAATAAACATTATAAATGCCACAGCACTCCCACCCCGTCCTGCAGGGGACATGCCCCTGCCACTGCACCCCCACCCCCACCCCCACCCCGTTCTGCAGGGGACATGCCCCTGCCACTGCACCCCCACCCCCATCCCGTCCTGCAGGGGACCTGCCCCTGCCACTGCACCCCACACCCGTCCTCCAAAGGACATGCCCCTGCCACTGTACCCCCACCCCGTCCTGCAGGGGACCTGCCACTGCCACTGTACCCCCACTCGTCCTGCAGGGGACATGCCACTGCCACTGTACCCCCACCCCGTCCTACAGGGGACATGCCCCTGCCACTGTACCCCCACTCGTCCTGCAGGGGACCTGCCCCTGCCACTGTACCCCCACTCGTCCTACAGGGGACATGCCCCTGCCACTGTACCCCCACTCGTCCTGCAGGGGACATGCCCCTGCCACTGTACCCCCACTCGTCCTACAGGGGACATGCCCCTGCCACTGTACCCCCACTCGTCCTACAGGGGACATGCCCCTGCCACTGTACCCCCACTCGTCCTGCAGGGGACATGCCCCTGCCACTGTACCCCCACCCCCACCCCAAACCCCGTCCTACAGGGGACATGCCCCTGCCACTGTACCCCCACTCGTCCTGCAGGGGACATGCCACTGCCACTGTACCCCCACCCCGTCCTACAGGGGACATGCCCTTGCCACTGTACCCCCACCCCGTCCTGCAGGGGACATACCACTGTACCCCCACCCGTCCTACAGGGGACATGCCATTGCCACTGTACCCCCACCCCGTCCTCCAGGGGACATGCCCCTGCAACTGTACCCCCACTCGTCCTACAGAGGACATGCCCCTGCCACTGTACCCCCACTCGTCCTGCAGGGGACATGCCCCTGCCACTGTTCCCCCACCCGTCCTGCAGGGGACATGCCACTGCACCCCCACCCGTCCTGCAGGGGACATGCCACTGCCACTGTACCCCCAACCCGTCCTGCAGGGGACATGCCCCTGTCACTGTACCCCCACTCGTCCTGCAGGGGACATGCCCCTGCCACTGTTCCCCCACCCGTCCTGCAGGGGACATGCCACTGCACCCCCACCCGTCCTGCAGGGGACATGCCACTGCCACTGTACCCCCACTCGTCCTGCAGGGGACATGCCACTGCCACTGTACCCCAACTAGTCCTACAGGGGACATGCCACTGCCACTGTACCCCCACTCGTCCTGCAGGGGACATGCCCCTGCCACTGTTCCCCCACCCGTCCTGCAGGGGACATGCCACTGCACCCCCACCCGTCCTGCAGGGGACATGCCACTGCCACTGTACCCCTACTCGTCCTGCAGGGGACATGCCCCTGCCACTGTACCCCCACCCGTCCTACAGGGGACCTGCCCCTGCCCCTGCCACTGCACCCCCACCCGTCCTGCAGGGGACATGCCCCTGCCACTGTACCCCCACTCGTCCTGCAGGGGACTGCCCCTGCCACTGTACCCCCACCCCGTCCTACAGGGGACATGCCACTGCCACTGTACCCCCACCCCGTCCTGCAGGGGACATGCCACTGTACCCCCACTCGTCCTGCAGGGGACATGCCCCTGCCACTGTACCCCCACACGTCCTGCAGGGGACATGCCACTGTACCCCCACCCGTCCTACAGGGGACATGCCCCTGCCACTGTACCCCCAACCCGTCCTGCAGGGGACATGCCACTGTACCCCCACCCCGTCCTGCAGGGGACCTGCCACTGCCACTGTACCCCCACCCCGTCCTACAGGGGACATGCCACTGCCACTGTACCCCCACCCCGTCCTACAGGGGACATGCCACTGCCACTGTACCCCCACCCCGTCCTACAGGGAACATGCCCCTGCCACTGTACCCCCACTCGTCCTGCAGGGGACATGCCACTGCCACTGTACCCCCACCCCGTCCTGCAGGGGACATGCCACTGCCACTGTACCCCCACCCCGTCCTGCAGGGGACATGCCACTGCACCCCCACCCGTCCTGCAGGGGACATGCCCCTGCCACTGTACCCCCACCCGTCCTACAGGGGACATGCCACTGCCACTGTACCCCCACCCCGTCCTACAGGGGACATGCCACTGCCACTGTACCCCCAACCCGTCCTGCAGGGGACATGCCACTGCCACTGTACCCCCAACCCGTCCTGCAGGGGACATGCCACTGTACCCCCACTCGTCCTGCAGGGGACACGAGTCTGCCACTGTACCCCCACCCGTCCTGCAGGGGACCTGCCCCTGCCACTGCACCCCCACCCCGTCCTGCAGGGGACATGCCCCTGCCACTGTATCCCCACTCGTCCTGCAGGGGACATGTCACTGCCACTGTACCCCCACCCCGTCCTGCAGGGGACATGCCACTGCCACTGTACCCCCACCCCGTCCTGCAGGGGACATGCCACTGCACCCCCACCTGTCCTGCAGGGGACATGCCCCTGCCACTGTACCCCCTATCGTCCTGCAGGGGACATGTCCCTGCCACTGTACCCCCACCCCGTCCTACAGGGGACATGCCACTGCCACTGTACCCCCACCCCGTCCTGTAGGGGACCTGCAGGGGACATGCCACTGCCTCCCCACCCCGTCCTGTAGGGGACCTGCAGGGGACATGCCACTGCCACTGCCTCCCCACCCCGTCCTGGAGGGGAACTGCAGGGGACATGCCACTGCCACAGCCAATGTACAGGGGGGTGGACCCTATCTCCCAAGGTCAGGTCGCCTCTACCAGTTGTCACAATCTGAGACCGCGTTGGTGAGGTTGCTAGGCGACTGAGGCGAGCAGCCAGCAATGTCCGTCACGGTGAGTGAACACATTCTACACACGGCCGTGTTATCTCCCAACTGTCAATACCGTAAATACCAGGTTTATGTCTCTACTTATAAACGGTCTCCCTTATATTAGTGTGAGTGAGTGAGTATAACTTTACGCCGCTTTTAGCAATAGCACGTCGGAGGACACCAGAAATGGGCTTCACACATTATACCCAATCTCGGAATCGAACCCGAGTCATCATCATCATCGTCATGCCAGAGTTTCACATGGATACCCCACTCACACACATTATACTGACTTGGAGCGGCCAATGACGTCATCCTTACCGCATCATTCCCACAAAGGCTGTGAGGAGCTTGCACTCGTCTCTATACAAGGGAGACAATCCGTACTTACGATTTCGGCGTGCTTGTCTTCCGGCGTAAAGGATTCTCATCCTACCGCTAGAGGGCGCTCTCACACGCTGCAGCCAAAGGTAAACATGAATATCATAAGACTATTAAGAGGTCGGTGTGACCAGAATTCTCTAGAAGTCGTTTGATCGAAGTTCAATACCAAAGAAATAACCGGTAGAGGGAAATCTCAATGGACAGCGCTACCGCGACGAGATCATCGGCCCTGTTGTTCTACCGTTTTGCGTCGTCATGGTTTTAGGTATGCCCGTTTGCGCTAAGACGGAACCCGGTTGCAAAAATGGCCACGAAAGTCGCTATTCGGCTTGTCCCGGGAAAACCCGAGTTGGTCACGAATTGTTGGAGATTAGAAACACATAAAATATATTGATGCCGTCAAGTGCATCAGAGCAGAAGGTGTCGTTTGTCACAAAGGCGAGAGTTTCATCAGCCCAAGACACTGATCAAATCCCAACTTGACGAATTCGACCAGTGCGCTGTTCGCCAGTTTGTACACAATTCGCATGTTTGTCAAAACTGCCAACTCTAGGCAGTATCTATAACATGACCAAATTGATTTGAATTATGAAGGTTCTGGAGAAAACTTACGGGTTTCTCTCAAACAAGGGGTTCGCTCTCATCGTTACCACAGTCATCGGGTACCTCGCAATCTGCACTTACCATGTGCTATTGAACTCGTACTACTTCACAATGGTAGGCGCAAGTGGGCGGACCTCATACAAAGTGAGTGAGTGAGTATGGTTTTACGCCGCTTTTAGCAATATTCCAGCAATATCAAAGCGGGGGACACCAGAAATGAGCTTCACACATAGTACCCATGTCGGGAATCGAACCCGGGTCTTCGGCGTGACGAGCGAACGCTTTAACCACTAGGCTACCTGACCGCCCCCCTCATACATAGTCATAGGGGTTAATTGTCAGGTCACAACTCAATAAAAGCCAAGCTGATTGTGTCGGGCCACACATCCGCTGGTTTGATTCGGCCTCAGTGGAAGCGGAAGTTGTTGTTTTATTAGTTTTTGTTCGTTTGATGTTTTACGGCGCGCTCAGCAATATTCCAGCTATATGACGGCTGTCTATAAATAATCGAATCTGGACCAGACAATCCAGTAACTGACATCATGAGCATCGATCCACACAATTTGGATACGATGACATGTATCAACCAAGTCAGCGAGCCTGACCACCCGATTCCGTATGTCGCCTCTTACGACAAGCATAGGTTGACGAAGACCTATTTAAACCCGGATCCTAACGGTTCTGAAATTGAAATATTTGAGTGGTATATGGTTCAAATAAAAAATAAGAAGCATTAATTAGAAATCCTACTTATATAGCGTTGGTGGGAACCACGTACCGTAAGAGGGGCGGTCGGGTAGCCTAGTGGTTAAAGCGTTCGCTCGTCACCCCGAAGACCCGGGTTCGATTCCCGACATGGGTACAACGTGTGAAGCCCATTTCTGGTGTCCCCCGCCGTGATATTGCTGGAATATTGCTAAAAGCGGCGTAAAACCATACTCAGTACAGTACGTACCGTAAGACGTACGAGCTGACAGCAATAATATACGTTGAGAAAGTTTAGTATTTATGTTTAAACACATCGTTTATATATAAGCATGCCACGATCCTAGGATCCTGGAAGGCCCAAGGGACTGAACTCTTCGCCCGAGTCCCCTCGCCGACGGATATTACGCTGAGGTGATTATAAAACTAATACTTACATGGTCAGTTGGATTCATCACAAACTCAGACTGATCGATCTCAGCAGTATCCTTGTCCCACACACTAGACGCTGATAAGGTCACATATGACGTCATGCGCGTGCAGCACGTGCTCCATGGCTTCTCACGAGATACACGGGGAGCTTGCAGAATGAGGATACCATTATGATACACAGGGGAGATATGTCAGGAACCAACCATTTATTCAGAGGGAAGTGTCGTGGAGCCGGATTTGCGCTGTTTTTTATTGGCTCAACGTATCAGTGAGTGAGTTGGGTTTAACGCCGCTTTTAACAGTATTGCCATGATATCACGGCGTGTCAGCCTAATGTGGGAGGAAAGCCTCAAGTGATGCAGGTTTCAGACGTTTACCACTTCGGTGAAACCAACCAGCACGGTTATGGTGCTGACAAACCTAGAAACATAATCGGGGTGAACCGGGATTCGAACCCACAATCATAGATTTCTGGCGTGCCCAAGGGACGCAACTCTGCACAGTGAATTGCGGCGCCTAAGACGACTGGGCCACCCGTGCCCCGTACTTGTATCATATCCCATGCACTTTACATTAATCAGCTTTAATGTACGCTTGAACCCCAGGGAAAGTATTACCATGTTACAGTGGATAGAGTGTCTGTCCGGAAAAATCGAAGGTCGGGGTTCAATCCCTGGCCGTGTCATACCAAAATAGACTGAAGGATGGTACTTGTTGTTACCATGCCTGGCGCACGGAATTAAAGAGTCAGTATACTGTGACTGAGAGGGCTATTCATGTTAAACTGCGGCATGGTATCTCAGTGTGCTAGCACTATAAATCGGCATCAGTCCGGAATAGTACAAGCGCGCGCGCGCACACGCACACACACACACACACACACACACACACGTGCATGCCCGTCGTTATAAAAAGTGCAACAGTCTTGAACGCGACGTTAAACCCATCCTCCCCTCACCTAACCTCACCTCACCTCCATGACAAAACCCCTTGAAGATCCGTGTCTTCAGCAACCTATGCTTGCTGTAAAAGGCGACTGTGCTTGTCGTAAGAGGCTACTAACGGGACCGGGTGGTCAGGCTCGCTGACTTGGTTGATACATGTCATTGAACCCAATTGCGTGGATCGATGCTCATGATGTCAATCACTGGATTGTCTGCTCAAGACTCGATTATTTTCAGACCGCCGACATATACCTGGAATATTGCTGAGTGCGGCATTAAACAACAAACCAACCAAAACCATGACAACATCCATTTGAGGAGCACGTAAAATCACTTTCTTCGACCACACATTCCACTCCAGCCTTCTGTATCACCGTCAGTGTTCCACATGCTCAGCTGCACAATGAGTGAGTGAGTGAGTGACGCTTGATGCAGCATTACAGTTAAATCACGGCGTGTCATCATCTGCTGGTTTTCGCAATTTGCTACAAAAACATATACATATATATATTGTGACTCTTGAAAATCACATTCAGTTGAGTAAACTGTAATGCTCATCTTGGGATTTGTGTATTGGGATTGTATATATATATATATATATATTTGATAAATAATGGTCGTCAACAGTCGCCATTGACGCGGGATGCCTTGGCAATTGCCGTGCAGGAAGAGTGGTAGGATGTCAGGAGACTCGTGTACACAGTTCGACGTCGTGTAAGGGCCTGCATCGTTGCTGGAGGGGGTCACATCCGATACTGAGCCATGTGTGTAGCACGGGACTTTAAAAGAGATCGACGTCGATTCTGCGGGTGTGATGTAATACTGGACAGTGCACCCAGCATGATGAACGTGTCTGCAGAACTTTAAGTACATGGTTTTTGATCTTGTCATTTTCAAATACCGTTTTTGAATAATAGGGGTTTTTTTTATAATAAGACATCAACTGTTACAATATTTTGCGTCTGATTTGTTTCAGACCAGACATTTGTTTGATGGCGTTTCTTTTGCCCGTTGCTATTCATTAATATGGTCGAAATTGATAAATTCAGCCGGGCCAGGCCGCAAATTAGGCAAAAAAAACGGGACAAATTGTTATCCCAAACGACCTACCAAAGGGGTGCCAAACTCAAAACATGCCCTCGATATGATTTTGGAAGAACAGTTTAATGGAAAACCGTCCATTCTTTATCAGCCGGTACATATGACGGCCTCCATTTCCTCATCAAAACGCTACCCTTGAAACAGCAAACTGGAACCATGTCAGCTCCTTCTAGAGAGAGTGCCCTCCTTCTGTAACTGAACTAACTTCCCTACCAAGAAGTGGTTCCCCAACAGCCAAACTGTCATGTTTGAGTAGTCTCCCTCGAATATTTAGACAGGTCAAGAGACTGATCCATAACAAAACTGGGCGCATTCTAAGAAGAACATGGCTTAACCTCAGCACGAGTAGTAACACACGAAAGAAAAATACACACAATGAGCACGTCTACACCTGTAACAGGTCAAGTTTCTACAACCCCCACCTTGACCAACCCAGACACCATATCTGTCTTCATGTTCACAAAATGGAGAGGCACAACCACATAAACCCTCTAACAAAACCTCACATTTCACTGAGGGGCGGTCGGGTAGCCTAGTGGTTAAAGCGTTCGCTCGTCACGCCGAAGATCCGGGTTCGATTCTCGACATGGGTAAAATGTGTGAAGCCCATTTCTGGTGTCCCCCGCTGTGATATTGCTGGAATATTGCTAAAAGCGGCGTAAAACCATACTCACTCACTCATATTTCGCTAATGACTCCCCAGAAAGTGGCGAAATACCATCCAACATCAGAGTTTGAAGAGCCATAGTATCCCTCACATCGGTAATGGGCGTAACATTGGAACTGTCACCTTAGGCTGACAAAAAGCATTTACCAACAAAAGGTAAGTACTCCCCTCTCACAACAACAGACAATGATGACAGGTCAACAACAGTTAACTTCTCACTAGCCGCACCACAAAAGGCTGTGACTTGACATTCACAAAAGCATTCGGGGAATAATGACTGTTTCTGAAAGCGAGCTTTCTCCACTCAGAAAGGGTATGCCCTGGCTTGCGGCACTACATACAAGTGGGCTCTGACGGGAATCCAGAAGTATTGTTAGAACCGACTGGAGGAGAACTCGACTTTTTGTCAACAAACTCAGATCCAGACTTGTTAGAACTAGATATAATCCCTTCTTGGTTTGTGTACCTGTGAACTCCTGTCTGGTGACACTGACTGCTTAAAACTACAGCTAGCCCTGTGAGTTAGCGAATTATCATCAGCCAAAGTCGTGTTCTCCTAATTTCTTTATCACCTTCCAATCTCTATGTTTCATTCTCAGCTTCAATTCTGTTTTTCTTTTCTCACCTTCAATTTCTTTAAGCCGAAATTTTATCTCTTCTTTTTTTCGCTGCTTAAAAATTTCTAAACCGAATTTTTCTCTGGTTCAGCTTTTCTCTGCTTCAAATTATCGGAGCCGAATTTAATTTCTCTTTCAAATTCGTATTTCGTCAAAGCCAAAACATCAGTTTTTTCTTCCAGCAAGGCCAAAGCATCGTCATCCAAAATGTCTTCCTCATCCATGTAAGTTAAGGTAAGACCCGTTAAGATCCGGGGTAGAATAGGTCTTCAGCAACCCATGCTTGCCGTAAAAGCGACAATGCTTGTCGTGAGAGGCGACTAACGGGATTGGATGGTCAGGATCGCTCACTCGGTTGATGCACGTCATCGTATTCCAATTACGTAGATCGTTGCTCATGATATCATTCACTGGATATCTCGTCCAGACTCGATTATTCACAGACCGCCGAACTATTGCTGGATTATTGCTCAGTGCGGCGATGAACAAACAAACAAAGTAGTAAAAATTCAATAATATGAAATATTTCACTGTGACATTGTGGGGGAGAGCCACGAGTCCGTAAGCGAATCACTTTGTTCAATCTTGGGCTCGGACGGGTAACTCGGGTACTCGGGTCGGATGGTTTCTGAGTAGGATCCGGGTACCCACAGGACTACCCGGACACGTGGTTAGTCATGTGATATATTGTTTAATGTCAACAACACACTGTAGCTCAGTGGTTACGATTCAAATTGCTAAAGTTCGTATTTCTTTCTGACGATGAATTCATTCCTGTTGACTTGTATATGTTTGAGTTAAGATAAAGCTTCATTTAACTCCAGTGTACACATGATCTGTTGATTGATACATAATTTTATATCTAAATAGTTTTGGCCAGGGCTGCAGTAAAGCAAGTCCCAACTCTTGAGACATTCGGGGACGGTCGGGTAGCCCAGTGGTTAAAGTGTTCGCTCGTCACGCTGAAGATCCGGGTTCGATTCTCGACATGGGTACAACGTGTGAAGCCCATTTCTAGTGTCCCCCGCCGTGATATTGCTGGAATATTGCTAAAGGCGTAAAACAATACTCACTCACTCACTCACTCACTCACTCTTGAGACCTTCAGTGGGTACCCGGGCAGGGCAGGGGCAGGTAATAGGGGGTCGGGTACCCGGGTAGTAAATTGGGACTTGTCCCAGCCCTTGTTCAATCCCACTGTACTTTTCAACAACAAAATAAGTGTTAACTAAGTTGAAGGCAATAAGAAAATAGGTTACTGGCTTGCATGTACACACTCAAACAAAACCATATCAGCGAAATTGTCGGCGCGTTTTGAACACAGTCGATATCCGACAGATTGGGTTGTCAAAACTCATGGTCTCACATTACATTCCACTATCGTACTTCTACTTGCAGTCACTTGTGGTGCTTGGATACAATGTACGGGTCCTGGCAGATTATCCCGTAAACCATGCATGTAGGAGTATATGTTACACGGAATATGTATTAGCAGGGAATATGTATAATCAGGGAATATGTGTAATCAGGGAATATGTGTAATCAGGGAATATGTATTAGCAGGGAATATGTATAATCAGGGAATATGTATAATCAGGGAATATGTGTAATCAGGGAATATGTATAATCAGGGAATATGTATAATCAGGGAATATGTGTAATCAGGGAATATGTGTAATCAGGGAATATGTATAATCAGGGAATATGTATAATCAGGGAATATGTGTAATCAGGGAATATGTGTAATCAGGGAATATGTATAATCAGGGAATATGTATAATCAGGGAATATGTGTAATCAGGGAATATGTATAATCAGGGAATATGTATAATCAGGGAATATGTATAATCAGGGAATATGTGTAATCAGGGAATATGTATAATCAGGGAATATGTGTAATCAGGGAATATGTATAATCAGGGAATATGTGTAATCAGGGAATATGTATAATCAGGGAATATGTGTAATCAGGGAATATGTATAATCAGGGAATATGTATAATCAGGGAATATGTGTAATCAGGGAATATGTATAATCAGGGAATATGTGTAATCAGGGAATATGTATAATCAGGGAATATGTATAATCAGGGAATATGTGTAATCAGGGAATATGTATAATCAGGGAATATGTATAATCAGGGAATATGTATAATCAGGGAATATGTGTAATCAGGGAATATGTGTAATCAGGGAATATGTATAATCAGGGAATAAGTGTAATCAGGGAATATGTATAATCAGGGAATATGTATAATCAGGGAATATGTATAATCAGGGAATATGTGTAATCAGGGAATATGTGTAATCAGGGAATATGTATAATCAGGGAATATGTGTAATCAGGGAATATGTATAATCAGGGAATATGTGTAATCAGGGAATATGTATAATCAGGGAATATGTGTAATCAGGGAATATGTATAATCAGGGAATATGTATAATCAGGGAATATGTGTAATCAGGGAATATGTATAATCAGGGAATATGTATAATCAGGGAATATGTATAATCAGGGAATATGTGTAATCAGGGAATATGTGTAATCAGGGAATATGTATAATCAGGGAATATGTGTAATCAGGGAATATGTATAATCAGGGAATATGTATAATCAGGGAATATGTATAATCAGGGAATATGTGTAATCAGGGAATATGTGTAATCAGGGAATATGTATAATCAGGGAATATGTATAATCAGGGAATATGTGTAATCAGGGAATATGTGTAATCAGGGAATATGTATAATCAGGGAATATGTATAATCAGGGAATATGTATAATCAGGGAATATGTGTAATCAGGGAATATGTATAATCAGGGAATATGTATAATCAGGGAATATGTGTAATCAGAGAATATGTATAATCAGGGAATATGTATAATCAGGGAATATGTGTAATCAGGGAATATGTATAATCAGGGAATATGTATAATCAGGGAATATGTGTAATCAGGGAATATGTATAATCAGGGAATATGTATAATCAGGGAATATGTGTAATCAGGGAATATGTATAATCAGGGAATATGTATAATCAGGGAATATGTGTAATCAGGGAATATGTGTAATCAGGGAATATGTATAATCAGGGAATATGTATAATCAGGGAATATGTATAATCAGGGAATATGTATAATCAGGGAATATGTGTAATCAGGGAATATGTATAATCAGGGAATATGTGTAATCAGGGAATATGTATAATCAGGGAATATGTATAATTTTCAGGGATTACATTTAATGTCTGATTCACTCAGGGAATATACATAATCCCTAAAATGCTCAGGTATTATTCATATTCCCTGATTTAACATCAAGTTTTTTAGACTTCAGAAGCACGTTTGGAGGTAAGTGGTCTCAGCACACAGAGCTTAGTAAGGTGATCCTGGTACACCATAATCCACTTGAAATTAATTCCCTTGTCTCATTTACAGCATATCTATTAGATCTACCTGGGCTCGGCAGCTAAAGTCTTTGGTAACACTAGGTTTAACTACAGTCTCTTTTGTTGTTGGCCTCTTCCGCTGTCGCTGGCACTCAATACACATAGACTTGTAGAGAGATAGGGAATGTTGTGTGACGTTTGCATGTTTTTTGTTGACTTCCTTGACCATCTTGTCTCTACCACCAAGGCCAGTAGCAACATGTACCCTCTTGATGACGTCAAAGGTCTCTTCAATGGTCACAAAGTAAACTGGAGTTTCCTGTTCTTGTTGGCGTTCTCTACATCAGTTTTTGTACATCACCACACTGAAGTATTTCAGCGGGCCAGCGGTCGCATTCTTTTGGAGACGCATTAATTTCACGCTTTACAGTATTTTAATCTCATTTCTATCCTATGTTTTGGTTACAGTTAAGTGAGTGAGTGAGTGAGTTGGTTTTAACGCCGCTTTTAACAGTATTCCAGTTATATCACGGCGTGTCAGCTTAATGTGGGAGGAAAGCTCGAAGTGATGCAGGTCTCAGACGTTTACCACTTCGGTGAAACCCACGAGCGCGGTTATGGTGCTGACAAACCTAGAAACATAATCGAGGCGAACCGGGATTCGAACCCACAACCATAGGTTTCTGGCGTGGCCAAGGGACGCAGCTCTGCACAGCGAATCGCGGCGCCTTAGACGACTGGGCCACCAGTGCCCTCTGGTTACAGTTAAGATTAATTGTTAAGTTAAGTGAAAGGTATTTGTTATCATGTCAATTAAATTTGTCTTCTCGATTTTTTTTATCAGGGAATATGTATAATACCTGAAAAAAATAGGGATTATGTATATTCCCTGAGTGAATCAGACATTAAATATATTCCCTGAAAATTTCAGGGAATACACATATTCCCTGATTATAAATATTTCCTGTAACACATATTCCCTGATTATACATATTTCCTGTAACACATACACCTAATGACGAGATATCATGCCACGTGGTTTATTGATAGGCTCTGTACATGTGTCACTAGTCGCGTTTATGTGGATGCACGCGTTACTTTTGACTCATTGCGAAATGTGTGACCCGACCTTCAGAGCGTTATCTCATGGCGGAACAACAAACACAATTGCACATAAATCATATTGACCTCAAAAACCAGTTATTGAGCATGAATGTGTTCTCAAGAACCTCCGCCATGACAGTTCGTGTAGCCTAGCAACCACAGCTCCACACACTGCTAGATTAGACTAGACTCCTTGCACTGCCCACCGTCTCGAGTCGTAAACGGGTGCATTCATGTTTCACACAGCACCCGCTGGCCTGGTTCGCGGGGTACATATCACCATGCAGGAAGAAGCTGTGTCACACCCGGACAATCCACCCCGATAACGCTGATACATTCAAATGGACGTGTGGGGTTAGGACTTTTGCTGTATCGGATACAGGACGTATGGTCCCAGGTAAGTATCGAAAGTCTTTGTTTGTGATGAAATGTAAGCGCCGGGTTAACGTGTTGAATCTAGGTTACGATAATGTATTCATGGTCTAGTGAACAGACACACTCTGACGTCAACAGGTAGCTGAAATACAACATGTAAATACTGAGACTATGACTTGACATGGATGTGCATATTCCTGAACAAGTGGCGTTATGAACATATATATCACACGTTGTTCAGGAGGGGAATACGAGGTATGTGTTTAGCGATGTACGGGGAGTTATGATAATATGTATCACACGTTGTTAGGAATAAGAATAGGGTATAACAATTATATTATCGATATACTTTTATATATTAGGTATGTTGATCTGCTGTCTGGGGTGTGTGTGGTGGTGGTGTGTGTGTGTGTGTGGGGGGGGGGGGGGATGAGCGAGGAGGAAGAGAGTGAGAGAGAGAGGGGGTGGGAGGATGTACGTATATTGATCTGCTGTCTGGGTGTGTGTGTGTGGGGGGGGGGGGGGGGGGGGGTGAAGGGAGAGAAGGGGGAAGAGCGAGGGAGGTAGAGAGTGAGAGAGAGAGGGGATGGGAGGATATACGTATATTGATCTGCTGTCTGGGGGGTGGGGGTGGAGGAAGAGAGTGAGAGAGAGAGAGAGGGGATGGGAGGATGTACGTATATTGATCTGCTGTCTGGGGGTGGGGGTGGAGGAAGAGAGTGAGAGAGAGAGAGAGGGGGGATGGGAGGATGTACGTATATTGATCTGCTGTCTGGGGGGTGGGGGTGGAGGAAACTAGAGAGAGAGAGGGGATGGGAGGATGTACGTATGGGGTGTGTGTGTGTGGGGGGGGGGGGGGGGGAGAAGGGGGAAGAGCGAGGGAGGTAGAGAGTGAGAGAGAGAGGGGATGGGAGGATATACGTATATTGATCTGCTGTCTGGGGGGTTGGGGTGGATGAAGAGAGTGAGAGAGAGAGAGAGGGGATGGGAGGATGTACGTATATTGATCTGCTGTCTGGGGGTGGGGGTGGAGGAAGAGAGTGAGAGAGAGGGGGGGGGGGGTGGGAGGATGTACGTATATTGATCTGCTGTCTGGGGGGGTGGGGGTGGAGGAAGAGAGAGAGAGGGGGGGGGGGGGGGGGGAGGATGTACGTATATTGATCTGCTGTCTGGGGGGTCGGGAGCGAGATGTTCAGCTGCCACTATACACACCTCATGTCCTGTATACCGGCAGTCGCCATATGTCACAGAATATCTTCCTTGTTTTTCTTAATATTCTGAATATATTTGAAACTGGGCAAACAAAAATAAACTAAGAATTAAAAATTACTAACACAAAAAGATGAGCGTACGTTTTGTTCTTCATGTACTATATCGCTATTTTGCCTGCTTACATAAAGGTCGGGCGTACGTCACAGGCCTGGCGTGGATTGTAGGCCCTGCTTACATAAAGGTCGGGCATACGTCACAGGCCTGGTGTGGATTGTAGGCCTTGCTTACATAAAGGTCGGGCGTATGTCATGGGCCTGGTGTGGATTGTAGGCCCTGCTTACATAATGGTCGGGCGTATATCATGGGCCTGGTGTGGATTGTAGGCCCTGCTTACATAAA
This sequence comes from Haliotis rufescens, assembly GCF_023055435.1. Lineage (NCBI taxonomy): Eukaryota > Metazoa > Mollusca > Gastropoda > Lepetellida > Haliotidae > Haliotis > Haliotis rufescens. The sequence goes on along the minus strand of NW_025963824.1, from coordinate 34,240,740 downwards.
GGTCGGGCGTACGTCACAGGCCTGGTGTGGATTGTCGGCCCTGCTTACATAAAGGTCGGGCGTATGTCATAGGCCTGGTGTGGATTGTAGGCCCTGCTTACATAAAGGTCGGGCGTATGTCATAGGCCTGGTGTGGATTGTAGGCCATGCTTACATAAATATCGGCGGCATGTCATAGGTCTGGTGACTACTGAAGAGATTTGACGTCTGTCAAAATCCGATGCACTAAAGCGGAACATAATTACCGAATAATTATTTAAAATAAAAAGCCTTTGTTTTATCGAAGTGTCATCTAAATTTACACTTCCGCTTGATCTCTAAAATCTCTCCTTGTTGTTTATTAGAGGAAATACAATTTACAATTCACAGCCGAATGCCACCCCGCCTCCTCCCCTCTCCCTCCCAGCTTTCCCCGCCGTAACTATACAGGGGGTGTCCCTAAAGTCTTGAAAAGCGCAGTTTGCAAAATTTTGTCATTATTGTAATTAAGATCTCTCATCAGCGGAATGGTTTGTTTTCACTTTATAAGTATTAACACACAGGCAGCTGTCTTCGTTACTTAATCCTCACGATTCTATTTCAAGTGGCGAGGACTATAGTGTTCCAATTAGACGTCAGACTCAAAAGGGTGAATGTTTGCTTGTCCTGGTCTGATACGGCGCGCACCGAGTATGAAGGGTTAATGAGCGTTATTAATGCACACTGGAATGTAGGGCCTCTAGTCAACGCTCCAGTGATGTCGTGCAGAGATCTCAGCATCTTCAAATCTCAACATCAGCTTTATTCATGAATGACCTGACGGAAGTTTGGAGGGCCCCCTGATTGTGTGGCGTCATGACATGGTGTCCGTCGTCCTTCGCTGTCCAGTGGTTGGCTCTGTACGTGATGCTGCAATTCGCCGATCACGGTTTGGCCGTGACTCTATATTTCGTGTCTCCAACACAAAATCCAAGCCCCGAATACTTGTAGGTCAGTTTCTTAATCAACATTTCACCCGTAGTTCCGTTGCCTCGTATTAGATGTTGCTATGGCAACAGACACCCCGCAAATCCCACCTGTCATTAATTATTCAATGTTAGTGATATCTGACGAGTATACCTACTGTTGTATTGTCGAGATTTGGGGGTAGCTAGGTGTTGTCTGACGAATATACCTGACTGTTGTATTATCTAGAATTAGGGGTAGATAGGTGTTGTGTGGCGAATACACTTGACTGTTGTATTGTCTAGATTTAGGGGTAGCGAGGTGTTGTGTGACGAGTACAACCGACTGTCGTATTGTCTAGAGTTGGAGGTAGCTAGGTGTTGTGTGACGAATACACCCGACTGTTGTATTGTCTAGATTTAGGGGTAGCTAGGTGTTGTGTGACGAATACACCCGACTGTTGTATTGTCTAGATTTAGGGGTACCGAGGTGTTGTGTGACGAATACACCCGACTGTTGTATTGTCTAGACTTAGGGGTAGCGAGGAGTTTCGTGACGAATACACCCGACTGTTGTATTGTCTAAAGTTCGAGGTAGCTAGGTGTTGTGTGACGAATACACCCGACTGTTGTATTGTCTAGATTTAGGGGTAGCGAGGAGTTTCGTGACGAATACACCCGACTGTTGTATTGTCTAGATTCGGAGGTAGCTAGATGTTGGCTGACGAATACACTCGACTGTTGTATTGTCTAGATTTAGGGGTAGCGAGGAGTTGTGTGACGAATACAACCGACTGTTGTATTGTCTAGATTTGGGGATAGCGAAGAGTTGTGTGACGAATACACCCGACTGTTGTATTGTCTAGATTTAGGGGTAGCTAGATGTTGTGTGACGAATACACCCGACTGTTGTATTGTCTAGAGTTGGAGGTAGCTAGATGTTGTGTGACGAATACACCCGACTATTGTATTGTCTAGATTTAGGGGTAGCTAGGTGTTGTGTGACGAATATACCCGACTTGTATTGTCTAGATTTAGGGGTAGCGAGGTGTTGGCTGACGAATACACCCGACTGTTGTATTGTCTAGAGTTGGAGGTAGCTAGGTGTTGTGTGACGAATACACCCGACTGTTGTATTGTCTTGATTTAGGGGTAGCTGGGTGTTGAGTGACGAATACACCCGACTGTTGTATTGTCTAGAGTTGGAGGTAGCTAGATGTTGGCTGACGAATACACTCGACTGTTGTATTGTCTAGATTTAGGGGTAGCGAGGAGTTGTGTGACGAATATAACCGACTGTTGTATTGTCTAGATTTGAGGATAGCGAAGAGTTGTGTGACGAATACACCCGACTGTTGTATTGTCTAGAGTTGGAGGTAGCTAGATGTTGTGTGACGAATACACCCGACTATTGTATTGTCTAGATTTAAGGGTAGCTAGGTGTTGTGTGACGAATATACCCGACTTGTATTGTCTAGATTTAGGGGTAGCGAGGTGTTGGCTGACGAATACACCCGACTGTTGTATTGTCTAGAGTTGGAGGTAGCTAGGTGTTGTGTGACGAATACACCCGACTGTTGTATTGTCTTGATTTAGGGGTAGCTGGGTGTTGAGTGACGAATACACCCGACTGTTGTATTGTCTAGACTTAGGGGTAGCGAGGTGTTGTGTGACGAATATACCCGACTGGGTATCACGACTGGACATCGCGATATGCTGTTTAAATTGTATTCCCAGTTCTCCTGGGCATCAAGGTATACTGTATGAATTGTATTCCAGTTCTACTGGGCATCACGGTATACTGTTTAATTTGTATTCTCAGTTCTACTAGGCATCACGGTATACTGTTTAATTTGTATTCTCAGTTCTACTGGGCATCGCGGTATACTGTTTAAATTGTATTCCCAGTTCTACTAGGCAACGCAGTATTCTGTTTAATTTGTATTCTCAGTTCTACTGGGCATCATTGTATACTGTTTAAATTGTATTCCCAGTTCTACTGGGCATCACGGTATGCTGTATGAATTGTATTCCAGTTCTACTGGGCATCACGGTATACTGTTTAAATTGTATTCCAGTTCTACTGGGCATCACGATATGCTGTATAAATTGTATTCCAGTTCTACTAGGCATCACGGTATGCTGTTTAAATTGTATTCCAGTTCTACTGGGCATCACGATATGCTGTATAAATTGTATTCCAGTTCTACTAGGCATCACGATATGCTGTATAAATTGTATTCCAGTTCTACTAGGCATCACGGTATGCTGTTTAAATTGTATTCCAGTTCTACTATGCATTGCGATATGCTGTATAAGTGGTATTCCAGTTCTACTAGGCATCACGGTATGCTGTTTAAATTGTATTCCAGTTCTACTATGCATTGCGATATGCTGTATAAGTTGTATTCCAGTTCTACTGGGCATCACGGTATGCTGTATAAGTTGTATTCCAGTTCTACTATGCATCGCGATATGCTGTAAAAATTGTATTCCAGTTCTACTGGGCATCACGGTATGCTGTTTAAATTGTATTCCAGTTCTACTATGCATCGCGATATGCTGTATATATTGTATTCCAGTTCTACTGGGCATCACGGTATGCTGTTTAAATTGTATTCCAGTTCTACTATGCATCGCGATATGCTGTATAAGTTGTATACAGAGTTCTACTAGGCATTGTTGTACCGTGTGTTTTTTTTCTCGTAAACTAAGCCGGAAACTAATATTGAATCAAAGTTTGAGTAAAATATTAAAATAGGTGACAAACATAAGTCCAGATATTCAGTGAACATCTTTCGTTACCAGACAGTGTAATTACATGATTAATTGGCGTACCGATGTCTTGGCGTTGGGGAAACAGACATCAAAACTCATTTTGGCGTGTATAACGCGCGCCCCCTTTAAACAGCTGGGCATTTGATGGCTCATTTGAGTGATCCTGAACGAAGTGTATTTAGAACGACATTGATCACGATGAAAGGCTGAATGTAATATCCATGTGTATCAATAATGTAATAAGCCGCTTATTGTCGGACTACGCCGAGACGGCTGTATGCGGCGGTCGATGGTGTTGTTATCGACGTAGGTGTCCCAGATGGTGGGGACGGGTCGGCAGTACACACACTAGCTGTTGCTGCTTCACGGAGCGATCTGTACTCCACTGTAGAACTCAGGGGTCTCCGGGTTTCAGCTGATCTATACCGAACACTGATATCACTCACTCACTCACTCACTCACTCACTCTAACACCCACCCACCAACCCACCCACCCACCCACTCACTCACTCACTCACTCACTCACTCACTCACCCACCCACCCACTCACTCACTCACTCACTCACTCACTCACTCACTCACTCACTCACTCACTCACCAACCCACCAACCCACCCACACACCCACTGACTCACTCACTCACTGACTCACTCACTCACTCACTCACTCACTCACCCACCCACCCACCCACCCACTCACTCACTCACTCACTCACTCACTCACTCACTCGCGTTGATAAGACGCGAGGAATGTATACCACATACTGAGTAGCGTAGATTCAGTCTGGTTCAATAAGCTTGTGATGCGCCAGCGCTCGATATCCCACACCACATATGATGCATTTTACAACGGAAAATAGGCCTTTCAGTTTGCAGCTGGTCTGAGGGTAAGTATGCTTTGCAAAACAACGTTACTCACATGCTTGACATCATGATACACTTGCTTAATGCCACACCTCACATGCTTGACGTCTTGATAGACTTGCTTAATGCCACAACACACATGCCTGACATCATGATAGACTTGCCTGATGCTACAACTCACATGCCTGACATCATGATAGACTTGCCTGATGCTACAACTCACATGCCTGACATCATGATAGACTTGCCTGATGCTACAACTCACATGCTTGACGTCGTGATAGACTTGCTTAATGCCACAACTCACATGCCTGACGTCATGATAGACTTGCTTAATGCTACAACTCACATGCTTGACGTCGTGATAGACTTGCTTAATGCTACAACTCACATGCCTGACATCATGATAGACTTGCCTGATGCTACAACTCACATGCTTGACGTCATGATACACTTGCTTAATGCCACTACTCACATGCCTGACGTCATGATAGACTTGCTTAATGCTACAACTGACATGCCTGACGTCGTGATAGACTTGCTGAATGCCACAACTCACATGCCTGACGTCATGATAGACTTGCTTAATGCCACAACACACATGCCTGACGTCATGATACACTTGCTTAATGCCACACCTCACATGCTTGACGTCATGATACACTTGCTGAATGCTACAACTCACATGCTTGACTTCATGATACACTTGCTTAATGCTACAACTCACATGCTTGACTTCATGATACACTTGCTTAATGCCACAACTCACATGCTTGACTTCATGATACACTTGCTTAATGCTACAACTGACATGCTTGACAAATACACTTGCTTAATGCCACAACACACATGCCTGACGTCGTGATACACTTGCTTAATGCCACAATTCACATGCTTGACGTCATGATAGACTTGCTTAATGCAACAACACACATGCCTGACGTCATGATAGACTTGCTTAATGCCACAACTCACATGCTTGACGTCATGATAGACTTGCTTAATGCCACAACACACATGCCTGACGTCATGATAGACTTGCTTAATGCCACAACTCACATGCTTGACATCATGATAGACTTGCTTAATGCCACAACTCACATGCTTGACGTCGTGATACACTTGCTTAATGCCACAACTCACATGCCTGACGTCGTGATACACTTGCTTAATGCCACAATTCACATGCTTGACGTCATAATAGACTTGCTTAATGCAACAACACACATGCCTGACGTCATGGTAGACTTGCTTAATGCAACAACACACATGCCTGACGTCATGATACACTTGCTTCATGACACAACTCACATGCTTGACGTCGTGATAGACTTGCTTAATGCCACAACACACATGCTTGACATCATGATAGACTTGCTTAATGCCACAACTCACATGCTTGACATCATGATAGACTTGCTTAATGCAACAACTCACATGCCTGACGTCATGATACACTTGCTTAAAGCCACAACTCACATGCTTGACATCATGATAGACTTGCTTAATGCCACAACACACATGCTTGACGTCTTGATAGACTTGCTTAATGCCACAACACACATGCTTGACGTCATGATAGACTTGCTTAATGCCACACCTCACATGCTTGACATCATGATAGAGTTGCTGAATGCCACAACTCACATGCTTGACATCATGATAGACTTGCTTAATGCCACAACACACATGCTTGACGTCTTGATAGACTTGCTTAATGCCACAACACACATGCTTGACGTCATGATAGAATTGCTTAATGCCACACCTCACATGCTTGACGTCATGATAACTTGCTTAATGCCACACCTCACATGCTTGACATCATGATAGACTTGCTTAATGCCACACCTCACATGCCTGACGTCGTGATAGACTTGCTTAATGCCACAACACACATGCCTGACATCATGATAGACTTGCTTAATGCCACAACACACATGCCTGACGTCATGATAGACTTGCTTAATGCTACAACACACATGCCTGACATCATGATAGAATTGCTTAATGCCACAACACACATGCCTGACATCATGATAGACTTGCTTAATGCCACAACACACATGCTTGACGTCATGATAGACTTGCTTAATGCCACAACTCACATGCTTGACGTCATAATAGACTTGCTTAATGCCACAACACACATGCCTGACATCATGATAGACTTGCTTAATGCCACAACACACATGCCTGACATCATGATAGACTTGCTTAATGCCACAACACACATGCTTGACGTCATGATAGACTTGCTTAATGCCACACCTCACATGCTTGACATCATGATAGACTTGCTTAATGCCACACCTCACATGCCCGACATCCATGTTGTCTTTCTTGTCACCATGGTCGTCTTCTCAGCAACTGTGTGCGCCAGTACTCTGCAGCCTCCAGGTGCGGCGACATCTCTGACTATGCCTGAGGTCGACGGAAGGCATTAAGCGTGTTTCCTTGTTCAGCAGCCATAGTGTCAACTGCAGGGAATGTATGTTTGTTTGTTTGTTGTTTAACGCCGCACTCAGCAATATTCCAGCTATATGACGGCGGTCTGTAAGTAATCGAGTGTGGACCAGACAATCCAGTGATTAAGAACATCAGCATCGATCCACGCAATTGGGATACGATGACATGCATCAACCAAGTCAGCGAGCCTGATCACCCGATCCCGTTAGTAGCCTCTTACGACACTCATAGCCGCATTTTACGGCAAGTATGGGTCTGCAGGGAATATGTTCATAAGGCGTGTTATATATACCGGACAATAAAAATTATGGATTAGGGATATATTGGGGAATATGTTTTTGTAGTGAAGAAGATTTCATAAATAATCCCTCAAAATACCCATAATGCTTGAGTGTTTGTTCAGTACAGATGTACACACACGTTGTTGCGTAATGGCGATTGATGTGTTTTTAATCAATAGTTTTTGTTGTTGTGATTATTATAATTTACTAGGACATGATTATAATATCCTTTAATTTCAGTGACCTAACGCCAGCAGGTTTTTGTTGTTGTTTTACGCCGCATACGGCAATATTCCGGCTATATGACAAAAGTTTGTCGATGAAACCAGATAATCCAGTGACTGATATTATGAACACCTATCCAGGTTGTTGGAGGTACAATGACACTCAATGTACAAAGTCGCCGAGCCTCTTACGAGCAGCACACACTGCAGGGGATCTTCTCTAACGGGGCGGTCGGGTAACCTAGTGGTTAAAGCGTTCGCTCGTCACGCCGAAGACCCGGGTTCGATTCCCGACATGGGTACAATATGTGAAGCCCATTTGTGGTGTCCCCCGCCGTGATATTGCTGGAATATTGCTAAAAGCGGCGTAAAGCCTCACTCACTCACTCACTCACTCACTCTTCTCTAACACAGTCTCCCATGGGGCAGACATAACGTCAGAGAACGTATCGATACAGCTGAAACAGCTGATGTCACAAGCTGTAGATATGCAGTGAGCAATTCTTGTAAACTGTGCCCAGGCCCCAAAGGGGTTGATGTACCCTCTGTGTTAGTGATAAACTAACATGGACGGTACATCGACTCATGTCACCCGGCCGGGGACCGGTAGAGAACACATGTATCTAACCGAACACTGGACTGTATTGCAGGTATTTGCATATATCTGTCGTGTATGCATGCTCCTGTCCGAATCGGTAAGAATACCACAGTTAGGCATTTGTCCATTTCGTTCATTTTTCACATTTATCGCAATAAACATAGAATTATTCCCTCAAGATATATATTTCAATCGGAAAATATCGTAAAGATCCGGAAAATGGCGGCTTGCACGATTAATTCGAGATACAAAATAGAATTTGGTATTTTGCAAATGTAATGGCAATTCCAGAGGTTAACGTTAGAAATGTACCCTACATGTTAGCAGGACATATGGAAAATAATGGAATGGGCCTCGGTCAATCAAAATCCGACGTTCATGTGTAAGGCGAGACACGTGATACTGGGGCAGTCTGTGACGAGTTCCTGAGCTTCGTTGACCCTGAGTTGTCCAGGGCCCTCTTGCACAGAACAATCTTAGTTACAATCGATCTAAGGCAGCCATAATCAACTTTACAATCACAATACAGTTGTCCACTTGCACAAACCGATCTTAGCGCGATTGTAAGACGGCTTGGAGTTAAGATCGCGATCTTAGCTAAGATTGAAATCTTCAACTGTGGAGGTACGAATATGTTAAACTCGACTCCTGTCTACAGTTGTCTGCAAACAAGCATAGTTTGCTGCGCGTACAATAAGTGGATCCGGTAACGACACGCAACACGTACCTCCCTCCATTATTTGAAGGAAACGATTACTAGAATGAAGGCATATATTCTTGTCGGGATTAATAATGTCGTGATTTAGGACTTGTTTCAACAAGAGAAATACCTACTCATGTTTTTATTCAAAGTATTGAAATACGAATATATACATTATTTAGTAACACAATTATTATGAAAATTAAAATAAATAATAATGATATTTCCTAAAACCATAACGTGTAAATGTATGATCGTCATCTATTTGGGGAGTTTTTCGTAAAATCCTAAATATATCCTTCATGTTTTCGTTTCGTTGCTACAACAAAGGATGTTATGACTACCATTTCAAAACACAGAAAGACGGGAACTTTCAAAAACGCATAGGCGGGAAATAAGAATAATGAATAATGTTTCGAGAAAGCAATTGTTTACATATATTCCCTAGGTATTAATTTTTTTTTTAAATTTTTTAATAATGTAAATTTTATTTTTGCTATTTATGGGATATTTTGCAAAGGAATCAAATGTTTCATCATGTATATTTGCTTGTTTGATGAATACTTGTATTTTCTTCTTTTAAACTCTGATATTTAACCGCTCGTCCCCGTCCCATTTGATTTTAGATTTAAACATTTATGATTTGCTCTTCAGCTTGTATTTATTTGTAGTTTAATTTCATGATAAACTAAAGACAAAATAACTGACACGAATGTGACCCAAAAGAAATATAGGGGAAGCCCAGCGATTCAACAACATTGATACACTGGGTAAGGTAGATTGTACTCTACGGGCTGATACAAAGGGAAACCACTCCCATCTAGAGTATAAACTAAGATTAGCTGCCCTTGATTTATCGAAAAGGTCACGGACGTTACAAATCGCTTGCGGGACGACTTAGGTTTTGATCCTTCCCTTGTTCAGCGAAAAGGTATGTTGTTTCACATTTCTGTCAGTATTGAGTCGGATGAGAGTATTCCTTTTAGCTATCGACTCGATAGTTACGTGTTTAACTATGGTAATTAACGATATTTCTGACGTTAAACCTGTGGTGCGTTCTTCATGTTGTTAAAGTGTCGATTCGAATTATAAAGTTTAACAAAAAAAAGAGGCAATGTTTGAACGTAAAGCAGATTATTTATGTGAAACAGACCAAGCCTTGCACGCCATTTTGTCAAGTTTATTCAGGGACTACAACGATCTTAGCTACTTAAGATTGGTCCGGACCAATTGTAAATTTCGATTGTAGCTTACAATGATCTAAGCCTACAATCGCTTTGTGCAAGTGGATGACGATTGTAGCCGAAGCCTAAGATGGCGATCTTAAGGATTTACAATAATTGGAGCGCTAAGATCGCTTTGTGCAAGTGGACCCAGGTTAGAATTGGTCCCCAACAACCTCAGCTGATTGTAGGAGCATTGCTATTGGATCGGGTGGCAAGGCTCAGTGATATGGTTGATAATCGTACCCTATTTGTGTATATCGTTGCTCACAATGTCATTCACTGGGTTCACAGGACGCCAGCATAGACCTGGAATATTTCTCAGCTGGGAGTAAATCAAGACACAAATATCAATCGTAGTCGTGTACCTGACGTGTGTATTCTGTGTTGCAGGACTGATGTGGCGTGGGGGGAAGGTGACCACGACACGGCAACTACACTGACGACAGCCCTGGTCGTCGACTCTACACAGAAGCTCCAGCACCCACCTACTCCTTACTGTGACAAGGGAACGCAACACGCACTCGGACGCCATGTCAGATGAGTACAGGACAGGAAATTTGCAATATCTGTGCGTCACTGGTTGACCTTTCTGTTGATCCACGTCACGACACAGGAAGATGGCCGCGTGAGGGTCAGGGCGAATGAAGTCGACTACAGAGAGGAAGCGGACAAAGGGTATGGATATAACCAACATGGCCGAAGGTGAAACTGAGAGTTGCCATGGTGACGATATATCAAGTATGCAGATACAGGCACTCCGAAGCTTGTTTCTCCTGTTGGTTTTGGCAGTTTCAATTCTCGTCGTGGTCTCGTCCCTCGCAGTGCTCAGGAAGCCGAAACTCGCTCCCAGTGTCAATGTCTATGTGGGCGTGGCAATGGGCAATAACGGTGACGACTCTGAACGCTTAAAACGTGGTGTTAAAATCCCTCTTGCGCATGCGCCTGCTGGAAAAGGAAAGCAATTGCACAGTGTCCCCATGCGTAAGAGTCCCAGAGAGAAGGGCAAACATAGAACCAGTCATGGGCACAGCAACAATACAACAATGGCTGTCAACGGAAACGGCAGGAAAATTACACACGGTCGGGTTGATATAAAACATGGACCTATAGTCAAACCAAGGCACAAACAATCTGGAAATAATACTCATCTCGGTAGACGACATGACAAGCACACTGCGGATCGGGCAGACCTGGCGATGCCATCAAGGAATCCGGTGCCCAGCAAATACAACTCAACTCATTCACGTGACATGCGACGTCATGGAACCAACAGAGGTTAGGAGATGTGTGTCATCCAATCAAATTACAGCAACTGTGCCACGTGACGTTGGTTCAACCAATGGAAGCAATGAATACAACATGTGCCTTGACTCATTCTGGTGTTAATAGATTGAAGCGGCATTGTTCATACTGTGGTATCCACTTGATAATATTTGCACTGTAATCCGCTCTGTAATCCGCAATGGCTGGAATATGTTAGAAACTATTTGCACGAATTCTTTGTGAAACTTTGAACAATACTTTGGACACGTCTAACACGATGCAGGGGGAGACCCCTGTAGTACCGACCATTGCATTTTCTGGAGTGTGTGAGTGTGTGTGTGTTGGGGGGGGGGGGGGGTTGTTTCATGGCTTGTCATATCACCGACCAGTGCTTTCCTACCACTTCCGGCCTTCCTTCCGCATAGAGCTGACACGCAGTGATATAACCGGAAAACTGTTCAAAGCGGCCCTGAACTCACAGAACACCGGGTCGACTCCAGGAATAGAACAGAATTCAAGTCTGAAACATATCTCAAACATGTCTGACGTAGAAACGTCCCCAGTCTGAAAAGATACAATTGAAGTTTGGTCCAAACCTTCCGACTCACTCACTCACTCACTCACTCACTCCATTCATCGTTTAAACATCACATCGGAGATTGTATAGACACCTGACACCTCACTGGTCCTTGTGCAATATCGGGGACTATATATACTGGGACTATCACTAGCTGTAGAAGTACGTGACAGCTGAACGGTGAACAAGGAAAGGGGAGATAACCGAAGAGGGCAGGGTTCGGGTCTGACGGGTACTCTTTCGAGTATTAGAACACCAGGGGAGATAACTCCCATCTTCAGATCTCACTGAAGAGAAACAGGACAGTGTCAGGTACATTGACAGATGAGATGCGAAAAATACAAGACATGATTGATTGTGGGACATAATTATTTTTGTTGGAATCGCGTCCTCGAGACAGGGTCACGTGATCCCTGTATCTAAGCACTGGTTGTCAGTGAGTGTGATTGTCTGTGTCGGCCTGCTGTATCGCACTGTGATAACTCTTGACGTCATCAGCCATGGTATTAATGTGACGTCATCAACTATGGTACTCTTGTGACGTCATATGCATGTATTTGGGATTGTATGTCGGGGTTCATTTCAATAATGTGAAAATCTCAAACATGAGTATTTCATTTGCGTTTGAACATTTTCCGATCTCATATTTTGTTAAAAGATATATTTTCATTGTGATTAACCCACGTGACAAGAGGATGATAGACTTGCTATTATATACAAAATATGTCTTTCATACCGAAGTGTCTGCATGCTGCCGGATTACCAGACTCAAATACCACGAAGTTTATAATTATGCACCTATGCAGAAACTTTGCAAAAACGCGAGATCAAAGTATGAAACAGTCACGTGGTATATGGAGTCGGTAATCTCCGAGACCTCTCGTAAACCGTCGGAATGAAAAGATCTATTTTTGAGGGAAATGCTCCTTTTGGGTATTTAATAAATTATTTTTTTATACTCCATGTGTTTGTGTTGTGACGTAGAGCGGCATATGTGCCAGCTTCTTACTGTCTCTCTTGAGGGGTTCTATTTTGACGCCGCTTTAAACGTATCCCAGTCGTATCACTGTGAAAACTTGATTGAGTGAGTGAGTATGGTTTTACGCCGCTTTTAGCAATATTCCAGCAATATCACGGCGGGGGACACCAGAAATGTACCCTTGTCGGGAATCGAACCCGGGTCTTCGGCGTGACGAGCGAACGCTTTAACCACTAGGCTACCCGACCGCCCCGAAAACTTGATTGGAGTGTGTGGGTTTGCATGGCGCAGGTTACAGACGTTGCTGGGGTGGGACCCGGTGGTGAGAGGGGTGTGTGTCAGTGGGTGATCTTGAATTTTGTGAGAAAATGGAGACTAGATATTTTGCTGAGTTAAACTATGAACGTACGTATAAAAAACTTAAAGCCATCTCACAATGCTTTTTTTTGGTCAAAATCTTCTTCTTTTTCCATCTGTCTGAAGCATACTTTGTTCATTTCTTCTCAGCATATTCAGCGACAGTTTATATTGTTCGATTACAAACCCACCCACACACCCACACACCAATAGTCGGGGCGATTTCTAGATCAGAGGTTCCTAGGCCTGAAACGACCAAGGGAGGTAATTCAGGCCCCGATTATAATCAATTCTGTAGATGTGTGTAAGATCATCAAGCTGACCTCACTCACTCACTCACTCACTCACTCAACCTGCTTGTAGTGAGATGCGACTGAACGGATCGATTGGCTCAGTGGCCTTGTTGTTTGCGTGTTGCCGTGACCCGAGGGCGTGCGTTACTGCTCACAATATCAACCATCGGTTTATCAGGTCCAGATTCGGTTATTTAGAGACCGCCGTCATATACATGGCATATTGCTGAGTGCGGCGTTGAACAAACAAACAAACAAACAAATCTCATGCATTGAACTCACTCGGTGTTGAATACACATGGCCTGCCACTGGGACCAGATCAACAAACGTCAATTTCGTGTGAAGTCGCAAGCACGAGCCATATTTCATGGTGGGAAAAACACTATCCTCTTTATTTGCTCCTTTGGGAGATTGTATGATTAATACTGGCACAGACTTGGACAGCAGTGAGACAGGGACACTAAGGTAAGACGTGTCCGTGAACTCAGGTGAGAAGACATCAACATGAAACATGACACACTTTAAGGACACGCACCTGTTAGGTCTGCATGTCACGTGGCCCAAGGAACCCAGGGCCCTGTTCCACAAAGCGATCATAGAGCTGAGGTGATCGTAACTCCCATACTTTAACATTGACTTACGACAATCGTAGCGCTAAGATTGCTTTGTTTCATGCGTGGTATCTCATGATGGTAAGTTCTCTTACCACAGCTGGCATTTCAGAACTACACCCGTACTCACACATCTCATGGAATGGTAGTTCAATGTCCATGTCAGATGTTGCACACGAGTTTCAACATCTGCTCTGTGGGGAGGGCAATACAACTCCAGGGCCCCGTTCCTCAAAACGATCTTAGCGCTAAGGTGATCGTAAGTCCCCTACTTCAACATAGGCTTACGATCATCTTAGCGCTAAGATCGCTTTGAGGAACGCGGCCCTGAGGGGGATGACGTCATAGCTTTGCCCAGAACTGGTCGTAAGTGTTCCTGAGAGAGTGACACGATGTCAGGACATGCTTGACGGGATCCTGATACACCAGGAGCAGTCTGGTAGCCTAGTGGTCAAAGCGTTCGCTCGTCACGCCGAAGACCCGGGTTCGAATACCAAAATGGGTACAATGAGTGCAGCCCATTTTTGGTGTCCCCCGCCGTGACATTTCTGGAGTATTGCTTAAAGCGGCGTTAAAACATACTGACTCACTCACTCAGTTATGACCTCCTCGTCACAGAGGTCACATTTTGTCGCTGCATCTTGAGGCACAGCCACCCACAGTTGTGCACATCATGCATACCGCTGGATATAATGTCTGTTTCCAGCTAGTGTCCAGATTCTCACTGGTCCTGATTTCTGGTTCAGATATTAAGTCGCGAGAAAATTAAATGTCGCATTCTCCCGTTCTCGCGATTTCGTGTTTTTGTGGCCTAATTTGACAAGTCGAGATTGCGAGATTTTGCATTATGTCCAAATGTCGCATTCTCGCGTTGTCGACTTTTGACAAAAAGTGCTATCTACCAAAAACAGGAGAATGCGAGATCGCGAGAACGAAAAATTTTGTCCAAATCTCGCGGGCATATTTACCTCGTTTCCAAAGGTCGAGATCGCGAGAATGTCCCTTACAGTACTCCATACGTGTTACAGCCATTTGACTTTTTGTAGTCTGCCCTAAGTTGAGCAGAGATTTCCAAGCGTGTTTTGACAAAATCCTGGCATGATGTACATGTAGGTATTCATTAAGGAAGTGTGTCAGGTCATATAAGTGGAGAACTTGTCACGTGCGGGGCATGAAGCCGCTGTTCTTTCCTGGGTTTGAAAGGTGGAAACGAGTTCTATGAAAGATGTCCTAGGGGCAGAGAACACTGTTTGTAAGGAACATCAGTTGACATTTATGTTCTAATTTTGTGTAGAGGGGGGAGGGGTGTGCGCGCGCGTGTTTGTGTGTGTATGTGTTTGTGTGTGAGAGTGTGTGCGTGCGTGCGGGCGTGCGTGCGTGTGGGTGTTTTGGGGTGGTGGTGGATGTGTAGATGTGGGGGGGGGGGGGGAGGGATGTGCGCGCGCGTGTTTGTGTGTGTGTGTGTTTGTGTGTGTGTGTGTGTGTGTGTGTGTGTGTGTGTGTGTGTGTGTGTGTGCATATACTAGTACGGACTAATGCATTGTTATAGTACTAGACCTCTGAGATACATCACCGCAGTTTAACGTGAATACCCCACTAAGTCACAGTATACTCACTCCGAGGCTACCAGTCCTTGCTTAAGCGCCTAAATGCCGAGCGCCAGGCGCGGTAACAACAAGTACCACCTTATAACGTCCTTTGGAATTTCCGGCGATCGAACCCCCGACCTTCCGCTCCCCGCCGGGACACTGGTCTTGTTACACACCTTTACCCACAGGTGTCAGTTAATGAATTACATGCAACAACACGTTTCTTACCTTGCGCGTGTTGTGTTTGTGTAAGTGTAAATGTACCAGTATATAAGTAGGAACGGTAGTAGTGAACCGTTGTTAATAATCGGGTGTGTCGTGACAAGGTCGCTTGTTTACTGATGCGTAGGGATACATTTGTCTAGGGTTCTAGCACCTCGACATTTTGCAGGTGGTTTGGGATGAGACCTAATGATGTACATTTGATAATTTTAAAGAAAAACAACTCTGGAATAAACTGGGAATCACGGTATATATTTCCCTCGGAAATTGATGTCAGAGATCCCTCGTTGGGTTCGCTCATCAAGGACAATAAGCTCGTTGGTAATTCTCATATTATTATATGGGCGTTCAATTTATGAAATATGAAAAGATTTATTTTGATAAATTGACATGCTGACACATTTCGATCACAACGCAAATACACATTGAAGACAATTCTTATCAGCCAAAACGTGAACTATGATAACTTCAGACAACTTATTTAATCACGAACACAAACAAACTGTCGACAACATCATGAACTCAGTCACATCGCTCAGCGGAATAATGCAGCAGAAGCCCCGCCCATTCTATTATCAGCCAATCAGGACACAGTAGTCCGTGTGGGCGTGGCCTATTTTTACGGTTAATTGAAAAAAAAATGAAAAAACCCCAATTCTTTGTAAGCCAAATGTCACGGAATCTCTTGCGATGTATCTATTATGTGATCATCCGTGGCACATAAGTTGGAGGTGGAGTCCGCCACATTCACCCACAGCTCTGCCACTTCATGTAGGTCAACTGATTCTGAATACACGTTTATGGACGCTTCTCGGGACATTAATATTTTTTACAATAATAATATCGTCATCCATACTCCACAGATTTCAGGAATGGCAGTTATATCACAAAAAACTGTGCTGATATGGTCATCTGCACCAAACTGATTTCAGGAACCGTAGTTTTTATCACAAAAACCTGTACAGATAATAGTGTTACGTGTAATCAGTGTCATAATGTGCAGGGACATAACGGTATACAATCGGGGGAAACAGCTGATTGGTCCGACAGGTTCTTCCACGCATGCGCCTAGAGGTTGGGACAATGGGCGCAGAGATGTACAAGCTCACCCCAGCGGTAGACTGCCTGTCGACGTGATGTATCGTTGTGTCCTGATGTCCGGCGGAGTTGATGGTACACAAATAACAACAACAGTAACAATAATAATATTAATGTACATATTTATGTACACACTAAAATATGCTTAAAGCGCTACAATATTACAAAGGTGAATTGTTTAGTTTGCGCTTAATTTTCACTCTCGGCTTCCCGGAGAGTGTACATCCCATGCTGTTACGCGAGAAGGTTGACAATCACATCCTACCGGGTACCCATTCACTGCTGGATGAACAGAGGCACCTTTCGAACAAAGTTACGTGCCTAAGGAGACACCACATGTGCTACATGTGCTTCAGTGTGGGGCGGGACCGAAGCCCTTTTATCGTGACGTCATCCGTCTGACATGTACACATTCCATTGCAGGTACGTCCATTGGCAATGTCATTCATCTATAATAGCAGTTGCACATAGTAAAGCTAGAATTGGAAAGAAATCGAGATCCGGTTGGTTCTGAAAATGGGTTCCTGTAAACGTTCTGTGCACTTTGGGTTGGTGTCATACTTAGGCTGGAGTGCTCCTGATGATGATGGGGATCACCGCTTGAGGCGGCTCCGTGTGAAGTCCCCATGCATGTTGGCCTACTCGATAGTGTGGAGCATGTGATTTCTTTTGGTAAGTAGAGCATTCTCTTTTGTAACTTGGGGGCACGGGGTGCTACATGTGCTTCAGTGTGGGGCGGGACCGAAGCCCTAGACACTCTCAGGAGCCCAGCTGCTAAACACGGTCACTCATCCAGCAACACTCAGCGACCGACGTTGCTTAAATTAACCCGACTTGTGGTTTGTGCGCTGTGCACAGGACAACGACCGCCATATAATTCTTTGAGTTTGCAAAGGTCAAGACGTACAAGGTACACTTGTCACAATGTAACACTGCTCCTCATTGGTCCCCCAACGCGATGGATCTTAATTAGTCCGTCATAATGATACTCGACTGTAGAACCAGGCTATATCCTTCCTATCGCTGCGCTTCATCCAATGATATGAAGAGACGGAGCCCAGCCTAGAGCCTTGAACTTGTGGA
Source organism: Haliotis rufescens (assembly GCF_023055435.1). Taxonomy (NCBI): domain Eukaryota; kingdom Metazoa; phylum Mollusca; class Gastropoda; order Lepetellida; family Haliotidae; genus Haliotis; species Haliotis rufescens. Next base: position 34,222,606 of record NW_025963824.1, on the reverse strand, counting down.
CCAAAGTTCGCGGAGATGACGTCACACCTGTTGTTGGTGCCATGCCCTTGCAATAACGCGGAATAGCCATCATGTACGCAGGTTAGCCGCCTGCTTAAAGTATTCACTCGTCACACCGACCTGGGTTGGATTCTCTATGGTACTATGTTTTAATATTCCTGGTATGCTTTATCTGATGTTGGCAGTGCGTCGGAATCTCAGTGTGCGATGGCGTTCTTTTCTTGGAACTGAAAAGCAGCAGATCCCGGGAAAAGAGGTCATCCAGATGTTCAGCCAGATGCTCCCCCTCTGTAACAGTTATAGAGTGAGTGAGTGAGTACCCGACCGCCCCAACAGTTATAGAGGATCTCATGTGAACAAAAGGACAACATTTGGCATGGCATCTTCGGTGCTGACAACAAGCTTCGGACATCAATCATTTGACACAAACACACCTAATTCAAATACACGGATTTCCCCTTCACTGAAAGACTTGGCATTCCCCACGGCCAGCTTGGTGTCGCTGACACACAGGCAGCAGGGATACGTGATGCCATGGGTCGCATTCAACACTTCCACGATGTCCTCCTGGCCAGAGATGGCGCACCTGACGACCCTGCCTTGCTTTCTGTCGGCAATAAACAACATCCCGTAGTCGTCGCAGTCAATGCTGCAGGAGGAGCTGAGGCTGCCCAGGTCGATGTAGTTCAGAAACTTAGTATCACTACTGAAGATAGCCAGGCGACGCTTCTCACCATCATACAGGATTATCTCCCCCTGTGGGCCGCTAGCGAGAGCAGTAACGGTGCTGAAACATCCGTCCTTCTCGTTCCGGTTGCCCTGTAGGTTGAAGGGGCGCTTGCTCTGGCGGTCGATGCCTGTGAGGCATTTTTTGTCCTTGTCGAAGAGGACAATGACACCGTCGAGATGGAAGGCCAGGGCTCCGATGTTGGCTACCTTACAGCTGATCTTGTGCGTCCTGCACGTGGCCTCCCGGTCTGAGGGAAGGGGGTTGAGGAACAGCCGACTCGCGTTACAGTCGTCATAGAGGACCACCCCACACTCTTCCTCTCTGTACATGGCGAACGCAGCAATGCCCTTTCTCCTGTGGTACACCACCTGCTGCTTGTCGACGCTGGAACACATCACGACCTGGCCCATGATGTTTGTGTTGTAGGCGCAGACCACTTCATCATGCGGCATCAGCCCGACTCCGACCATGGTGATGGGACTGCTGTCAACCCCGCTCCCCAGCACGTAGCTTGATACCAGCATAGGAGTCCCTACAATATAGGCCTTCCGCTCTGTCTGATCTCTCATCACAGGCCTTGGTAGGGGTTCAGGTTGTTCTGGCCTCCTCCGCCTCTGTACCTGCTCCACCTCCACCATCTCCTCCCGCTCCATCTCCTCCCGCTCCACCTCCTCCACCTCCACCTCCTCCACCAACTCCTCCTCCACCACCAACTCCTCCCCCTCCTCGTATACACCAGACTTCAGGAGGTCTATATCAGTGTAGGAGCCATGTTTGGGCAACGTGATGCACCCCAGACCGATACAGTTCCCGTCTCCCTTGAAGGTGTAGTCGTGGATGGCCAGGTCCCTGTCCACAGCATTCGACCAATCTTCTATTTCTCTCAGCCTCTGCTCCACCTGAAGACTCCTGCTCTGGAAGTCTGATATGTTGATGTCATTCAACACTGCCTCGACTTGATTCAGGGTAGTATCCAGCGAGGTGGATTTCTCTTCCACTGAGCGATCCTGTTGGTCAAGCATCTTGATGTTGTTGTCATGGAGATCCTGGATCCTCCTTTGCAGGTTTCGTTCTTCCTCGCGTATTCTCCGCACAGCGTCGTTAGCTGTGGACTCTACCATGCCTTTCTGTAGAGCATAGTTATCTACCGCTGATTGCCGCATCCTATCGACCCTGTCCTGGGCTCCTGAAAGTTTCTTCTTCTTGTCTTTCAGAGTGAGAAGTTTGCCTTTTACAAGCTCCACGACCTCATTCTTTGCTTCCACAAGGGGGGTAACTCTGTGCGGCGCCTCGGAGTGAGAGCTGGTTGCGCAGAGTGGACACACGGCGGCTGCGCAGTGGGAACAGAAAAAGTTGACCGTCTTCCCAGGGTGGTCTGTGCACTTGGCGGTGGGGACATTGGCCATGTTCTCTGTGACGTCATGGCCGTTGAACACCGCCTGGTGTTTCTTCCCGCACAGGCCACATAGATACTCCTTGCAGTCTTGGCAGAACACGCCATCAGCTGATCTGGTTTGGCACGCCGCACAGTGAGTGTTTGTAGGGATCCGGTCCGCCTCGTCCGCTGCCGACCTCGCCTGAAATAGAAGATTATGTATGATTATAGATACAGATGATAGAATTATCTTAAAACCCCGCATGTTATCAGAAATCCGCGGGTCACTTTAGGACTGAAGTTGTGTTGGTTGACGTTCATCACCTCACGTGATTAAGTTCCAGGATGAACGCCAACAAATACAATTTCAATTCTTATTTCGACGGATAAATAAATCATAACAAAACAATCCTTTTGAACACCGAATTTTAATTATTTGAAGCGAACTATTTTAACGCGGAGAGTTGCTTTTTATCGTGACGTCATCCGTCTCACACATTCCATTGCAGGTACGTCCATTGACGTGGCGGCTAAGGCAATGTCATTCATTTATAATAGCAGTTGCACCTAGTAAAGCTAGAATTGGAAAGAAATCTAGATCCGGTTGGTTCTGAAAATAGGTTCCTATAAACGTTCTGTGATCTTTGGGTTTGTGTTATACTTAGGCTGGAGGCGCTCCTGATGATGATGGGGATCACCGCTTGAGGCGGCTCCCTGTGAAGTCCCGATGCATATTGGCCTACTCGATAGTGTGGAGCTTTGTGAATTCTTTTGGTGAGTAGAGCATTCTCTTTTGCAACTTCGAATGGACGCTTAATTCTCCTGACCCGACATATAATGATTTGTCTGGCTTCAAAGCCTTCATCCTTCACAGCCTGAATCGTATGCTGACGTTATTTTTAGACATTTAGGAATTCCCCTAAAGTCGTTCTGTATCTTTCCGCTCGATTAACAACGTCATAGGGAAATTAACGATAGTGAGCTTGGTTGTGTTCATCTAGGCGAGGTCACCCCTACTGTCAATATTATACAAAAAAGTACACTTGACAAGGTCAATATGCGAAGGACCCAACCCTTGAGGTGGTCTGACCGCCGACGGGGTCGACATCGAGGAACCTTGTTTTCGCATATTGACCTCGTCAAGAGTAACCATACGTGTTGTTTTACCGACATTCAAGTTTGTGAAGTCTTTGTTTGTGAGTCAATATTCATCACGTAACAGGTCAATACTGATCATGTCACGAGTCAATATTCGAGGTCAGTGTCAGTCACATTATTTGGGGGTTTCATTGACATAGTGGTGACTAAGCATAACACTACTGCCACAGGATACTTTGCATGTCACGTGACCGGACATTTCTCCTGTTTGTAAACAAACGCGCTTATTCAGAAATCAGAATAGAACGGACTGATGCAAGTATTTTGGGGCGCTTTGCATATTGTTTTGCATAATTATATAGATATGCTACTACAACGGCGACAGTGAGTTGCATGACAATACATATTTACACGTCAAAGTGACCGTATCGCTTGCTCTCCGTAAGGCTTCGATGACAGCATGTGGAGCCGTACAACAAATGTAAACATACGATAACTACGCAATAGGATATTTTCTCAAAGAAAGTTTACCATTCTATGACATATGTTTATCTAGATATGTAGACGTGTCAAAAATGAAACAGGTGAAAAACATATGCAATATCTTGAATAGACTGTGTAAGATGTGACGAATCGTCACATGGCACTGGCCTGTGGCAGAGGTCCTGTGCTGGTCGCAAGGTAGGAGAGTGCATTGAAATTTATTGTTTCGTCACGTGGTACGGATTAACCAATGGAAATGCAAGATTCTTAATAGATGTATCACAATAAGATTTCATAGCAGCCCGCATTTCCCCGCATTTCCCTTACGACGGGCTGCCATCTGTTCTGTTGTTATGTGACGTCATTGGCGTCACGTTTCTTTTTGTGACGTCATCTGGCATTCTTTTTTTTGTGGAGTTTTTTAATACAACCATAAATTTCATGTTGCTTTTTGGTCATTTTGGGATGAGTCACAAACTTCATCCATTTAGCTGTAATAATGGTAGAGGTATTTTTCAGGGCATTATAATTTGGAGCACCTTTAGAATACAGTTCTTCTCGTGAGGAGAAGTAGGATACGTCTCAAAGACAAGCAACCAGTTTTAGTGAGAATCAGTCGGACGCGAACTGGTGATCTTCGAATATTCGAGTATGGACCAGACAATCCAGTGATTGACATCATGAGCATTGATCCACGCAATTGGGATCGATGACATGCATTAACCAAGTCAGCGAGTCTGACCCCCCTGATCCCGTTCGTCGCCTCTTACGGCAAGCATAGTCGCCTTTTACATCGGTTTCTGAAGACCTCTTCTACCCCGGATCTTAACGGGTTAGAAACATTTAGTAGGGAACGCTGTAAGGATAATGTGGATAATAGTAAGGAACGAGAGAGGCAAAAGCATGGCTGTTGACGACACAAGGGTGAGTTCGCTTTTGAATCAGTATACGTACCAAGTAAATGTGAAAGGGCTAAGGACAGAGTTCGGGTAACCTAGCTCCCGCTAACCGGGTACCCGACCCTCATGATCCCTCATGAACGTAAAGGGTCGAATGATGATTGAATGCGCCCCCGCAGGCTATATTTACTAAACAAATATTCGAAACTCTCAACATCGCTGGGCTTATTCAATGACATTGCGTGAAGAGATCACGGGAATAGTATAGTCTCAGTCCGCAGAAGGCCATTTTGGTTGAGGGAGGTTGAGGGAAAATAGGGAAGGTGATTGGCTGATCCAAGTCACGTGATCGGATAGGATGACTCATGCATCAACAGCACGTCACAGGTGAGGGGGAATGAAAGTGTGTGTTTATGAGGCAGAAAAGAATTCATAAGAAAACAAAAGTAAAGGGTTATGAATAGAGCTATGTGTATAGCGTGCTGCCCTAAATAGACAGACCGTACCCGTCAGCCCAGTTTGAATTGAGCGCGCTTTACAACTCACGTGGCCTCGTCGTTTCAAATAACCCGCGCTCGCTAGAGCGTGCGACCTGATTGGATAAAGACAGGGTGTGTGTTGAAAGTACATCATACCACAATAGAGACGGGTTGTGTCAACATGATATATGCCGGATAATGTAGAAAAAATAATAATGTACGTCTAGCTGGATCAAATCCATCTTATAGGGTCTACAAGTTGTACACCATGAACGTTAGACAACCTGTATGGAAAAGACATAGAAGAAATATAAGACTACACAATCAGCAAGCTAGCAGTGTAGTTTACATTTAGCGCGCAACAACGAGGTATTCATGTCACCCTGCATTGACTATAACGCTGAAGGCAGCCGTATTTCGAATCACCCGAGCTGCGTACTATTGTGAACCATTTGTAAAGAATTATTCATCCCTGTCCCGACTTGCATAGTTGATGTTTCAAAGCTAGCTTTTCCATTTAACCCGATGACAAATAAGCCCTACGGTTTGAGTTTTAACCGTGTAACATGATGTGCACAGTTTTACTTCAGAACGTGCTATTTTGAAAATAGATAGAAAACTGATAAGTACATGTACCAGTGTGACGGCACAAAGCTAGGTTTGTTGGGAAAACGTTGGAAGCAATCTATAGGACATTTTCATTTTTACAATACTCACCCTTAATTCGAAGAGAGAACAGAGTTTATCATGGAAAATTGTTTGACGAGGAAAATGTTTTATTGGAAATATATGTCGAAGCAGGTTTATTCATAGCTAATGTTTAGCAGAGAGACTAAGCCACCGACCGGCCGACCGCCCATAACAATGTCAACATACCCCGGCCTTACAATTAATGTTAACATACCAGCCTCGCCTGAAGCTTCCCATTCATAAATTGTGTGACCAGTGTCCCGTATTTATGATATGTTAGGGAAGATGTGTTGTACATTTGTTATTTTAAAAGAGAGTTATTTCAGAGATGATATATATGGGTATTCCCCTCATTAAACCTTTTTTTCGTTGGTGTCTATTAAACGTATCCAGTATTTAATACATTTGAATGATGTAGGAAAGTATGTGCGTGTAGATGTTGTACCTATATCCGAACACGAATGTATGACACCTTTCAATAGATCAATTACGGTTCTAACCACGACACGCAACATGACTATGAGCGTGGTTAGCAGTTCATATTTATAAACACATCGTAAATGACATATTTCTGATGAATGAACTCGCCCGCACACATGTCTATAGGGTTATGTTCGTCCGAACTGTAAACAGTGACACATTGATAACAGGAAGGGTGTGTGGAATGCAGTCGTCCTTGTAAGGGTAAAATACGCGTTTAAACTCACCATTTAAATGATGACATTACTTTTTAGATGTATTGGTATCAGTGAGTGAATGAATTTAGTTTTACGCCACACTCAGCATTATTCCAGCTCTAGGACGGTGGTCTGTCAATAAACGAGCTTGGACCAGACAATCCAGTGATCAACAGCATGAGCAGCGATCTGTGCAACTAGGAACCGATGGCACGTGTCATCCGAGTCGGCGAGACTGACCAACCAATCCCCGTCAGTCGCCGATAAGCATGGGTTACTGAAGGTCGATTCTATAACCCGGACCTTCACGGGTGTAGTATGACGAAGACGATATACTAACATGATCGCTTTTTTAACATAGTCACAAGTGTGCTGTGAAGAAAAGAGTGTCTTCCAATATTCCCTGCACTTGTAAGACAGTATAAACTCTACAGTAGTGTAGCCCGACAAACAGTTTTACTCTCGCCAGCAAACGGATTGGACGTGAACAACATGAAGAAAGCTTCAGAGATTAGACTTGACCCTAGAGATATATTTAGGAAGACTACGTTGAGAAAATCACAACAGAGAAAGAAACCACAAGCAGCCAAGTAGTCGACGCTGAAGACAAAGAAGAGACAGGTAACACCTAAAATGAAAACGATGACAACCAAACAGGGATCGAAGAAAACACCCCAACCCGTGAAAATACAACATATGTCGGAGGTGAAGGCTGTGGTGGAACGGGCACTTGCTGCCCTGAAGCGTCAACAGAGTCAAGGGTATAAAAGAAAGCTTCATACCCTCTAATCGCTCACCGTATTGGATCACCATGGGGGTTGCCACATGTCCGGACTGTGAAAAAATGTTTTAAAGGAGAGATGTCATGTTAAGACACAGGAGAAATAAACATAGCATACCGCCGCCGTTACAAGCCCACCCGCCGCCCCAAGTCCACTCGCCATTACAAGTCCACCCGCTAACGCCGCCGCTGCAAGTCCACCCACCGCCGCCGCTGTGTCAAGCCAACCCGACGTTACAAGCCCACCCGCCGCCACCAGTCCACTCGCCATTACAAGCCCACCCGCTAACCCCACCGCCGCCGCCGCCGCCGTCGCCTCCATCGCAAGTCCACTCGCGGCTGCCTCATTTACCATGTATATCTGATCTTCGAGACCAATTCAAGTTCCTGATTCCCTCAAATGCGCTCGTTGTGGGACCCAGTGGTTGTGGAAAGTCTGTGTTTACCTCTCATGTACTCCAGCATGGCCTGATCCAACCCCAACCTACCCGCATCGTTTGGTGTTATACTCAATGGCAGCATTTATATCAGTACCTCGGTGAGCAGCTGCCTCAGCTGACCTTTGTATAAGGAATTCCCTACGATATCTTGGACGAGGATTACTTTGATGCTCGTCAACAGAACGTGTTGGTCCTGGATGATTTCCTGGCCGAAGCAAAGCACGACAAGCATATTTCGCGGCTGTTTACTCAAACCTCACATCACAAGAATGTATTGATCTTTCTCTTGATACAAAATCTGTTTCCGAGAGGTAAGGAATCGAGAGACATTGCTTTGAACGCGCATTATGTCACCCTGTTTCATTCCCCCATAGATAAACAGCAAATCAAACTCTTCGCTCGAAGAATTTTCCCCGAACATATGGATCACTTTATGGCTATGTATGAAAAGGTTGCTGAAACACCCCATGGACAACTCACCATCGATCTAAAACCTACCACCAAAGATAAGGATCGACTGCATGTTAACCTCATAAATGAGGAAAACAGGAGACCAACAGCACAGTCTGAACCTGATCTGCGTAGGGAGAAGTTGACTACAACAGAATCTCTGGATAGTCCTCTGACACAAGAAGAGAGATTGCCCCAACATCAGCTCACTCCAATTGAAACTGATTCAGACACGAGTATGACTATGGCCACGGCTTGCGCAGATTGCGGGGTGCTGATAGATAACATGCACGATCTATTAGCGTTATAGTCAATGCAGGGTGACATGAATACCTCGTTGTTGCGCGCTAAATGTAAACTACACTGCTAGCTTGCTGATTGTGTAGTCTTATCTATTTCTTCTATGTCTTTTCCATACAGGTTGTCTAACGTTCATGGTGTACAACTTGTGGACCGTACAAGATGAATTTGATCCAGCTAGACGTACATTTATTTTTTTTCCTACATTATCCGGCATATATCATGTTGACACAACCCGTCTCTATTGTGGTATGATGTACTTTCAACACACACCCTGTATTCATCAAATCAGGTCGCACGCTCTAGCGAGCGCGGGTTATTTGAAACGACGAGGCCACGTGAGTTGTAAAGCGCGCTCAATTCAAACTGGGCTGACGGGTACGGTCTGTCTATTTAGGGCAGCACGCTATACACATAGCTCTATTCATAACCCTTTACTTTTGTTTTCTTATGAATTCTTTTCTGCCTCATAAACACACACCTTTCATTCCCCCCTTTCCCGACGCGCTGTTGATGCATGAGTCATCCTATCCGATCACGTGACGTGGATCAGCCAATCACCTTCCCTGTTTTCCCTCAACCTCCCTCAACCAAAATGGCCTTCTGCGGACTGAGACTATACTACTCACGGGGAGCTTATGCACACACGATGACGCCTGACGTCACAGGGCATTATTTCGCTGATGCGACTGGCAACAAAATACTACAAATTACGTCATAGGGTATTGTGACGTGTTTGAAAAGGTTGTACTGTATTCTAAAGGTAGACCAAAATGATAATGCCGTGAAAAAAATTACCGAAACTGTTATATACTGACACAGTGTAACATGGCGGACAAGAGATATGTCATCCCAACCCGGCTCCAACACGTGATATCGCTTGTGTGAAATCAAGCAATATTTCCTCGGGGAAATCTCTACAATGAAATTGCATCAGCAATGTGACGTCATCGGTTACAATGACATCACAATCAAATTACATCGAACCGGGATCTTCGGAGTGACGAGAGAACGCTTCAACCACTAGGATACCCCACCACCCCATTCTCACCTGAACGGCCACGTAGTTGATGGGGAACTTCTCTATTCCCCCCTTGGGGATCTTTAGACTCTTCTTGCAGAGCGGGCACTTGACCTTCCGGTCAAGGGATCTGTCGCCCTTGGAGATCAGGTGAGTGCTGAGACAGGCCTGGCAGAAGGTGTGGCCGCACTCCGTGATGCGCGGCTTCGTCATCGCCTCCTTGCAGATCGGGCAGTGCGACACCTGGTGAAACGTCATTGCCATTTTGGCCGCCATATTGAATTTCTGGAACACAATAATAATTCAAATACAAGTCACGTGATTACTGTTCTGGGTTTGTCACGGCCATACTGCGGACCTGTGCGTGTGGATTTCACAACTTGTAAGGAGAACCCAAAGTTAAGCTAGCCTCGGAAGCATTTTTCAGCCAAGAGTGCACCCTTTTACTTTATGAATAGTCTGTGACCCGTTAAAGGGCAAGTTCACACGGAAATGAACCTATTTTTCGTGTACTTTTTCCACATTAAAAGTGTTAACCTAGAAGTGTCATAGACAAAAATATAAAAATATCACAATTAATCAACATATTTTTCGCATTAAAACGATTTATATTTTTCACATTTACCAAGTGTTCTATTTCCACAACAAAAACACCATGGCTTATGCCCCTTGCAATATGACGTCATTGGTGCCAATTGATAAACATTATGACGTCATCATGCTTTGTTAGAGCCGCTTCACGTGGTGTAGGTACAGGTGTGTGATTCTAGCGTCTCAGATGCCAGCCAGCATAGTGTTATGCTTAGTCACAACTGCGCCGGAGTGTGTCGTAGGCCATGTTGTTTTACCGCAAACTGGTACTTGATATCTTTTGCGTTGAGAATAGACAGGGACCCAGTTGAATGGGCACCAATTACGTCATAATCTAAGGGGGATAACTCAGGCCTGTTTAGCTCGATAAACGAAGGCCTCATAACGGCATATCATTTTCACACTATTGTGAGCTTCCTACTTTCACTGTAAAAAAAAGAATGTATATTTTCAAACACAGATACTAATTAATTCTAAAATTGCGTTTTGTTTAGAAAAAGAAAGAAAGTGATTTTTGCGTGTACACTTCCCCTTTAAGATCCGGAGTAGAAGAGGTCTTATGCTTGCCGTAAGAGGCGAGTAGGTGGTCAGGTGGTCAGGCAGACTGACTTGGTTGATGCATGTAATCGTATACCAATTGCGTGGATCAGTGTTCATGATGTCAATCTCTTTTGTCTGGACCAGGCTGTATTATTTACATACCGCCGTCATTTTGCTGGAAAACTGCTGAGTGCGGTGTTAAACAACAAACAAACAAAACTAAAGAAATTTTCTGATGCGGCTTAAAACGATAATCAGCCACTCACTTTTGCTTTACGCACAGAACAATCTCATTAAAGTCAGATCTTAGTTCTCGCTGCCGCTAAACAAAGATCTGTGGACATCCCATTAGGGGTCATGTCAGAACGACATTTCATCCAACCAATCAGAGCGTCGCTTACCAGATCATGAACGTGACTTACATTAGAATAACACTAGAACATAAGGTCCTTGTGGCACCATCAGCGTCTTAGGCCGGAGGGACGGCGGGGTAGCCAGGTGGTTACAGTGTTCGCTCATCACGCCGAACACCCGGGTTCGATTCCCGACATGGGTACAATGTGTGAAGCCCATCCTGGTGTCCCCCGCCGTGATATTGCTGGAATATTGCTAAAAGCGGCGTAAAACCATACCCACTGTATCACGTCCGGCTTTCTCTAACACCACACCTCGACTCAAATACTTTTTCACAGTAGCTCTAAACCCACTGATGTACTCACTCACTTTAAGGATTCAAGTTCCGGTTTCACCTCAATGATTGTGTTGCGACTTTGGTCAGAGCTAGCGAGTGAGTGAGTGAGTGTTTTACATGGCTTGGAACAGTATTTTAGTCATGTCACGGTGTGTCACATAGTATATACATCGTTTATACGTAGTATATACATAGTATATACATCGTTTATAAATCGTTATACATCGTTTATACATCGTTTATACATAGTTTATACATACATAGTTTACGCATCGTTTATAAATCGTTTATACATAGTTTATAAATCGTTTAGTCATATTTTATACATCGTTTATAAATCGTTTATACATAGTTTATATATAGATATATGTAGTACATACATCGTTTATACATAGTTTATATATAGGTTATACATAGTTTATAAATCGTTTATACATAGTTTATACATAGTTTATATATAGCTATACGTAGTATATATGTTACAGGAAACAAGTATAATCAGTGATTAAGTCTAATGACTGAAAATTTCAGTGATTATGTCTAATAACTGATTCACTCGGTGCTTATGTCTAATTACTGAAATCTTCAGTAATTAGACATAATCACTGAAATGAACCAAGGGATTTTATACTTGTTTACTGAAAGCATATCCCTGCCTTGTTTTTATAATGTGTGCTAGTTTTGAAATTAGATTAGCTATCAAAGTAAATACAACCTCCTGTAACCAGATACCTTACACATAAATCACAGAAATAAGCTTAAACAGTTCAATCTTTTATTTCATAAAATGGTATGACGCGAATGGTATGACATGAATGGTATGACAAATAGCAGTCAGATGGACACTCAGGAATGTTTGTTTGCACATGAAAGACTTGAATAACATCTAGAAGTACATTGCATCTTGGCCTTAAAACATTTGCAGCGATTGGTCTGACACCGTTTAGTTCCAACACAATTACACCTTACAAAGCCTTGACCACCTCAGACTGAGTCAAGTTGAACTGCTTGACGCAAAGAGAGTGTTCGATCGGTATTGAAATCGTCAGCATTATACAGGGTTGAAGATGCAAGGCCAGTCCGAGCATCAGATCCGAAGAGAGCTGCAAATGGTGAGGTTTTGATACCACTGTGGAGACTTGAATTCTTCTGAAACTGGACGAACTTAAGTCCTACAGTCCAATCACTGGTGTCATTGTCTCCAAGCCAAGCAACTAGAATGTCTTTAATGCCACAGTTCGCCCTCTCCACAGAACCTTGGCTTTGGGGATGTCGAGGCTTTCCATGCACGATCACCAATGAGGGCCACATAAGTTTCAATTCAGTTACAACCTGTGCTGTAAATTCAGATCCATTGTCACTTTGGAGCACACAAGGAGCGCCAGGTAGGAGAAATATGTCCAAAAGTTGATAGGCGACTTCAGAAGCACGTTTAGACATTAGGGGACGCAACACAACAAACTTGGTAAGATGATCTTGGTAAACCATATACATCGTTTGTTCACAAATGGAATAGGATAAGAAACAAGTTATCCAACTAAGGACGCCCCTCCTTGGTATTTACATACATTGTTTACATGTGTACAAGAGATGATGTAGGGTGACAAGGACAACAAGGAATGGGGAGAATAACAAGACACAAATACAGAAGACAAGAGACACATTAGACAAAGCGTTTGGTCTGAGTGATGTAAGATTCCTTCTGCTAGTTCTAATACTGATACTACAATTGTTTGATAGGCATAACGTGAATTTGACGGATGACAAGGTGGACACAATTTATGGATAACAACTTATTTAATCTTGTAAAAAGCGACGTTTCGGTATACATCCTTGTACCGTTGTCACGCAAGACTGAATGAGTACTAAAGAAAGTGTTATCCATAAATTGTTTCAACAATACGACTACTTTACTACTGGCGGTTCAACGTCAAGACAGTCTGCCGACTTCCAGCCCCAACTGTTTACGTTACCCACAAAGATGTTTAACGTCAAGTCAGTGTACCGACTTCCAACCCCAACTGTTTACGTTACCCACAAAGATATTCAACGTCAAGACAATGTACCGACTTCCAGCCCTTCTGTTGACGTTACCCACAAAGATGTTCAACGTCAAGACAGTGTACCGACTTCCTGCCCCAACTGTTAACGTTACCCACAAAGATGTTCAACGTCAAGACAGTGTACCGACTTCCAGCCCCAACTGTTAACGTTACCCACAAAGATGTTCAACGTCAAGACAGTGTACCGACTTCCAGCCCCATCTGTTAACGTTACCCACAAAGATGTTCAACGTCAAGACAGTGTACCGACTTCCAGCCCAATCTGTTAACGTTAC